>NW_028270147.1:68436390-68742736 GCF_037043375.1 Chiloscyllium plagiosum
CCTCTTTATGAGCTATGTGGAACAATCCTTGCTCCAGTCCTATTCTGGCCACTTCCCACAACTCTTTTCTTGGTACAATGAAAACAATTTTTACTTTGCCACCCCTCTATATCTTTCATATTGTCTGTTTCTACACCTCCCTTCCTTTCCTTGACCTCTCTGACTCCATTTCGGGAATAAACTGTACACTGCCATTCACTACGAAGCCACCGACTCCCACAGCTAGCTTCGCTACAGCTCGTCATGCCCCATGTCCTGCAAGGATTCCATCCCATTCTTTCAGTTCCTTCACCTATGTTGTATCTATTCAGATGATGCCACCTTCCAAACCAGCACTGACACGGCTAGCTTCTTCTATAACCGTGGTTTCCCACCCACTGTGGTTGACAATGTCTGCACATTTGACCCATCACACATGCTTCTGTCCTTGCCTCTTCCCATCACTCACAACAGTGTGATCAGGTCTCCCTTGTTCTCACTTTTCATCCCAACAGCTTCTGTATTCAAAAGGATCATTCTCCACCATTTCAGACAACTCCAGCAGAATGCCACCAAACACATCCTCCTCTTACTCCTCCTGTCCACATTTCGCAGGGAAGGTTCCCTCTGGGACACCCTATCCATTCATCAGCCACTAACACCACCACTCCTTCCCACAGTACCTTCCCATGTAACCGCAGAAGATCCAATACCTGCCTGTTCACCTCCTCCCTGCTCACCATCCAAGGGCCTAATCAGCCTTGCCAGGTGAAGCAGCATTTCACCTGTACCTCCTCCAATACTGTGCATTGTATTTGCTGCACCCAATATGGCAAACTCTATACTGGAAAAACCAAATGCAGATGGGTAACCTCCAGTCTGTGTGCAAGCACGACCCTGACCTTCCTGTAGCCAATCATTTGAAAACAGCATCCTGCTCGCATGCCCACTGGTCTGACCTCAGCATGCCACAGTGCTCCAGTGAATCACAGCGCAAACTGGTAGAACACCATCTCGTCTTCAGACTAGGCACTTTACAGCCTTCGGGACTTAATACTGAGTGCAACACTTTCAAATTATGAACCAACTCTCATTCCTTCCATTTACTTTAGCTTTACTTATTACATTCTCTGCCACGCTGTCCTCTCCCCACTCCCCCACCCTAGTGGCACTGTACTTTCCAGCCTGGCAGTTAGACACACCATTATTCTGCCACTCTCACATTTCAATTACTTAATCTGCACTATCAATATCCTTTCTCCCTCAGAATTCTACACTCCACCCAACCCCTAACTATAGCATAAATGCTGCCCCCTCTACACTTCACTTCAACATGATGAAGAGTCATCCAGACTTGAAATATTAATTGGCTGTGTCTCCATGGATGCTAACTGACCCACTGTGATCTCCAGTATTTGTTGTTTTCTGTATAGAGTCTAGAATCTGCAGTTATTTGCTACTCATATATTCTGCCTTTGCTACATAGGACAGCAATGTTTCTTTAGATTGCTGGATTGAGAGTGATTTTGTTTTAAAAACAGTGAGTTTAGGAACTTAGGAGACAATTTCACCCATTTCCCTTTTTTTGCAGGAAGTAATAAGATAAAAGTTACAACAGTAAGCTAGACACTTACTTAGTCTACTGGGAAACCCAATGGGTCTTCACTATATAACACCCTAAATGTTCTGCCTTTCCTTATGAAAGTCCTCATTATCAGATTGGATGGGGATTAAAGTTTCTACTATTAACCCTTCCAGGGTCATTATCTTTTACAACAATACCTTGTTCATTTAACATGAAGATTTCATTGCTTTAGAACCTAATGGAACTTGTTCTTTCAGAGGACATCAAAACAATGAAACTCTATGGGCGGGTCTGGTGACTCAGTGGTTATCATAGCTGCTTCATAGCACCAGGGTTCAGGTTTCGATTCCAGCCTTGTGTGGAATCTGCACGTTCTCCCTGTGTCCATGTGGGTTTCCATCAGGTGCTCCGGTTTCCTCCCACGGTCCAACAATGTGCAGGTTAGATGGGTTGGTCATGGGAAATGTGGAATAATGGGGTTAGGGTGGGGGGCTGTGTCTGGATAGAATGCATTTTGGAGGGTGGGTGCAGGCTCAATGGGCCAAATGGTTTCTTTCCACATTGTAGGGATTCTATGATTTTTCACTCCCTAAATCATTTTGATTCTATCAATGTGCTCTT
Organism: Chiloscyllium plagiosum; assembly: GCF_037043375.1. NCBI lineage: Eukaryota > Metazoa > Chordata > Chondrichthyes > Orectolobiformes > Hemiscylliidae > Chiloscyllium > Chiloscyllium plagiosum. The sequence continues at coordinate 68,438,576 of NW_028270147.1, forward strand.
AAAAGTGGAACTTCACAAAAATTAAAGAAAAATATGAAACAAAACATATGACATTCATGGTAAAAGCTGCTTCTCATCACCTTGAGCTTAAGTTGCTATGGCATCCTAACCATAATTGGACAGAGTTTAAAACTAATCTTTCTAAAAGTACATTTGTGCTATTGTCGTGTTCTGGAAGAACTAAGAACAAAATTAAATACAATTGGCAAAATCTCAAATTCACTTCATTCATATAACTGACACAACGTTCCATAACTTAGCCACAAATATTTGTAAATAGAACATTTACATTCCTAAAGTTGAGGTAATATTCCAAATCATTACAGAAAACACGCACATTCAAGTTGGCAAACTGGTCAAGCTGTTGGTCTTTATTAGAAATCCAGAATGCAGTGCTGCATTCCAGACTTGGGGCATACTGAGGTCATGAAATACACTATATAAATGTAAGTCTTTTTTTCTAATATGATAGATATGTTTCATACCTGTCTGATAACAATGATACAGTGTATAAGAAAGATAATACACTTTTATACTGCAGAATTAGTACAATTGATTGGCAAAAGCATACTTTATAGCTGATATGCATGGAATAGGATAGTGGGCAGGATTTAATCTGCTCACCTGGGTTCCTTCTCATCAACTGAAGTAGTATGGGGAAAAAACCCTCTCAGTTCTGTAAGGGTAACCCCTGTGGAAATTAATGCTCCTCAGAAACTTAATTCACGACCATCAGACCTTGACCAGGATTCAGCACCTCAGAGACAGAAATTCCATTCATAGAGAACTGCTGGCCAATAGAGGCAGACAGCTCCTCAATATTGACAATGCAACCTGAAGCAGAGGAAGCTACAAGAAAGAATCGAACAGAGGGCACAAACAAATGAAGGATCTCAAGCACTAAAAGGTGATCTAGGGTGGGAGGGAGTCTGGAAAGGCAATCGTAGAAAGGGAGCAAGATGTTCAGAAGGGCAGTGATGACTTTGAGCGGCCACCCTTTCTTGGTGCGAGGTTCCTTGACCAAGCACTGAATGCCCAACAATGAGAGACCACCCCACTACCACACCCCAACCCAAGAATGCTGTTGGCAAATCCCAATAAAGTTTACTTGGCAGTCTTCATTTGTGGGAGAGCCATTCAGCTTCCAGTTAATTATTAAGCCATTTAATTCTGGTGGGTTCAGGGAGAATTGGTATTAATTGGCTCATTAATGAGCCTAATTGATCTCCTTCCACCAGGACCATTCAGCCTAACTAGAGACAGTTATCCTAACAACAGGAATCTGTTGTGGTACTCCTGATCAATTTCTCTGAGCGGCCCCATCATCATTCCTACTTGAGCAGTTCAATTCAATTCTGGCCAAAGCTTTTAAGAAATACCAACTCTTCCTTCACATTTCTTCAGTAAGATTACATGAATGAGAAATGGTACTCTACTACACAGTAATTCACAGCAATCTTTCATCAACTTTTACTCAATTTGAACAGCATTTCTACAATTTTAGATATAGAATCTCAAAATCATTTCAATAACAGTTAGACAGATGCACTATATCCATGTAATTTAGCTCGTTCCATGACCCCACCTTATCATAATGGCTCCATCTTCAGGTGCTTATCCAGTTCCCTTTTGAAAGGCAGTACAAGTCTGCTTCCACTACAAACATAGGAAGTGCATTCCAAGTCCTGGACACTTACTGTATGAAATATAAGTTTTCATGTCACCTCTAATTCTTTAACCAATCATCTTAAATCTGTATGCTCAAACTCTTGATTCTTCCACCAACAGGAACAGTTTCTCTCGAACTATTCTGTTTAGACCCTTCATGATTTTAATCACCATAACTCTCTTGCTTCTACAAATGATCCCTCAATTTATAAAGACAACAATCCCTAATGTCATTGTTTCACTTTCGCAACCTGTCTTTGTCAATGATCTGTGCACATTTTACCCCAAGTTGATAAAAGGCTGCTATGTCGATTACAGTGTGGGACCGCACTGGATTTGCAAGCACTTAATTACCATGCTGTTTTGTGTTCCCTTTAGAATTGTACTCTTCAATTAGTCCTCTTGAATACTGTCACTATCACTAACCGCTTCACAGTTCACAATACATCCAAGTTTTATCATGTGCAAATTTTGAAATTAGGCCCTGCACACAGATCTCCATTTACAACAACTCACATTGCTATTTACACTATTGCAAATGTAACCAACTTAACAAGCACAGGATAGTGCTCATTGTTATGCTGTCCTGTTCATGCATATGATAAACCAACATCAAGATTGTGTCATTATTATATCCTGCCCAAGACTGAAAGCAATTGATCATCTGACTAATAACTATTTTTTAAACTTCACATTTAACAATTCTTGCTGACTGTACCAAATGATTGTATTAACACCACATAAGGCAAATGAGAGGAATATGTTTCCCACCCTGCAAATTATGTTTTGGTCTGGTATGTATTTGGCCCCCTTCTCTGCTACAGTACTAAGTTAGGAAATGCCCATGACATTTCTACTCTTCATACATGGCTGCATGAAAATGATGTGTACAGACTGCGGTAAAGCCAGAAGGTCTTTCTGACCTGCAGTCACAGACATTGAACTTAAGGAAATCTGAACCAGAAATCTAAATCTCATTTTCAGAAATATGCAACTATTAATGCTTTAATCAGATTTGTAAGGAATGTAAGCTTTTTAAATTTGACAAAATTCATCATATGTTTATCTAGAATGGTCAGTGGTGGTGTTTAGAGTCAAGATTGATCTGAAGTGTGGAAACTTGGGGAATGTCCAACTAAATCCAAATTCCTCCAGTTGGGACTTTGAACCTCACAGTTAAGGAGAACTATTGTGAAATTAATGAATATAATATGGTGGAGATAAAATTGCCTTGCAACCAAGAGTAAACTATTTCTCTGAAAATCTGAAATAAAGATGAAACAAAGGACATCATTTGGTGGCTACTGTACTTTAAAAATCTAAAACCTCACATAAATTGAACAAATAGGACAAAAGTGGAACAAACAAAAATTAATTATGCCAAACAAAAACATCTTTAATAAATGGCAGAATATCACTTCAGGGGTGTGAACTAATTAGGGGCTCAGACATGTTTCATATATCATTATAGCCCTGTACATTGTTGACTCTTGCTAAAACTTAATGTTTTGGAAATAATACCTGAATATTTTCATATGATATTGTTAATTAGTTCCAAGTCCTTGATCATGTTCACTTTTCCTCACTCACTTGCCAGAAGAAATGACTTAGACTGAAAAAGTATAAAGTGGCTTTGCGTGATAAGCAGTACTTTTATGCTTCACATTTCTTCAATAAAGTATGTAACATACCTCAGTCTGAATACATCTGCCAATATAACCAAGTGGCATTCTTTGTCACAACGAGTAAACCACAAACACTGAAAGAATAATGTTTTCTCTGCATTTATTCAACACATTTCTTCAATTAGAGATTATATCTATCAAGCATACCAACATGTGTTCTCAAAGGCTTTGTTCAGGGACCTTTGTATTTTTTTTAAAACAGAACCTTAACAGCAAGCCTTCATGTGTCAATAAATGTTGAACTTACAAACATTGCAGCAGATTATACACATCTGTGCAATAATTCAAGACATTCCATGTAGTGTTAGATTTTAATATCTACTGGTAGAGAACTGCAACGAATTAAATAATAAAGAAAATAAAAGTCTGCTTTCTGCAGCAACCTGAAAAATGTTAAAACATATGCAAGTTGACTGTAAGTTTTTTCCTATAATACTCTTGATACAATCATTTCAATCTATAGTTTTATAACTTAGTTCGAATGGATAAAGAGATCAGGCCAGAATATATTGATGCTGGCGAAAGAAAAGTATCTAGCATTTGTTGGTCTTGTCCTTGCATGTTTAATTTCTATTACCTTTTGCACTGGAAGTTTTTGGAAGTTGGAAATTCAACTAGTGCTAGTGTGAATGGAGCAAGCAAACTCTACATCTCCCCAACCAATCAAACAAATGTAGTAAAACAGAAGTAGGAGCAGGTGGACGCCACACATTCTATTGAGCCTGCTTTGCCATTCAATGCATTCATGGTTCAGTGGTTGCCTCAATTGCACTCCATCTTCCCAATTCCCTGAAAGCTCAAACAAAATCAATCAAATGCAACCTTAATACATTTAATGATGGTGTGTTCACAATCCTGAGTTTGGCAACTCCAAACATTCACAGCCATTTGAATAAAGAGGTTCTTCCATCTTGATCCTAAATTATTAGCCCCCTATCCTAAGACTTTCACATGTTCTAGATTCTCCAGAAAGGAAAAATACTTGGGTGTACACCTTCAAGCTCCTCCAGAACCTTGTTTGTTTGAATGTGATTGTCTCTCATTCTTCTAAACTCCAGGATATTGAGAGCCAATTTCTTCAGCCTCTTACTGTAGGTCATCCTATCATCACAGGAACCATCCTAGTCAACCTTCATTGTACCATTTCAAAGGTAACTATATCCCTCCTTAAATTTGGAGATCAATGCAGTATACAATGCTTCAGATGTAGTATCAATCAAATCTAATATAATTGCAACAAGACTTTCTTATTGTTGTGCTTCCAAATTGTTGTATCTGCATGTAAACTTTGTACTTATAAAAACTTTATACTTAAAGTCTTTCTGAAGATCAACATTTATATTTAAAAATATTTATTAAACAATTAGATTTTTTGATTCTGTCAAAATGTCTGATCTCTCACTTCTCCACATTATATTCAATCTGTCATCTTTTGCCCACTCACTTAAGAATCCCTTTATGACCTCTTTGTGTTCTTCTCACAATGAAATAAAAGAAGAAACTGCAAATAACGTAATTTAGATATTTTATTCCCCTCAATTTCTTCAAAGTCAATTCTAGGCATTATAAACAGCTGAGGTCCCAGCAATAATCCTTGCAACAGTTAATGGTTACAGCCTACCAACTTGAAAATATATTTATTCTGTTCCTGCTTCCTGGCTTTTAATCAGTCCTCTATACTATTACCACCAACTCCATGAGCCCTTACTTTGTGTATCAACTTTTTATGTAGCATCTTATTGAACATCTTTTGAAAGTCTGAGCATACTGCATATATTGGTTCCATTTTATCTACAACCCAACTCCTGGATTCATTCTCAAAAATCTCTAGCAAAATCATACACAATTGCCATTTTATAAACACATGATGACTCTGTCTGATCAAATCACAATTAAGAATTATATATTATTTAGGTTTTTTTTAAATAAAAGTAAACATGAATGGATAGCACACATAAAATGAATAAATATTGTGGAGACTGGCTGCAGGATGACAAAGATTATATTTGACTATTGAGAGGAGTAAGACTTTCTTTAAGTAAAGGAAGCTAAATACAGGTAGATGTGTTGACTCCTAATCAAGATGGCATTGGTACAATAGTTAGAGATGATGTTGATTCAAGAGTTCAGAAGGCAGCATCATCTTGGTGGAGATTTGGAGTAGTAGTGGAAAACACTAAGTTTCATCTACAGGTTCCAAGAAGTCACCACAATGTAGAAAGTATGCAAGGTGACATATTGGATGCTTCGGTAAATGGACAGCAATAACCTTATGTGATTTTAATCTTCAAAAGCAAAAATTGAACAAAAGTCAGATTCATAATATCATTGCCGGGAAGCTCATAGAATGCTTTTCAGTTACTTTGTTACAGCAGCACATTCTGGGACTGACTACAGAGCAGACTATACTAAACTTGGTACTGTGTAACGTGACAGGATTAATGATCTCAGTATAATGCACCTCTAGGTAGCAGTAACACCAATAGAATTGAATGTTGAATCCAGTTTGAAAGAGAGGAGAGGGCATCTAAGTCTACTATTTTAAACTTAAAAAAGAGCAAGCATGAAAACTGAGCTAGTTGAAGTGAACTAGAATATTAAACAGAGAGTGAGAGATCAGTAGAAACACAGTGGTACACTTTCAAAGGGATTATAATCATGAACAAAGTAGTTACAAACTGATGGATCTGCAAACTGTTAAGTCACCAAGTCCTAACAGATTTCACCATACATTCTTTAAAAAGGTGACTAAATGAGGTTGCAGTTGAATTGGCATTAATTTCCCAAACTTTATTACAAAATCTGGAAGCATTACCTTAAATTGCGAAGTAACAAATATATATTCAAGAAAGGAGGGAGGCAGAAAACAGGAAATTACAGGCCAGTTAGCTAATTGTGGGGAAGGTATAGAATTAGATTAGATTCCCTACAGTGTGGAAACAGGCCATTCAGCCCAACAAGTCCACACCAACCCTCTGAAGAGTAACCCACCCAGACTTATTTCCCTACATTTACCCCTGACTAATCCACCTAACACTATGGGCAATTTAACTTGGCCAATTCACCTAACCTGCATATCTTTGGACTGTGGGAGGAAACCAGAACACCCCAAGGAAACCCATGCAGACATCGGGAGACTGTGCAAACTCCACACAGACTGTGGCCCGAGGCCAGAATCGAACCTGGGTCCCCGGTGCTTTGAGGCGGCAGTGCTAACCACTGAGCCACTGTGCCACCCCACCCTGGAGTGAATTGATCATTCAGGAAGATATAAATGGACATTTGGAAAAACTCAATGTAATCAGGAAGAGTCAGTATGGATTTGTGAAATGAAATCACATTCAACCAAATTATTGCAATTCTTTGAAGTAGTAATATACGCTTTGGATAGAAGGGAGCTGGTTAAAGAATCGTACTTGGAATTCTCAGAAGGCATTTGATAAGGTGGCACATAAAAGACTTTTCTGCAAAGTATGCATTCATGATAGAGTAGGTAAACATACCAGTATGCACAAACTGGAGAATCCTGGGTATTCAAGTGTACGATTTACAAAGAGTAAGTATGTAGGTACAGCAAGTGATTAAAGTTAATGAAAAGCTATCCTTCACTACAAAATGGATTTAACAAACAGTAGGTTTGCTATGCTTCATATATGCAGGGCATTGTTGAGACCATGTCTTGAATAACCTCAGTTCTGAGGAAGGGTCTCTCCTGATTTGATTTATTATAGTCACATGTACCGAAGCACAGTGAAAAGCTTTGTTTTGTGAGCAATGCAGGCAGATCATAGCAAACAAGAAAATATGGATCATAGAGTGCTTGGACAGAAACAGGCATACAAGGTTATAGCTCTCCAGAAGGTACATAAAGCAGGACCAACAGTAGCAAGGTCAACATTATTTGAAGTTAGAGAAGTTCATTTACCAGTCTAATAACATCAGGAAAGAAGCTGTTCTTGAACGACACCAACCTGGTGGTGCACATCCAAGCTTCTGTATCTTCTGATGGAAGAGGTTGGAAGAGAGAAGTACCAGGATGGGCAAGGTCTTTGATGATGTTGGCAAAGTATAAATGGAGAAGTATAAATGGAGCTGACACAAAACATTAACTTTCTCTTCACATATGCTGCCAGACTTGCTGAGCTTTTCTAGCAATTTCTGTTTTTGTTCTTGAATAACTGCAATTCTGGTCTCATTATTTAAGGAAGGAAATGTATTGGAGGTGATTCAGAGAAGGTTTGCCAGAGCAGATGACTTAAGAAATATTGGACAGGCTAGGCTTGTTTTCTTGAGTTTAGAAAGAATGAGAGATGAGTCAAGTTAATAAGATAGGAACAGGAATAAGCCAATTAACCTATTCAGCCTACCCAGCCATTCAATATGATCATGGCTAATTAGGTACTTTAATGACTTTTAACCAATCCCAATTTTCATAATTGTGTAGGCTGTGCAATTCCTGCCTCCCTGCTATAGGAAGGATGTTGTGAACCTTGAAAGGGTTCAGAAAAGATTTACAAGGATGTTGCCAGGTTTGGGGGATTTGAGCTATAGGGAGAGGCTGAATAGGCTGGAGCTGTTTTCCATGGAGCATAACAGGCTGAGAGGTGACCTTATAAAAGATTTATAAAATTATGAGGTGCATGGATTTGGTAAATAGACAAGATATTTTCCCCAAGGTGGAGTAGTCCAAAATTACAGGGCATAGGTTTAGGGTGAAGGATGAAAGGGACCTAAGGGGCAACTTTTTCATGCAGAGGATGGTGCACGTATGGAATGAACTGCCAGAGGAGGCGGAAGAGGCTGGTACAATTACTATATTTAAAAGCCATCTGGATGGGCATATGCTGGAAAAACTCAGCAGGTCTGTCAGCACATGTAAAGAGAAAGTAAAGTTAATGCTTCAGGTCCGGTGACTCTTCTTCAGCATAGTAGCAAGGAAAGGGTTGGTATATATGTTAAAGATGGGGTATGGAAGGGGAGAGCAGTGAGGAGTAAACAATAGGCAGAAATGGAACTTCGAGAGGAAAAACAGTTGGGCAAACAAAGGAATGAGTAAAAGCCAGCCTGGGAGAATGAACAGCTGCTAATTGGGACAATTAATAGCTGATAATGCATTGTATGCTGTAGCAGCTCATGTGATCACATGCCTGGTATGTGGGGATTGCAGTAAGGACATGGGAAATGGTGCTCAAGCTCCAAAATTGTTGAATTCGCTATTTAGTCCTGAAGGCTACAGCATACCCAAGTAGAAAAGGAAGTGCTGTGTTCTGAGCTTAGCTGGAGCACTGCAGCAAGCCTGCGACACAGATGTTGGCCAAGGAATATAGTGGCAGACAACCAGAAGCTCAGGGTAATTTTTGCAGACAGAACATGGAGATCCTGCAAAGCAGTTGTCCAGTCTGTACTTCATCTCTCCAATGCCGAGGAGACAACATTGTGTGCAGTGAATACAGTAGACTAGATTGAGTGAAGTGCAGGTAAATTGCTGCTTCATCTGCAAAGTGTGTCTGGGGTATTGGACAGTGATGAGGGGAGAAGTAAATGGGCAGGTGTTATGCCTTCTGCAACTGCATGAGGGTGTTATGGGATGTAGAGAGGTGTTTGCGTGGAGGAGCAATGGATGAAGTGTCTCTGGGGGAGCGGTCCCTACGGAAAGCTGACAAGGTAGGGGAGGGTAATGTGTGTTTTGTGGTGGCATCTCACTGGAGGTGGCTGAAATAGTGGCTAATCTTCTGGATGTGGATGCTGGTGGGATGGAAAGTGGGGATATAGGGGTGCTTATCACTGTTGAGGGAGAGAAGAGATGGGTTGAGGGCTGAAGTACGGGAGATGAATAGGACATGGCTGAAGGCCCTATCAACCGCAGTGTGGGAAATCCTCAGTTGAGGAAGGAGGACAATGTTTTGGAGGCCTCCTTGTCGACGTTGGCGCCATAGAACAGATGGGATGGAAACAGAAGAATTGGGTGAATGGAATAGAGTCTTTACAGAAAGCAGGATGTGATGATTTATAGTCAAAGTAACTGTGGGAGCCAGTGGATTTGTAGTGGATTTGGTGGACAGCCTATCCCCAGAAAATGGAAACAGAAGTAGAGGAAGGTTTTTTCTGATTTCCAGCATCTGTAGTTTTTTGGGGCTTTTTTGTTTAATCAGCTTCCTTCCATGTATATCTATTGTCTCGTTGCCACGAATCAGGACAGGCAGACCTGATCCGCACCTTCTTTCTATTACTACTCACCTCTTACAATAATTCTTTCTCCCTCTACCCTAAATTCCCACATTGAACCAAATTCTTCATTACTCCATCTCAGTCACTATCTGGCAAAGTCTCATTTACATGGTCTTGATAAGGTGGGTGTAGAAAGGACACTTACTCTTGTGGACAAGTCCAAAACTCAGGGACACAGTTCTAAAATTAGAGGTTGCCTTATTAGGACTGAGATAAGGGAACTTTTTCTCTCAGGGTTGAAGAATTTTGGAATTCTGCCTGAGAAGGCAATGGAGACAGAGTTATTGAGTTTTTTTAAAGTAGTGTCAGAAAGATTCTTGTTGGTCAAGGGAATCAAAGGTTATTCGGACATAGATGGGAATATGGAACTGGGTAAATAAACTGATCAGTCATTGTCTTGTTAAATGGCAAAGCATTCTGGAAGGACTGAATGGTTTAATTTTGCTCCTAATTTGAATGTGTGATTGTATAATGTATTCCAGTAACTTCATAGACTTTAAAGCACAAGAGACCATTCAGCCCATCTCGACAAAGATCTGACAATACTAATCCTATTTACCAGCTGTTGGCATTGGCAATATTGCTCAAATGATATGGAAGTTTCTGACTTCCTGCAACCACCCTTTTGGCAATGAGTTCTAGACTCCAAATACTGAGTAAAAATAATTCTCAATTGTCCTCTTAGCCTCCTATGTCTTACTTTAAATCTATACCCATTTAATGACCCCTTCCTTGCCTCCCTCATCAGCCTGGGAGACATCTCACCCAGGTCTGTGGATTTGACCATTATGGAGCCTGCTAACCCAGCTAGTACTTCTCTCTCTATCTCTCAATTTTTTTCTAATATTTCACCGTCCTCCACCCTGATGTCTATCTTTTTCCAGACCAAAGACTGATGCAAAGTATTCATTGACATCCCTGGGTTCACACATGGATTTCCTCTATGGTTCCTAATGGACTGTACATTTCTCCTAGTTATTCTCATGCCCTTTATATATTTTAAAAATATTTTTGAGTTTTCATTTACTTTACTTGCCAAAGCATTTTCAGGCACTCTTAGATTTCATGATTTCCTTCCAAATTCTCCCTGTAGTTTTTAAACTCTTCTGGGTTACTGTTACATTGAGACTTCAGTATTTGCAATAAATTTCTCTTTTATCTTAATTCTAACCTTTAAGTTCCTTGACATCAGGATTCTCTGGTCTTGGCCCCACCCTTTGTCTTTACAGGAACATGCTTACCATGTATTTTCACTGTATTCTCCTTCAGAGTCTCCCATTGCTTTGATATGTATCTGGACCAAGCACCTCACTTGTGCCAAATTGTATTTTAATAAAATTCACCTTTCCTCAATTTATAACTCTTACTCCTGGCCCATCCTGATCTTTTTCCATATCTATCCTAAATCTAACTGAGTTACAGTTACTATCACCAAAACGTTTACCCTTACTGATTCGCCTTCCAACTGCCTGGGCTTACTTCAGAATATTAGGTCCAAAACTGTCCCTTCCCTTGTTGCACTTTCTACATACTGGCTGAATTCAGGAGAAACTTTCTAATTTAGGAAGCTTGCTCCCTCCTTATCTTGCAAACTAAAACTATCCTAGTTAATATTTGCGTAAACAGAATCCCCCTTGACTGCCTTATTATCCATACAGTTCTTTGATTATATACTTAATCCTTTATTGCTTCTTAACTGTTTGGCGACCTACACACACTGTGGCATTTTTTACTTCAATAGTCCCATTTGATGATTCCTCGAGGACATCATCTCTTCTCACTGTTATAGTTGATTCCTTGATCAATACTGTAACACTACCTCCTCTTCTATCCACTTTCTATCATCTTGGAATACCGTATAATCAGGAATGTTGAGCTGTTAATCCTGTCCCTCTTTCAGTCATGTCTTGGGCTATGCTATCACACTTCCACACGCCTGTATTATTCTATTTTTAAATTTATTCATTTGTGGGACGTGGGCATCGCTGGCTAGCCAGTACTTATTGCCTACTCCTACTTTTTGTTTAAGATGCCCTACAGTGTGGAAACAAGCCATTTGGCCCAACAAGTACACACCAACCCTCCAAAGAGTAACCCACCCAGACCCATTCCCCTATATTTACCCCTGACTAATGCATCTAACTCTATAGGCAATTTAGCATGGCCAATTCACCTGGCCCGCACATCTTTGGACTGTGGGAGGAAACCGGAGCACCTGGGGAGAATGTGCAAACTCCACACATACAGTCGCCAGAGATGGGAATCGAACCTCAATCCCCGGTGCTGTGGGGCAGCAGTACTCACTACTGAGCTACTATGCCGCCCTTTGAGAAGGTGGCGGTGAGCTGCCTTGAATTGCTGCAGTGCACCTGCTGTGGATTGAACCATAATGCCATTAGGGAAGGAATTCCAGGATTTTCACCCAGCGACACTCAAGGAACAGCAATACATTTCCAAGTCAGGATGGTGAGTGGCTGGGAGGGGAACCTGAAGATGATGCCCTTCCCACGTATTTGTTGCCTTTGACTTCTAGATAAAGTCTTTGGTGACCTTTAAGCGGCAATTGGATAGGTACATGGATGGGTGCTTAAGCTAGGACAAATGTTCGGCACAACATCGTGGGCCGAAGGGCCTATTCTGTGCTGTATTGTTCTATGTTCTATGTTCTAAAGTGGTTGTGAATGTGGAAGATGCTGTCTGAAGATCTTTGGCGAATTTCTGCAGTGCAAATTGTATATAGTGCACACTGCTGCTACTGAGCATCAGTGGTGGAGGGAGTAGATGCTTGTAAATGTAGTCCCAGTCAGGTAGGCTACTTTGTCTTAGATGGTGTCAAGTTTCCTGAGTGTTGTTGGGAGTGCACTCATCCAAGCAAGTGGGGAATATTTAATCACACTCCTGACTGTGTGCTGCAGACAGAAGACTGGCTTTAGGGAGACAGCAGGTGAGTTACTCATCACAGTATTCCTAGCCTCTGACCTGCTCTTATAGCCACTGAGTTTATATGATGAGTCCAGTTGAGTTTCTGGTCAATGATAACCCCCCAGGATGTTGATAATGGGGGATTCAGTGATAGTAACACCACTGAATGTCAAAATGGTGGTTAGATGGTCTCTTATTAGCGATTACCATTGCCTGGCATTTGCCTATTACAAATGTTACTTGCTACTTGTCAGCCCAAGCCTGAATATTGTTCAAATTTTATTGCATTTGTACATAGACTGCTTCAGTGTGAGGAGTAGCAAATAGTGCTGAACATTGTGCAATCATCAGTGAATATCCCTACTTCTGATCTTATGACAGAGGGACAATCATTGATGAAGCAGCTGACGATGGTTGGGCACAGGACACTACCCTGAGGAATGCCTGCAGAGTTGTCCTGATGCTGAGATAACTGATCTCCAACAACAACCACCATCTTCATCTGTGTCAGTTTTGTATCCAGCTACCTGGATAGCTTGCCCCCGGCACCCATTGATTCCAGTTTTGCTAGGGCTCCTTGATGTTGTCAAATGCAGTCATGATGTCAAAGGCTGTCACTCTCACCTCCCCTCTGGAATTTAGCTCTTTTGTCCGTGTTTGAACCAAGGTTGTAATGAGGTCAGGAGCTGAGGGATCTTGGCGGAACCCAAACTGGGCATCACTGAGTAGGTGCTGCTTGATAGCACTGTTGATGATGCCTTTCATCATTTTACTGATGATTAAGAGTAGACTTGTGGGGTGGTAATTGGCCAGGTTAGATTTGTCCTGTATTTTTCTTTTTTTTTACAGGACATACCTGTGCAATATTCCACATTGTCAGGTAGATGCCAGTGTTGTCACTTTACTAGAACAGCTTGGTGAGGGGAAGGGCAAGTTCGGGAGTACTATTGCCAGACTGTTGACAGGGCTGTAGCCTTTGTAGTATTCAGTGTCTCCAACCATTTCTTGATATCATGTGGACTGAATCGAATTGGCTAATGGTATCTGTCATGCTGAGGACCACTGGAGTAGGCAGAGATGGATCATCCACCTGGCACTTCTGGATGAATATTACTGTGAATGCTTCAGCCTTAATTTTTGCACTGATGCACTGGGCTCTTCCATCATTGAGGATGGGGATATTGTGGAGTGTCCTTCTCTAGTGAGTTGTCTAATCATCCACCACCATTGACGACTGGATATGGCAGAACTGCACAGCTTAGATCAGATCCGATCACTAAGCTCTGTCTATCACTTACTGCTTAAGCTTTTTGGCATGCAAGGAGTCCTGTTTGGTGTCTTCACTAGGTTGACACCTCATCTTCAGGTGCTGCTCCTAACATGCCCTCCTGCACTCTCCATTGAACCAGGGTTGGTCCTTTGGCTTGATGATAATAGTTGAGTGGGGGATATGCTGGGCCAAGAGCTTACTCCAGGATTGTGCTGGAATACAATTTTGCTGCTGTTGATGGCCCACAGAACCTCAGGGATGCCTAGTTTTGCATTGCTAGATCTGCTCAAAATCTGTCCCGTTTAGCGTGGCAATCATACCACACAACACAAAGGTTATTCTTGTTGTGAAGATGAGACTTTGTCTCCACAAGTACTCTTGCTCTTACTGATACCAGTCATGCAGCTGGCAGATTGGTAAGGATGAGGTAAAGTATGTTTTTACCCCTTGATTTCTCTTTCCATCTATCACAGACTCAGTCTAACAGCCACTCTCATTTAAATCCCACACCCAGAGTGTAGCTTCTGCACTTGCCATCCTCAATGCTTCCTCTAAGTGTTGTTCAACATGAAGGAGTACTGATTCATCACCTGAGAGTAAATGGTACATGGTAATCAGCAGGAGGTTTCCTTGTCCATGTTTAACTGTTTGGCATCCAGAGTCAATGCTGAAGACTCCCAGGACAACTCCCTCCCCTTTGTATATCGCTGTGCTGCTACCGATGCCAGGGCCGTCCTGCCAGTGGCACAGGGCATATCCAGGGATGATGATGGTGGTGCCTGGGACATTGTGTGTAAGATATGATTCCGTGAGTTTGACTATGTCAGGCTGTTGCTTGGCTAGTCTGTGAGACAGCTCTCCCCATTTTGGCACTTGCCCCCAGATAGAGTCATAGAATCATTGACATATACAGCATGGAAACTGATCCTTTGGTCCAACTCGTCCATGCTGACCAGATATCCTAAATTAATCTAGCACCATTTGCCAGCATTTGGCCCATATCCCTGTAAACCCTTCCTATTCATATACCCATCCAGATGCCTTTTAAATGTTGCAATTGTACCAGCCTCCATCTGTTCGTCTGGCAGCTTAATCCCATAAATGCACTAACCTCTGCATGAAAATGTTGACCCTTAGGTCCCTTTTATATCTTTCCCCTCTTATCTTAAACATATGCCCTCTAGTTCTGGACTCCCCCACCCCAGGGAAAAGATCTTGTCTATTTATCCTATCCATGGCCCTCATGATTTCATAAACCTCTAAGGTTCACCCCTCAGCCTTTGACACTCCAAGGGAAACAGCCCCAGCCTATTCAGCCTCTCCCTATAGCTTAAACTCTCCAACCTTGGCAACATCTTCATTTTTTTTCCTGAACCCTTTCAGGGTTCACAATGTCCTTCCTATAACAGGGAGACTAGAAATGAATGCAATATTCCAATAGTGGCCAAACCAATATCCTGTACAGCTACAACATGACTTCCCACTCATATACTCAATGCACTGATGTTAGCAAGGAGGACTTTGCAGGGTCCACAAGGCTTTTCCAGAGCCTAGGTCAATGCCAGGTTTAATTTGTTTGAAACTTTGCAATAATTAATACAAATGAGTGGTTTGCTAGGCCATTTCAGAGGGGAATTGAGAGTCAACCACATTGCTGTGGGTCTGGAGTCACACGTAGGCCAGACCAGGTTGAGATGCTTTGTTTCCTTCCCTGAAAGTGAACCAGATGAGTTTTTCCAACAATCAACAATAATTTCATGGACATCAGTAGATTTTTAATTCCAGTTTTGTCATGCTCCTTGTAGTAAAATACATTTCATTTAGCCTTGCTAAACTCATTTCTCATGTAACTTGTATTTCCTTTTTGTTAGTAGGATTTAAACTTGTAATTCTATCTCTGCTTCTCAGTTCCAAACTGTTATCAGGATCACATCATTCTTCCAAATCTACTTTAAATCCAACCCCATAGCATTATCAAACCTCCCCGCACGCATGTTGGGAGTTCTGTTCCTATTCAAATATAATACATCCAGCTTGTGTAGATCTCATAATCTAAATCCCTCCCTGCTTCACCATCACTCCAGCCACATTTTCATCTGTTCTATTCTTCTATTCCTATAGTCACTACTGCATGACATCTGGAGAAATCTAGAAATTACTGCCTTGAAAGATGTGTTTTTCTACTTCTGACTTAATTCCTTGAAGTCTGCTTGCAGGACATCCTACATCATTGGTCCCAGCATGGACCATGACATCTAGCACCCACCCATCTTCAAAATATTCTGCGCCTCTTCTATGACATCCTTGACCCTGGCAGTCATGTCTATGGCCACAGAATGTTTGTCTAGTCCCCTATACCATGAATCCCCAATCATTATTATGCTTCCACATTTCTTCCTCCCACACTGCAGTGGCCTTGGCTCCATAGAAAACTATAATTCCTGCCATTATCCAAGGAAAATGTGACCTTTCTGCTCTTGTTGATTCTTTTAATCCTCCTGACCTCCACACAGGTGTGTCACTGATCTCTTTGCTTCTGAGTCATTATCTTGCCAGTTCCTGGTTTGCTCTCTCCCTTCTTTCTTGCTTAGTAGTGATACTTTTGTTAACTTCCAATTCATTGGAATAATTCTAAATCTAGGAGCTTTGGAAACCACAAACAATTCACCCATTATCTCTTCAACATGAATATTTTCATGAGCAATGCAAAGCCTGAATCGGGAAATGTCAATTAGATTAACGAAGCTAATGGTGAATCACATGCAGAAAGGAAAAAAAAAATTATTTCTGGTGAGGCAGATGCCATTTTGGTACAGCTCAGAGAAGCAGGACATCTCCCACAGGAGGATTTAGAATTTTCCACAAAATACACAAGTAACAGTGGATATTGTCAGATTAACCATCACTTACACATCAAATTCTAGCTTATGAGGCTGAATACTGATATAATAATGACAGCAAAACTGTCAGTTCTGTTCACCATCATGCTCTCCTCTCTCCCTCAATGTAGCACGCTTATTGTTCAAGGCTTGCTGATTATGGTTCATTTATGCCATGATACTACAACAAGTCAAATTGGAGAGGCAGGCCAAAAAAAACCATTACCTCAGCCAATATGACACGAAACATATGCAATCGACATTTTTAAGCTCTGTGCTCTGATCAGCTGAGCTCACCATCCCTCATCATTGACATTTCTCCATTAATCTTGACAGTAACTTTGGGAATACACATGGTGGGATTCTGCAACTGTACAACATTTAAGAATGGAACCATGTGATGTACTTTCCAGAGGTACAGTCCACACTGAATATGCACAAATCACCGAAACAATTGCATTTGAAAAAATTAAAATATCTCCAAGTTAGTGATAGTGAAGGCATGCATCAGAATACACTGTTAGAGGGGAAGGGAATGTGTAATAAAGAAAAATTATGCAGCACAAAATTTATCGCAGCACTCGCAAGGAGCACAGAGAGAGTTAGCAATCGAGTGAGGCTGAGGAAGACAGTAGTTCCAGACACAAAACAATGCTGGACAGAGATACAATGCTGAGTTTGGTGATGGCTGTTCAGTGCAGAATAGGATGAAATGGGCAATTGTACTGGCAAACCTTCAATGTCCTTTCCACATGATTATGTTTATTGCATTATAAGGATTATTTGCAGGGGAACATAAAGGCTGAATGCAGAAGCAATTTGGCCATTGGAAGCTTCTACATCCTGTCGGGGCACTTAAAAAAATATAACTTTGTTCACATTTCAAGTGTGACATACAACAAACACGCAAGGTTTTTCATTGCATGAAAAGAAGCTTAAATTTAAGCTTGCCTGTTGTTATCTTCAGAATACTCAATTGCTGAAGAAGTAGTTGGCTCGGTCATGATATGTATAATTACTAAGGAAAACAATACTTGGCAAGTCTTTAATCCACTTATCTGGATTCAGCACTGCTGCCAATGATATATTGCTTTCATTGATCGTGTCAGTCACTTTTCTTTAAAATAATTCCAGTGCAAGAACCCAATAATTTATGGCAGCAAATGAAAACCTGAATATTCGGATAAAACTCAGCCTTTGACTTCACCTCAAAAATATAATGCAAAATCTTTAAATTCTCTGTACACAAATATATGTCAGTGTGGAAGATTAGACGGCTTGATTACAGTGGACAAAGAAAAATAATCACAGTCTTCCTTAAAAGTGGAATAATATACTGTATTCCTCAGAGAAAGAAAACAAGCAAAACTGGAAGATAATTTAAATCTGGTTTTATGCAATTAAAATTCAACATCAATGTGCCTGCTGAAATGAATTTCATGTGCTCATTTTAGATCCACACTCCTGTGTTTGTTTAGATTGGCTGATGTTTGATAGGTGCTCTACCAATAAATAAGACTGCCATTTGGGATATCGTCATCCTGTTCAGTTTTTCAGCAGACAATTTGCAAGGTCTACCTTAGGTCATCATTTATCCAGATGTAATAACAAGGAAAACTAATAAAGAACACTTAGAGAACTTGAATATAGTCCTACGGCATTTTTCCAAACCAGGCACATGTCTAAACAGGAAAAATGTGTTTACTAAGTCCCCCAAAGCAGCCTACTTGGGCTACAGAGCTGGCAAGACGAGGTTACTCCCACTGGAAGATAAAGTGAAGGCAATCAAAGGTGCCCTGGCTCCCATGTCTGTCCAATACCTTAGGTCATTTCTTGGGCTGGTAAGTTATTATAGAAAATTCAAATATAATGGCAGGTTTGGAGTCAGGAAGTTCCACCAATTCCTTTATGAACAAAAACTTGTGACAATCACAGACCACAAACCCTTACTTGTTCGGTTGAAAAAGGACAAGGCAATGCCACCCATAGCTTCAGGCCAACATCAGCAGTGGGCTCTCATATTCAGTACCGCAGGAGGCCGAGAAGCAAAAGCATTGAGCTGCCTCCCATTACCATATACATCGCTGGTGACACCCCCAATCGAAGAGTCTGTAATGGTATTAAATTTCTGGACACATTCCCAGTCACAGCTGACTTTATCAGAGTTGGACACAAAGATCTAGTCCTTTCAAAACCCAAAACAACTGATGATGATGGGGGAAAACAAAGAACTGTCACAACTAGAATTGAAAACTTTTTGGACCCGGAGAAACAAACTCACAGTAGAGGATGGCACACTGTTATGGGGAGCTAGAGTAATTGTACTGAGCAAAGGTCACCATCAAATACTGACTGAACTCCACCAGGGTCTAAAATGAAAATGTTGGTGAGAAGCAAATTCTGGTGGCCAAGATTGGATGCAGGGTTAGCTGTGTTGGTGGGGCAGCGCCCAAAGTGCTAACAAGGCAAAAATAATCACCAGCAGCTCCTTCACTTTCGTGGGAATGGCAGAGTAAACCTTGGGCTCAGCTGCACATCGATTATGCAGGTGCTTTCATGGATTTACTGTTCTTGGTCATTGTAGATGCAACCCAAAGTGGTTGGACATGCGCTTGTCAAACACAAGGACAACAACAGTAAAATTGCGCTCATCTTTTTTGATACATGGAATCCCAGAAGTGTTGGTCACAGAAAACAGGCCATGGTTTACCAGCAGGGAATTTGGTTATTTCTTAAATTCGAATGGTATTTAACACACCAGGGCAGCTCCATGCCTCTCATCATCCAACAGCCTGGCAGAAAGAGCAGTCCAAACTTTGAAGGCTGACTTGAAGAAACAGCCTACGGCCTTGCTAGACGCCAAGGAGGCTCCACACCAGGGTAAGGCTGAACTTCCTGGACTGGTGGGAGCAATGTAATACGGCATCAGGAATGTCAGTGCCAGACACAAGACTCCACCAAGTGAGGCAAAATTTGGTGTAACAATCACAGAAATAGCCCTGCATGACCAACATGAAATCAGGACTAGTGACATATAAAGTTTGGGCAGTTATGAAGTCCTGAACAAGGAGGTGGGCCATATGAAGGCTGCGAATTCACAAACGGTTTGGAGCAAATGTGCCCTGCTCCTTGGAACAGTCAGAAAAGCTGCCAGAACTCATGGGTTCACCTTCTCTGTCAAGCGTTGATGAGTCATATATCATGGAAACAGGCCCTTCAGTCCAAACAGTCCATGATGATCACAATCCCAAAATAACCTAGTCCCACCTGCCTGCACTTGGCCAATATCCCACAAAACATTTGCTATTTGTGTAGTTATCTAAATATCTATTAAACGTTCTACCTGTACCCACATCCACCACTTCCTCCGGAAGTTCATTCCACACGAATCCTCAGAATTAGAGATGGACGTGACAGATGTAGCCACTTCAACGCCTTTGCTGCCATAAGGGTGTGAAATTTTACCAAAGTGCTCCAGGCACAAGGGACAAGGTCCCATGCATGACACACCACCTGTATTGGAGGCAAAGTCAGAGGGACCTAATCTAGTGCTAAAATGCCCCAGGAGGTTCTCCAAGTTAAAGAAATGCCCTATGTCCTTAGACTCAGTGGGGCAGGGATGCAGTGATTGCAACAAGGTCAGGCAGCTGGAGTGTGACTTACCTGATTGGGGCTGTTATTCTGGTATAACTAGGGAGCCCTGGCTGACATATAAGAAAAGAGAGTGTCAGAGGTGACAACACTCTGGGAGCCGACTCTGAATGAGACTATACAGTCATGGACTGTTCATGTGTAAACAAAGGGTGACTTGGTGATAGCTACTGGCCTCTGTGGAGTTACTTCAGTGCAAACTCCAACAAGTATTTCCAGATCTTTTGGGTACCTAATTGGGTACCTAACATGAAGTTCATAGGACCACTAGTGACTTCTCAGATTAATCTGATCTCATCCTGTTCCCAATTGCTTTTTTCCCTCCTAACTATAAATCTCACCTCCAAACACCAAAATCTCAATTCCTCGAGATAACTGTGAACCCTTGTACAAGAAATAAAACTAGTTAGACCTGGTAGATACATTCCATGCATGGCACCTACAACTTATTTGAATCACAACCCAAAAAGGAAGTTAGTTCTTGAGCCTCTGACTTACATGACATACCTGTATGTCACCATGATCCCCTTGAATTTTGACCTATTCAAACTCCAGTGCATTTCTGGAGACCACTTGCAATTCTTCCATTGATCTGATGATATGATCTGTCGGCTTCCTGCTTTAAATGTCAATCTCAAAAGCGTTTCTACTTTTATGTCCAGCATGCTCTGTGGTCACTGACGTAGTACCATCTATGAGCAAGTTGTATTAGCTGGCAAATCAAACCTATGCACTAGGAACATGTACATCCTAATTGTTACTGCAACACTGATTACTGGAACATAATATAATTGGGTACCTAAACTTCATAAAATGACTGATAAAACTGAAAAGATTCTGATGGTTTTGATGCGTTGCTAAAAGACACAGAAGTATGTTCTTTTTTGTTTTGAAAGCTACTCAAGGAGCCTATAGTGCTCAATGCTACCGGCATTGAAATAATTGAAAGAGAGGCAAGGAAAATCAAGATAATGATGCTATGATCCAAACTTGAGATTTTCAAATTTATAGCTAGGAAAATCACCGAGAAACTCTTTTGAGGAACATGGAAAAAAAATTAGTTAGATTAGAAGATGGTATGGTGAGTCTGGTTTCAACATAGCAAGGATGGAAAAAGAAGACAAAATAAATGTTACAATATCTATTTAATATAAACACAAATATAATATAATAAACACAAATGCTGGTGATAATTTTTAAGTTTAATTGATAATCTGTTTTCTCAAAAGCTGTGTTACTTTACTGAAGTGACACATCCCCCCATACTGTAAGCATCTCTATTTCCTACTTTACCTCATTCACTTGCTTCTTGTCAAGATGAAATACTTGACCAGAACTTGTGGAAGCAATTTCCTCATATACTTTGTAACCAACATGGCTTCGATCACCGCAGTCCCCAGTTAGTACAAATACCACCTGTAGAAAAGGGAAAATAAACAAACAAACAATCTGAATACAAGTGGGTTGTTTATATTAATTTCAGACCTTTCCACCATTACGACTGAATATATCTCATCCTTCAATTAGTATTAAAGTAAAAAGAGTGTTTGAAGAAATCAGTTTTATGGCCCTTTCCTATAAGCATCCTTCTCTTTTATTTTTATCTACCTGACGTTAGGTACTAAAATATAATAGCAACATTAAATTTTTCATAATACTTCTGATACTTAAAAATGAATCTGTAATGTGATGGAATCTACCTCTGAAGGATAGAAATTACTTCCACCTTCCAATGTTTCTTCATTTTCTTCCTTTAACTCTCCTTTACTGAAAGCAATGACTCAGTTTCAAAGTTATAGTTTAGTAGGCACCAGTAATTCTCAACGGCCATGATCAGTTCAACAGTCCTTTTTATGCAAGGGTGAACAATGAGTTCTAACAAGCAATATTATCATAGTATACCTCCATAGATAAATTAAAACTCAGAATCAAGCTAGAAAATTTTCCACCAAAGTCCTTAGATTAAAACCAACAAGGAGAGCCTTGGTTAACCTTCCATTTGGACAGGATACAGAGGCAAATGTAGCACACAACCACTAACCATACTGAGATAATGCAGTGGTGCATAATGTAGTAGAGAGACTGGAAGAGGAAAATTATATAGAAGAAAACTACGCATGCATTTTCTATGCCTAATACTTGAATTGCATTTTAACTGAAGGTGAATGCTACTATTAGCAGCCACGAGCCAATATGATTGTATATGACTGTATAAATAAGAGATGATGCTTGACAAGCCAAAACTTGAGCACCAAACTGATCCTTTGTTTTTGCCTCCATAAATTAATACAGAAACAGTGAAGCTATTCCGGATTGAGTAATGTGTGGGCCATTAGACAACTCTGCGTTTTCTGGATTAGTTTGCCAATGCACAATGCACAAGAGACACTGAGAAAACATACACGGTTATTATTTATTCCATGGCGAGATGACCAACCAAATTATCTGGCTGACAACTTCCGAAAACATGTTTTGTTTTTAAATTGCTAGGGAATTTGATTTGTTCAAAGAGTTCCAGAAAATTATATAAACTAGCTCAGCAGAATTCTCCCATGCAGATCACTTCCAAAGCAGTCCCACTACAACATTACAATTGTTTCAAATCAAGTTTTGATATAAATGTTTTGTTTCCATCTGCATGGGTCTGAACTTCAGATGAGGTGACAACAAAATATATTCCCCCAAGGTCTATTACTGACCTCTGCTCCCAGCACAATAGCTAAATCTTGTATTTGGTGTATAGGAAGCAATAGCCCAATAATTTTTATATAATATAATCCACAGAAATCTTGATTTAGGTCCAAGTGCAAAGTTTGCAACACAATTTTGTATTTCAACACTATCTGAATGTTTTAACTGATGTACCTCAGTAATAGAGGTTCCCAGTCTTTGCATTAACCACTCCTGCTTCCTCAGATTAACTGGAGGCTTTCTGGGTAAACAAATACAGCTCTGCACTGACTCATCCAGACAATTGGAAAAAATCAATGGCTGCCAAATTATCACGTTTCTTGGGTATCAGCAATGCTATGAATAAGCCAAAAACAAATAATTGTAAAGCAACTTAAAACAAAAATGACTCAATTAATGAGAAATTAAGATTCAAATTCTGATGACTATTTGATGGAATGAAAGTTTCCTATTCCTCCTAACTGTAAAAATCCTAATTGAAATTAGTTTCAACAGCTTGGATTGCTTGTTAGATGGAGAGTTTCCACAGCTCAAAACTGGCCTTGCCGGCACAAAAAGGACAATTTATCTCTAAAAGGCTTTGTACAAAAAATGAGAATATTTATATTTGTATGATCAGGCTCTTCATCAAAATAAGGCACATTACACATCACTTTTTACCAATATTAGTGAAGAAACAAATTTTTACCATTTTAGACAATGCACTGGCAGTTTTATTCTACACTTGGATTGTACAATTCAAAATCTGAGAATATTGGGTGATAAAAGCCTTCACTACTTCTTACTTGTTCACAAAAAATACCGCTGTATTCCTCCTTCTGCACAGGGTCATAGAGATATACAGCATGGAAACAGACCCTTTGTTCCAACTTGTCTATGCTGAAAAGATATCCTAAATTAATTGAGTCCTATTTGCCAGCATTTGGCCCATCTAAACCCTTCCTATTCATATACCCATCCAGATGCCTTTTAAGTATTGTAACTGAATGACTCCACCACTTCCTCATTCCATATCTTTATGTGAAAAGATTGCCCCTTAGGTCACTTTTAAATCTTTTCCCTCTCGTCCTAAACCTATGCCCTCTCGTTCTGGTCTCCACTACCCTGGAGAAAGGACCTTGGATATTCATTCTATCCATGCCCCTCATGATTTTATAAATCTTTATAAGGTCACCTCTCACCCTCCAACGCTCCAGGGAAAATAGCCCCAGCCTATACAGCCTCTCTCTATAGCTCAAACTCTCCAATCCTGGCAACATCCTTGTAAATCTTTTCTGAATCCTTTCGCGTTTCACAACATCCTTCTGATAGCTCAGAAACTACAATTGCACGCAGTATTCTAAAAATGGCCTAATCAATGTTCTGTACAGCAGCAGCATGACCTCCCAACTCCTATACTCAATGCACTCAATAAAGGCAAGCATACCAAATGTCTTATTCACTGTCCTTTCTACCTGAAACTCCACTTTCAAGGAACTATGAACCTGCACTCCAAGGTCCCTTTGTTCAGCAACACACCCCAGGACCTTACCATTAAGTCCTGCCCTGATTGGCCTTTCCAAAATGCAGCACCTCACATTGTCTAAATTAAACTCCATCTGATCATGATCCCATCGTACTCTGAGGTAACATTCTTTGCTGTCCACTACACCTCCAATTTTGGTGTCATCTGCAAACTTACTAACCATATCTCTTAGGTTCACATCAAAATCATTTACATAAAGACTAAATGCAGTGGACCCAACACCTGTGACTTGTGGCACACTGCTGGTCACAGACCTCCAGTCTTAAAAGCAATCCTCTAACACCACCCTCTGTCTCCTACCTTCGAGGCAGTTCTTTATCCAAATAGCTAGTTCTCAATGTGATCTAACATTGTTAACCAGTATGAAATGCAGAACTTTGTCAAACACCTTACTGAAGTCCATATAGATCACACCAACTGCTCTGCCCTCATAAATCCTCTTTGTTACTTCTTCAAGAAGCTCAATCAACTTGCTCACCACTGATATCAGGCTCACTGGTCTATAGTTCCCTGGCTTTTCCTTACCACCTTCCCTAAATAGTGGCACCACGTTAGCCAACCTCCAGTCTTCCAGCACCTCACCTGTGACTATCGATTATATAAATATCTCAGCAAAGGGCCCAGTAATCACTTCCCTCGCTTCCCACAAAGATCAAGTCCTGGGACCTGATCTACCTTTATGCTTTTTAAGACATCCAGCACCTCCTCCTCTGTGATATGGACATTTTTCAAGATGTTGTTATTTATATCCCTAAGTTACTTCTTCAATATCTTCCATATTCCAAAGCTTCAATACCTTTCTCCACAATGATCACTGATGCAAAATACTCATTTAGTATCTCACCCATCTCCTGCAGTTTCACACAAAGGCCACCTTGCTGATCTTTGAGGGGCCCGATTCTCTCCCTAGTTACTCTTTTGTCCTTAATGTATTTATAAAGTCCCTTTGGATTCTCCTTAACCCTATTTGCTAAAGCTATCTCATGCCCCCTTTTGCCCTCCTGATTTCCCGTTTAAGTATGCTCCTAATGTCTTTATATTCTTCTAGGGATTCACCCAATCCCTGTTGTCTATACCTGGCATATGCTTCCTTCTTTTTCTTGACCAAAACCTCAATTTCGCTAGTCATCCCGCATTCCCTACACCTAACAGCCTTGCTTTTCAACTGAATAGGAACATACTATGTCTGGACTCTCATCTCATTTTTGAAGGCTTCGCACTTTCCAGCTGTCCCTTTACCTGTGAATATCCACTCCCAATCTGTCAAAATTGGCCTTCCTCCAATTTAGAACTTTAACTTTTTGATCCCATCTATCCTTTCCCATCACTATTTTAAAACTAATAGAATATGATCACTAGCCCCAAAGTGCCCCCCCCCATTGACACCTTAGTCACCTGCTCTGGCTTATTTTCCAAGAGTAGGTCAAGTTTTGCTCCTTCTCTAGTAGGTACATCCACATACTAAATCAGAAAAT
The DNA here is from genome assembly GCF_037043375.1 of Chiloscyllium plagiosum. Taxonomy (NCBI): domain Eukaryota; kingdom Metazoa; phylum Chordata; class Chondrichthyes; order Orectolobiformes; family Hemiscylliidae; genus Chiloscyllium; species Chiloscyllium plagiosum. The sequence continues at coordinate 68,464,570 of NW_028270147.1, forward strand.
ATTCTTGTACACATCTTGTCTCATTCTACATTAAGTCAATGTATTTTAGAAATGCATTGCCACTGTTCCATGTATGTTGATTCATGAAATACATTTGTTGGATAAATAGGGCCAAACTGATACACAATTGAAAGGCAGACAATGGTCGTTCGTATGTATAAGAATGGACAACAGTTGTTGTGAAACACAGAAGAGAGTAGGACAACTGTGCTTTTCAATTTTTATTAACAACTTAGAGAAAAGATTCTTCAGAGGGCACTGATAAGGTACCATAAAAGCCCATGGTGGTGGAGGTAGGAAATTAGCAGAGATAGAGGATTGGGAAAGCAATACAGGACAGAGTTGGGTTAAGGTAGGGGAGTATTAATTTTCAGGATGGTCAAAGACAAAGGTAATAGAATATAAAAATGGGGTGGTTTTCCTAAAACTATACAAGGCATTCAACAGACCTAAGTTAGAATACTGTGAACAGTTTTTGGGACCCTTAGAAAGGAATGCTGACATTGAAGACAGTCTACAGAAGGATCATTAGGCTAATCCTGGGTATGGAGGGACTGTCTTTCGAGAAGTTGAGCAGGCTGAGCTTGTACTGATTGGAATTTAGAAGAATGAGAGACAAGCTAATTGAAACATTCAATATTTTTTTCTGGATTTGATGGGTTAGATACAAAAAACGTTTATTTCCCCTTATGGAAGCATCTAGGACCAGAAGGTATCATCACAGAACAAGGGGTTACTCTTTTAAGAGAGTTGATGAGGAAAATCTTCTCAGATGTAGTTGATTTATGGAATTCTATCCCACAGTGGGCTACAGTGTCTGATTCATTAAGCATATTGAAATGAGACAGACAGATTTTTTTTAAATCAGTCAGATAAACAAGAGTTCTCAGGAAAAAAGCAGGCAATTTGAGTTGTGGATTTAGAATAACCAAAATCTCATTGAATTGGGGAGCAGACTCAATGGACTGAATGGTTTGATTCGGCTCCTAGGTTCTGTGGTTCCATAGGAAGTATATCATTTGTATATTGTATCATCCCTCAATGTTCTCAAAATTTCCCACAAAACTCAAGAGTGTAGTGTATTGTGTTCACGACTCACTTGAGACTGCTTTTGTTGGATAAGCTGCAGAACATCATGAGTGAGCCTGTAGTCCTTCGACCGTGCATCTGTGAAGACGTAGATGAACGATCCAGGAAGGGAAATTTCCAATGCAATCTTGATTGCAGCAATGCTCATTTCTGGGCAATCACCACCACCCTGTTTTGAATCAACAAGAAAGAAGTTACATCAACAAAATTGACTCCAGCTTTCTACAAGGATCAGTGAAGCTGACTTAATTATCTCTGGAAAATAAAATACTGCAGCTGCTGGAAATCTGCAATAAAATCAGAAAATGCCAGAAATACTCAGAAGGTCAAGCTCCATCAGTGAGACAGAAAATGAGCCAAGTTTTCAGGAGAATGACCTTTTACCAGTTTTGATGAAAGATTTATTGTGTCGATGACTCCAAAAGTGGTTGTGTAGTAGACAGTGAGAAAGGTTCTCTAAGTTTACAAAGGGATCTTGATCAATTGAGCCAATGGGCCAAGGAATGGCAAATGGAGTTTAATTTAGATAACAGCGAGATGTTCCATTATGGTAAGACGAACAACGACAGGATTTATATAATTAATTGTAATGCCTTAGGAACTGTTGTGAAACAGAGACACCTGGGGGTCAGGTACATAGACCTTTGAACGTTACATCACAGGTAGATAGTGGTAAACAAGGCATTCAGCACGCTTGCCTTTATTGCTCAAACCTGAGTATAGGAGTTGGTACTTCAAGTTGCAGTTGTACAGGCTGTTGGTGAGCTATTTTTGAAGTACTGTGTGCTGTTCTGATCACCCTGTTACAAGGAGGATGTTATTAAACTGGAGAGGGTTCAGAAAAGATTTACCAGGATATTGAGTGGACTGGAGGGTTTGAGTTATAAGGAGAGGCTGGACAAGCTCGGACTTTTTTCATTGAAATATAGGAGGTTGAGGGTGACCTTGTAGTGGTGTATAATGTCATGAGGGACATAGATAAGGTGAATAGCAAAAGTCTTTTCCCCGGGGGGGGGGGACCGGAGAGCATAATTTTAAGGTGAGAGGAGAAAGGTTTAAAAAGGACCTGAGAGGCAATGTTTTCACACAGAGGGTGGTTCATACATGAAATGTAACTGCTAGAGGAAGTGGTCGAGGCAGGTACAGTTACAACATTTAAAAGACATTTGGAAAGGTATATGATTAGGAAAGTTTTGGAGGAATTTGGGCCAAACAGAGGCAAATGAGACTAGTTTAGTTTGGGGAAACTTGGTTGGCATGGATGAGTTGGGCTGAAGGGTCTGGTTCCATGCTGTATGACTCTATGACTCTTCACAGAAGCTATTTCCAACAAATATTTTTCTTAAAGTCCAATGCCAAATCTCTTCCTACTCAATTCTCACTCCAGCTCATCTGACAACTTTTCTGAAAGAGTAACTCGAACTGTGAGCCATGGCAATGTGCCAGCTGCCTTTATAACAGAAGAGAATGCATCAGAACTGAGCTTGAGCCAGTTCCCTCCCAAGGCATATAACACATGCCCTTCAGAAAAGGCTCACTACAAATGACAAGATGAAGGAATCCTGATTGATTTTTCCTTCCATAACTTAACTGGCACCAAAAAAGCCACTCTATCTCAGTTCAGCCAAATCCTCATAAACCAGGGACTAAATGTTGAATCAATAAAGCTCATTTTCACACTCTAGCTGCTAACTATGCCATTCAGAATATAATGTAGCTCTTGATTAAACATCCCAGTAGTGTTATATTTGAATGAGATTAGCAGATATCATAATTAAATTAAAATAGATATTTGTAAGGTATTTTTTACTTCTTCGTTTTCTTCAAGTTTGTAACTTGGACTGCCAAAGAGAGAATTTTGTTAAAATTGTATCATCAAGAAATTATCCCTTACAAGAATGTGTGACATTCATTGAATATTTCATTACAATGAATTTCATTGGATTCTTTAGGCTGGTCCTATTCAATACATCTTTACATCATAATTTAAAAGCAATTAAAGAATCAGAAAATTCTATGCACTGTTAACTGGATGGTTCAAAACAACAGCTAGTATAATAATCATTAATTTCACTGCTAACAGAATTACAGTATTTTGACCAACATCTATGTCACTAACCTTTTCAATTAGATGGAGATCCAAATTATCCCTAATTTGTTACAAAAGCTATGAGAATCAAATTAATCCTTTTGGCTTCTTCTGCCTGTTATTATAACTTCCACATTCTTCACAACTTAGATGTCTGCATTTGCTAATTCTGCACTCACAAGCATCAACAGTTTTAATAGCTTCATCATTAATGGCTGCGTCTTCAACCTTAAGTTCTGGAATTTCCTCCCTAAGACCTTATTCCTCTCTACCTCCCTTTCCTCTTGTTAGACTTCACCTTTTGGCAATTAATGAGTCTTAAATGATCAAACTGATATGTACTGAAGTCTTAATTTGTATGTATTATTGGGATGATTTATGAATTTTAGGATATGATGTCAAGAAAATTTCTGAAGTGCACATCTCATTAAGTACCAAATACGATAGTATAGTTTTAAGAAAGAACAGATGGAGCAAAGTGGAGTTATAGCTAGAACATATTTGGGCTCCAACAAATCTAGCTTAGCAGTAAACAGAAGTCAAAACTACAATAATCGCTGGTCAGGAAGGTGGCTGAAGGTTAGATGTTCAAGAATCTCTGGTCAAAACGTAAATTTAATTCAAAGGGAAATCAAAACTGCAAAGCTGAAGGGTTAGAATAATGATCCGAGGATCTCCAATTAAGAGATACAAATTACGGTTACATTGTTATGGGGTGGCCAAGACTGCTCTTCCCATTAGTAAAGAGTTGAGAATATTTTATTAGAAGCCCTTAGTTGTGTTCACACAGATGCATACACTTGGGCTACATGCTGCAAAACTATCTGCAAAAAGGATTTAAAAAATAGAAGTGGATTACTGAGATCTTTTACTAAGATCTTTGCATTTGCCACAGGACATGATGCAGGATATTGGTCATGAGAGTGAGTTAAAAGTAGGCCAGCTGCTGGAAAGTTATATTTGCACAGGACATATTTCTAGTCAATGGTTGTTTGTTATGTAATGAGGAGTTTCCATAAGAAACCAGTATCAGGAATTATCACAGGTTTAAGAATTGCTATTAGAATTCAGTATTAGAGAACACTGAATCCAGTACAGACAAGAATGCCCGGACTAAAGTAATAAAAAGAAAGGGCATGAGACGGGTGGAAAAGACTACAGATAGAGTCAGAGGGTGAGCAAGAGCAAGTGTAAAGGAAAGAGAGAGGGAAGGGAAGAAGAAAGCAGACAGAGAAGTGCATGTGAGAATGTGTGAGAGTGAGAGAGACAGACAGACAGCATGTGTCCAGCCCAGCTGAGAATTGAGGGTCTACAAGCAATCATCCTTCAGAACCAGAGCAGTTACTAATAATGTCTGTCCTCCTTTTGCCTGCTTGGCAACCCGTACATAACTAAATGTAAATTATACAGAAAATATATTCTTATAAATTGGAAAAAAGGTCAAGTTACAAAGTTAGTAAGGCTACAATTATTCTCAGATGCATATGCTCCTGTCAGTCTTGTTTTAAAACAACTGGTTTAAGGTAGCTTGCTAGTTATTTTGAATAGAATTCAATGCAATGAAGGAATATATCCTGTGGCCAGCAACCTTAATAGACAACAACAGTGGGGATGAAGAGCTGATGAAGGGCTTCTGCCCAAAACGTTGATTCAGCTACTTCTCAGATGCTACCTGACCTGCTGTGCTTTTCCTGCGCCACATTTCCAACAACATCAGTGGCAAAGAAGATTTTAAAGATGCTTTCTCCAGACTTTAACCAGCCTGGTAGATTGACAAAGTTTGACTAGGTTTCCACTGAAATGAGCACAAATTTGTGGTCCCAAACTGTTATCACAGTCATGCATGTCCAGATTCTATCGATATCATTAACACCTATAAACATTGTTTTGCTTAATATTTTAAACTTGAATAATGCACCTTGGAATAGGAGACATTTCAGACAGAATTTGCCTCCTTGTTAAGGTAAACCTATATGAAAACTATTTTGTTAAAACAATATTGAATATACATTTTGCTACTGATAGCATCCTTGAGGTGCTTTATACATGGTGAAATTTATCTTTAGTTAATATTAACTAATGTTATTCAAGATCCCCAATGCAAGATAAATGCAAATGAGAGAGATACACAATTACAATTTTTTTTCAAATTTCCTGCTTCCACAACTCTACCCAAGGGCATTAATGACTTTTTGGGTGAAGGAGTGCTTTTACTGTTTGCTTAAAAAAAAACACATTCACACAAGTTTTATTTAAATTTTAATGTATTAATACACAATAATTTATATATAACATTATAGAGAATACCTTATTATTTCCTGTAACATGCAAGGAAGGAGACAATTAATGCTTTGGAGTCAATATAAGACATATATTTTCAGTAATAATGTATGAATGACACACAACATGGCTTTCAGGCTCAACAGAAGAGCACATCTGGAATCAAGATAGTTATATCAAAATGAATGGAATGCTGGCTGCAAATTGTCCTCTTCCCCATTAGCAACAGTATTTGGCAAGAACAAAATAAAAAAAAGCCCTCAAGCAATACTTGAAAATCATTCCAATGTCTACTAGTTCTTTAAAAAGTAACGTTTCCTGGCAGTTCAGAAATCATTAAGCATGTGAAAGTTAGAGGGTTGCTGGATTGCCCTCCTTAATCAGATGCCAACACAAAAATGCAGCCTTTGACTTTCACAGAAAGAGCATATAAAACAGACTGCAGACAGAAAGAAAATTATGAAGGTAACTTCAATTACATAGAAAACATACACTTGTGTCCTCATTCATCCTTGGCAGAGAAAAACATCATTGGCGAGGGTGGGGGCGGGGGGGGGGGTTGCGGTTGTGGTGGTGAGAAGAGAGAGAACAGTGCACATATACTGGTCTATCAGTCCTACTTGTACTGATTAATTTGTTCCCGCTGTTCTAGTCCAAAACTGTTTAGTTAGAAAAAATGGAAACTGATTTTTTTTTAAGAAAAGGATTTTTCCATTTTCCTTCCCACTTTGAACTGCTTACTGCCATCAATCTTCCTCTTGTCAAGGATACAGGCTGAGGTCTTCTTTGCTGTTTCCAGTACAAGGACTATTCCAAGAATGAATAAGCTTCTGTGATCTCCACAGGAAGTAGCAATCCCAAACTGCACTCTTGCCTCCATAGTGAACTAACCCATAAAACAGATCACATGTTAGAAGGCTTGAAGTCAATCTTTGCAAGAACTGAAAATCAAAACCATGGTGTAGGGGACAAGGGTTTCATTTTACTTCCAGGCCAACCTGGTCCATCTGATAGCATCCATATTTATTAACCTAGAGAATTAGCAAAAGCTGGCCCAACAGTTGAAAAAAAAAGGAATATGTAGTTTTAACAAGGTTTAGATTTGGAAATTGAATGAACAATGGGCTGAATCACTGTAGCCATTGAATAGTTGGAAAAATATAGTGAAGTTGGAGAAAATAGGACAATTAATGCAGAGGAAAAGAAACATCTGATATTATACTCAAGGATTGAAAGGCAAAAAGAGAATTTTGCCAGTAAGTGTTGAGAGGCCCATTTCCAATGCCTCATCTTGTCTCATTTATATGCAGTTTCCTAATCTCCTACACAGTGGAGATAAACTATATGGTGCCAATTCATTCCATTAGAGTCAGAATGTATACCAGCTTGCTTCTTGCTCCTCAATCTAGACCAGCAGTCCCCGGTGTCTCAGGGCAGCAAATGCCTGCAAACCCTATCCACAGAGGCTGGCACTGGAATTACAATAGCCTCACCACATCATTATGGCACATCTCCAACTCACTCAGAATAGAGTTATCCACCTCAACGTTGCATGTTGGAGCACACCAACACCATTCATTGTAATGCTGCTACCAAGCGGTTTTGTACACATGAATCTATTTCATGTATCAGACCAGGGTGCACCTCAGGGCTTTCCACTTGGTTTCTTAACAATCACATTTCACACCATGCTCACAGCATCTTTGCATTGCCTTTTCTTTTTGTGCTTTGCCACCTCATTAGAATTTACAGCCTCACTGTGGATCAACATTGCTTGGCCTTTTGGCATCAACAGAAAGCCAAGTAGCTTCGCATAGTTTCCAGGAGTTAATAACTAAGGGGTGGACATGTTGCTGTACAAGACCATCCTACATCCATGTCACAGTTACAGCATGTTCCAGCAGCTTTCATGGCAAACATGCCATATGTGCTTTAGTTAAATAGTCACGTCTCAAGATCCAAGTGAAGCAATCCTTGGTGAAATAAAGGGGGACTGTCATTCGTCTGGCACGTGGTTCTGCCACAGTCAGTCAAGGGTAGCATCCAATCTCAGTCCAGGGTTTGAACATGGTGAGTTTTTCACATGGGGCTGACAGAGTCAGGGGTTCAATAGCACTATATGTTTACAGAATGGGCCATAGTCAATCCTGCAGGTCCAGAAAGCAACAATCTAAGCATCAGTGATAAGTCAGTTCAGAACTGCACGAAGATCAGTCAGGGCTGTCTTTTCAAATTAAACAGGCATTGGGTCACAGCAAGTCCTGGGAGTCTATTCACAGAAAGTTAAGGTAGGTTAGTAGGCCGACCAAAGAGGTAGGCAAGTCAAGGAAATCAATTTTGGGGATTAGAAGTAACATGCTGATATGCAGAAGGGTCATGAATTGTGTTGAGGCAACTGAGCATACAAAAGTGGGAGACAATAGTGCATTGGAGGACACAGATTACTGTGGGAAGAGAGTGCTTACAACTGCCTTGGCTTTAATGAGTGGATAGAGTATCAGTGGGGCTAAGCTATGGGGCCAGGGTCAGGGGGTTAATGTTGGGAGATGATGACAAACTAAAAAAAGTCAGATGGGAATGTATGGAAAGTCAGAACTAATGGCGTCAAACAGGAAATAGAAGGAAGCAAGGAATATGAAATTATTTTGGGGGGATTGCAGGTCACCTAGATTAAGAAGCTGAGCCTGTGACTTTGCAAAGTGTGACCTGTGTTACCTTCCATCTTTATCCAAATCTCAAATATGCAATAGAAATCAAAAATGGCTGGCACCACATCCAGAGATGAAACTTTTACTTCCTATCTAAGCATGAAGGCTGGACTTGTGAGTAACATGAGACCCTTCAAGGGACAATTGACATATGGACTGCAGCAGCTCAAGGTGGCAGCTCACCATCACCTTCTCAAGGATAACTAGTGGCCAGCAATAAATGCTTGCTCAGCCAGTGATGTCTACGTGCAAAAAATGAATTTTTAAAAATTGCATTAATCAGGTACTGACAGTTAAAGACAAGTCTAAACAGAGTGTCCTTTATATAATGTGCATACAGTATCCAAATGTGAGAGGTAAATATCAGTCACAAGCAATTTTACCACATCATCGATCATTAGAATTTGGTCACAGTCACCTCTGTGAAGCAGACATAGTTACAGTCAACCTTAAAATGACTCACCTGCAGGTTACCATTCACAAAAATAATTCAAAATCTCATAGGCTGCACAAAGGCTTGGAGCTCATTTCCTTTCACCTTCACTACGTATTTGCCAACATGCTCTTAGTGTAGTGTTACTTTCTTTAGGTGCTTTCAGTAACCCTACCACACCTGCAGTGCCCTTCTGTATTTGCATGGCATGGCTTGTGCTGTATACACTGGAATAACATTCACTATGACAAAGGATCATGTACAGACTCTCCATGGCCTTCATTGTCAGATCCTCCACATTCCACTGTATCAAGGACAACAATAAACTGTCATCTACAATGACGTAAATGCAGACTGCTCACATCATTCAGAACCTGTTGTAATATCCCCCACAGAGGTTCACTCGAACCATGACCACTTGATCCAGGAAAAGCAGGAGTTATCATCAGTATAGAGAAGGTGTGGAGAAAGAGAGGGGTAGCAAATATGTCAGCAAGCCCAGGGCCATCAGCTGCTGAACAACCTCTACCCTAAGAGGCCACAGTTGAAGTTTCCCTCAGGATACAGAGGTGCTGTAGGAGGCCAAGAATTTTTTTTTAAATTCACTCATGTGATGTAGGCATCAGTGGCTGACCAGCAAGGAATGGCGATATATTTCCAAGTCAGGATGGTTAGGAGCTTGGAGGGGAACTTTCAGACGATAGTGTCCCCATCTATCTACTGCCCTTACTATTCTTAATGGAAATGATCATGGGTTTGGTAGGTGCTCTGGGTACTCCGGTTTCCTCCCAAAGTCCAAGGGGTGCTAATCAGATTGTCTCTTATTGAAGATGGTCATTGCTTGGCATTTGTGTGGTACAAATGTTATTGGCACTTGTTAGCTCAAACCTGGATACTAACTATACAGAACTTGTTGCATTTGAATGTGGACTACTTCAGAAAATTGTGGGGCCTATGGAAACCTAAAGTGGGTATCACCGAGCAAGTTATTCCCAAGCAGGTACTATTTAATAGAACTGTTGATGACACTTTCCATCATTTTACTGATAGTCAAGTGTAGACTGATGGGGCAGTGTTTTGCTGGTTTGGGTTTGTCCTGCTTTTTATGTACATATATACTTGGTCAATTTTTCACATTGCAGGTAGATGCCAGTGTTGTAACTATATTGGAAGAACTCTCGCTAGGAGAGTGGTATGTTCTGGAGCACAAGTCTTGAGTGCTATTGCTGGAATGCTGTCAGAGCCCATTGTCTTTTCAGTATCTAATACTTCCAACCATTTCTTGATATCATGTGCAGTGAATCGAATTGGCTGAAAACTGGTATTGATGATGCTGAGACCGCCTGGAGGAAGCAGATATGGATCATCGACTCAGCAATTCTGGTTGAAGATTCAGTCTTATCTTTTGCACTGACATGCTGAGCTCTTCATCGAGGATGGGGATATTTGTGGAGCCCCCTCCTCCGGCCAGTTGCTTAATTGTTCACCACTTTTCATGACTGGATGTGGCAGGACTGCAGAGCTTAGATTTGATCTATTGGTTGTCGGATTGCTGAGCTCCAATTATCGCTTGCTGCTTATGCTGTTTGGCACACAAATAGTCCTATTTGGTAGCTTCACCAGGTTGACACATTATTAGGCATGTCAGTTGCTGCTCCTGGCATGCCCTCCTGAGCTCTCCATTGAACCAGGGCTAATCCCCTGGCTTTACAGTAATGGTTCAGTGGGGGATAAAGCGGGTAATGGTTGCAGATTGTGTTGGAGTACAATTCATCTCATGGCTGCCCAATCTTGCATTGTTAGACCTGTTTGAAATCTGTTGCATTAAGCAAGGTGCTCGGGCCACACAACGTAATGGAGATTATTCTCAATGTGAAGGCGGGACATTTTCTTCACATGGATTAGATTAGATTACATTACATTACAGTGTGGAAACAGGCCCTTCGGCCCAACAAGTCCACACCGACCCGCCGAAGCGCAACCCACCCATACCCCTAACCTAACACTACGGGCAATTTAGCATGGCCAATTCACCTGACCTGCACATTTTTGGACTGTGGGAGGAAACCGGAGCACCCAGAGGAAACCCACGCAGACACGGGGAGAACGTGCAAACTCCACACAGTCAGTCGCCTGAGGTGGGAATTGAACCCGGGTCTCTGGCACTGTGAGGCAGCAGTGCTAACCACTGTGCCACCGTGCCGCCCACACTGTTACTACACTGTCATGGACAGATGCATTTGAGGCAGACAGATTGGTAAGGATGAGATCAATTATGTTATCCCCTCTTGTTGATTCCCTCATGACCTGTGAAGACCCAGACGAGCAACATGTCCTTTAGGACCCAACCAGATTGATCCATAGTGCTGCTGCTGAGCTAATTTTCATTGACAACATTGAAATCCCCACCCAGAGTACATTTTGCACCCTTGCCTAAGTGTTGGTCAACTTGGAGGAGTACTGATTCATTGGCCTAGGGAGGACATTGCATGATAATCAGCAGAAACTTCCTTGTCCATGTTTAACCAGAAGCCATGGGACTCATGACATCTGGAGTCAACACTAAGGACTCCGAAAGCAACTCCCTCCCGAATATATACCACAGTGTCGCAACCCCTACTGAGTCTTTCCTGCTGGTGGGACAGGACATACGCAGGGATGGTGATGGTAGTGGCCTGGAAGGTACAATTCCACAAAGATGACTATGTCAGACTTTTGCTTGACTAGTCTGTGAGACAATTCGCCCAATTTTTGCATTGGCCCCCAGATGTAGTAAGGAGGACTTAGTTGTTGACAGAGTTATTTCTGCCTTTATCTTTTCTGGTGCCTAGATCCATTTCATTTCTTTATTGAGACTTCATAGTGATTTATATAACTGAGTGATTTGATGGGGCAATTCAGAATGAAGTTGAGAGTCAACCACATTACTATGACTCTGCAGACACATGTAGGCCAAACAAAATTTCCTTCCCTGAAGGACATTAGTGAGCTAGATGGATTTTCCATGACCATCTATATGGTTTCATGGTCTTCAAAAGATTCTTAATTCTATAACTTTTTGATTGAATTCTAATTCCACATTCTGCCATAGGTTCACTGAACATTAGCTGAGTTTATGGATTAATGTCTAGTATAATACCACTAGGCCATCGCATACCCCACCTTCCAATCTCTATCATCATTGACATCATGTCCTCCAGACGAGGAAAGTTATCACCAAAGACTGCAGACATGATGGATCATACAAACATTTCCTACACTGTAACAGGACTTGCTACATGAAGGGATAGCTGTCAAGCTAACAGTTGTGCTGAAAACCTTTATGTAACCGGCTGCTTCCAAGGAACCACAAAGGACGCAGAAGACCTCTCAATCTATGTCCCACAGATATATTAAACTTATTACTGATGCAATTTGTGCCAGATCACACCACTTCATTTCATTTTCCAATGAGGTGGTCAGTTCTGCTGGTAGTAGGTTTTGCCAAGTTAGCTGACTTCCCCCTCTTATACACGTTACATTGAGAGCACCATATCATATATCCAGCAGACTTCAACTGAAAAGTCTCTACTCTGATAATGTGCAAGTCATCTGTGATCATAAGCACTGTGAAACAATGTATGGGATTCATATACAGAGGAACCTCGATTATCTGGCATTCAATTATCTGAATATCGGATTATCCGGCAACATAGCAAGGTCCCAATGATTGGCTGGAATTCGATTAACCAAACGAACTACTCCTCCCACCTGTGTCCTTCGGATAATTGAGGTTCTTCTGTATATATCTTAGGATTACTTGAGTTTGCAATTTTCCATTTGAGTTTGTGGCTTGTGATTTGCGTCTGAAGGTATTTAATGATCAATTTTTCAGTAGTCATGATTTGGAGATGCCGGTGTTGGACTGGGGTTTTTGAGCAAAGTACAATGTAACTCTGCAGGTACAAATTCACCCCACAAAATATATGTGTGCATGTGGGACTTTGTCTGTGTGTGTGTCTATCTGGGGTGGGGGTTGTGAGTGTGAGAAAGTGTGTGTGTGTGTGTGTGTGTGTGTGAGAAAGTGTGTGTGTGTGTGTGTGTGTGTGTGTGTGTGTGTGTGTGTGTGTGTGTGTGTGTGTGTGTGTAGTGAGTGCAGAGTATCTTAAGTCTGTGAGGGGGTGCATGTGTGAGTGTGGGAGTGTGTGTGTGTCTATAAGCGTGTGTATGGGTGTCTGTGTGCGCGTCTGTGTGCACCTGTGTCCTACACACACACACTCTCACATACACACGGACACAGGTACACACAGACGCGCACACAGACACCCATACACACGCTTATAGACACACACACTCCCACATGCACCCCCTCACAGACTTAAGACACTCTGCACTCACTACACACACACACTTTCTCACACTCACAACCCCCACCCCAGACAGACACACACACACACACAGACAGACAAAGACCCACGTGCACATATATATTTTGTGGGGTGAATTTGTACTTGCAGAGTTACATTGTACTTTGCTCAAAAGCTGCATGCATTCATGTAGAACTCTGAGCTCAAAAGCTGCATGAATTTATGTAAAACTCCGTTATCTCACTTTTTAGATTAGAATCAATCTAAACATCATGGCATAGACAGAAAACACAGGGGGCTAACACCTTCAACATATTGTCTAGCTATCACCATTGTTAACAGCTAACCCGAGAATGCAACTTTAAAAAAAAGGTTTTGTGATTTACACATGAAAGAAGTGAAACTATCACTGTATTCTAACATATGAAAGGCTTAACAGACAATCAATTTTTCAATGTATAATTTCAGTTACATCACACTGCAAATTTTTGCTAAAAATTCTGTTACGATCGAGCCCTCCACTATCACCTGATGAAGGAGCGTCGCTCCGAAAGCTAGTGTGCTTCCAATTAAACCTGTTGGACTATAACCTGGTGTTGTGTGATTTTTAAGTTTTCAGTAGTTTTGCAGCCATGTTGATTTATTTTCAAACACAGGAAGGAAGTCTCCTTGGAGAGAAATGGGATTTTGCTTACATTGCAAGGAGTTAACGAGTGCACACAGTAAATTGTTGTGTGTTAGATCTAATTTAGAAAGTAAGGGATTTTTTTGGAGGGAGGGATGATTTGGTGGGTTCTTGGCTAAAGCAGAAGGTGTGAAGTATATGCTCCTAAAAGGAGCTACTTTTAGCATTGCTAAAAATAAGTTACTTCATTGTAAAGGGTTTAGTTTAAAAGTTTTGAACTGGAAGTACTATAAGATTCAAACTCTGAAGGAGTTATTTGAAGTGGAGTAAGTTTAGGTTCAGTTTTATAAATCCTCTCGGGTGATGATATAAAAATCCAAAGACCAGGACTTGAAGCCACACATAAATTAAACTCTATGAGGGTGATGAAAAAGGGAATCTCTGGCACAAGTACTGCAAAAGGAATATTTTTCAGATTAATATTTTGAAATCTGTAAATGTGTTGTGCGTAAATAGGTGTGCTTACTCTATTTATCGTTTCTTTGCATAATAAACATCTGGTTTATTCTTAAAGCAAAATCTGCAACATTGCGTGATTATCATTCACTGAGACACTGCCTCATTAAAATCAAAAAACAATCAAGCCAGATATCAATCTGAGATCTGGTTTTTCCAGTAATAAATCAGTTAGGATCATAACAGTACCACTTCTTGGAAATTTACCCTAGATATCCTAGAAGCTGTAAAAGATGCTTACATATCCTTGAGAACTTTCACATTCCTGCTTTGTTTCAAGAGCTGAACACTTCACAGATTGTTAAGTGGTGTAGAACAGATGTTTTTGTTTTGAAATTTGTTAAAGTATTTTAGTATTAAATGCAAATATACTTTATATTTGTGCTGGTAGTAAACAGATCAGTTCATTCTATTTTATCTGCATTTTTTGGCTTAAAACAAATTGTTAAAACAAAATCTGCAACACTGCATGCTTCTGCCTCAATGAGATATCACCTCATTTTACCCAGAACGAAACAAACTACAATCTATCAAGCCAGATTTCAATCTGGGATCCAAGTTGTCCAGTAATACCACCAGCTCTGATCATACACACTTATCTTTGATAGGAAGAGATGTGCCTTGCCCTAACAAGTGAAAATGGATAGCTTACTGCAACAGCATTTTATTTTTCAAACCTGAAAATGAAGACAGGAAAAAGTGATCTGAAGAAAAAAAAATTGAAATTGCCATTCATTTGAAATTTCATTGTAATTAATGAAAAGAGTTTGGGACCAAAAATTGCTTTTTATTAATATTTAGAGAATTAGTATAGCTCCCTTTATAAAACCACAGTGCAAGATTGCACCATAAATTAAATAGTGTCAGAAAAGACTTCTTTTGCCAAGACGATTACTTCATATATAAAGGCAGTAAATATGAATTATAATATTTTGTGCCAAAAATTGTATCTCTTGACACATGAACATTGCACCTGTGCCATCAGTACAATTATCTCAATTAGGATATTTAAACCCGTTTTCAAAAGGATAAGAGAGAGAATTCTGAATTTATTTTAGTAAGCTTAGGAGTCAAATAGTTTTCTCTCATCACTGCCTAAAAATCCTGAAAATATACAAGAAAATAAAATCTAACTTTCATGATTCTTTCAAATAATTAGGAATGTATTTCTATTATTTTCCTCCAAAAGCATGAATAAACTAAGTTGTAACTAGTGTAATCACCATACAGTAATTTTAAAACAAGTAAATATGGAAGAAATGTTTCTTGTACTCCAGTGAATGTAGGCCCTGAAATTAAAAACCCTTTGTCTTTGTCCTATCACAAACAGTCCTTTGGAATATAAATAAATTGTTGGTCATTCTTTTAGATGCAAATGTTTTCCCAGTTTTTCAGCTCTTGCTGTACTTCATATTAGGTTTTAGTTCTACAGAAGACCACATTGTAATATTTTGCTTGAGAGGCCATTCTTCATCTGTGAACCAGATAGTCAGCATTAATATTTCACAAGGATTATAAGTCGACACCAGACCAGTCCTCAACTAATGATATAGTTTTTATATCAGAAGCTACAAATCAGTGAACAGCAGCAGAAATGCTGGATTCTTTCTTAGGTTACAATTAGCCCAGATATAGCACATTAGATAACTCTAACTCAAGATTTTTATTGCAACGTGGAAATTCTATTTCTATGGAATAGAGTTGCAGAAGTTGCCAAACAGAGGACACATCTACCAAACAGTTTTTCTTTCATGCAACAATTTTCACACTGTGCTACAGCTATTTACAAAAAGATTCTGATTGAAAAAAATGCTCAGTTGTTGAAACTTCAGCACAGACAGTGATGCAGTGCAAATCAGATTCAAAGTCTAGTTTTTGTCATGTTTTTGTAATTATTACCTTACCTGCACATATAGTTCCCTGAGTTCATATTGAAATTTCTTTGGATCTGTTGTAATGGTGACTGGGCCAACCTCTGTAGGGAAAGAAAATAGAATGCTTTAAAATTTAAATAAAATCCGAGATAACTATAGTGATCCATGTGTACAAAGATTATTCATTCTACTCTTGTATGAAACCCCCAATTCATAGGGGGCGACACAATGGTTAGCACTATTGCCTCACAGCACCAGAGATCTGGGTTCAATTCCCGCCTCAGGCAACTGTCTGTGTGGAGTTTGTACATTCTCCCCGTGTCTGCGTGGGTTTCCTCCGGGTGCTCTGGTTTCCTCCCACAGTCCAAAGATGTGCAGGTTAGCTAAATTGCCCGTAGTGTTAGATGTAGGGGAATGGGTCTGGGTGAGTTGCTCTTTGGAGGGTCAGTGTGGACTTGTTGGGCCGAAGAGCCTGTTTCCATACTGTAAGAAATCTAATCGTTTATATTTCATTGCGAAACACGCGAAATACTGAGGGGGCTTTGCAAAAATAGAGAGCTTATTTCTCCTGGTGGGACAGCATACAACCAGAGGGTAAAATGTCAAAGTAAGGGACCATCCATTTTTAAGACAGAAACAAAAAGGAATTTTTCTCTCAGCAGGTAGTGAATCTGGAATTCTTTACTGCAGAGAGCTGTAAAATTTGGAGTTGCTAAGTATATTCAATGCTGAAATAGACCAATTTTTACATCAGTAAGGAGATCAAGGCTGATGGGAGAATTCAGGAAAGTGGAGTTGAATATTATCAGAATATTATCAGATCAATGAATAGTATGGCAGACTTGATGGACTGAAGAGCGTTTTTGTGCTTCAATGTCTTGTGGTGAACTTAATATTAGATACTACACTGTAAATTATTACTACTTTTTGTTTCTCTTTTAGAGGGACTCAGATTTACACATAAATAGATTAATACCAACGATAATCAATATTTTCACTGCTCTCAAAGACACAAATTCCTGTATAGTCAGTTTTGATATAACACGATAGGTCCATTCTTATACGATGTTGCACCGTAAGAAAATCGCACAATAGCCGCACCATTTAAACTAATAGGGCTGGAATCATGTTATAGCTAATACAGATAAGGAAAGTTTGCACTGTACAAATAACGGTCTAAATTCTTCAATCGCATTAGAGCCAATTCACGTTGAAGAAACATGCGTTACAGCAGAACTGACTGTACATTATGCAAGCAATTAACTGTGTAATGAGGAATGAATAAAAGAGCAAGGCAATCAATCACACATTTTATTTCATAATCCTAAACAGCAAACTTTATAATGCCAGTGCTAAAAACTTAACATTAATATATTTTATGCAAGTCCACCATCTGACATTACAGATACATTTTCCATGTACGAAATCTGGAATAGCTCTAGAAAATAAATTTGCTGATGTTCTCAAACTCTCCACGGCATCCAATGCTCAATTCTTGAAAACCACCTTTCTCTAAATCCAATTGATGTTGGCTGTTTCACAGCACAAAAGTATGGATTAGGGAGTAACGAATGTTAGCATTTTTCCACAGGCACATTCATCTACATCAATGAGCTGTCTGACCCTTTAGCCCACTTCTGTCCAACAGAGACTAAGTGCATCATGTTTCACACTAAGCAGGCAATGTACTTGACAGGAAATTGAAGTGTTCATGTTTGCAATTTTATGTGGTACATTTATTGAACAAAGACACCCTGGGCTTTGTAAGAGATAATTTGTCAGAGTGATTGAATTACAGTACTTAGCAGAGAACACACAGCCTGCATTCTTCAGCCTTGTGTAAAATTCCACACACATGGGTCAGTCTGTCAAAGACAAGGCAACTTTATACCTTGCATATCCGATGTGATTTCCACTCCACTCCGGATTTAAGCAAGG
The DNA here is from genome assembly GCF_037043375.1 of Chiloscyllium plagiosum. Taxonomy (NCBI): domain Eukaryota; kingdom Metazoa; phylum Chordata; class Chondrichthyes; order Orectolobiformes; family Hemiscylliidae; genus Chiloscyllium; species Chiloscyllium plagiosum. Next base: position 68,482,468 of record NW_028270147.1, read on the forward strand.
GATAAAAGTGTAAATCACTACTAAGCTTCCTACCATTGACTGCAAAATTCTTTCCAAAGTAGTAATCTTACTGACTGAAAAGACTTATTAATAAAACTTTCGTTGTTTATCTGGCCAGCTGGACTGGTTCTGATATACTAAGGAGAATTTTAAATTTATGCTGACTGGTGGAAAGGAGATGGGCACACGGTTCAAATAACAGAGAAAAGATAAGTTATCAACTCAGATCCTGCTCATCATCACCACATCTGGGTCTTTTTAATGGGTTGTTTATTGCTCTATTGAACAGGACACCTTTGTGAATTCTGTGTATAAATCAAACTCGGCACGCAAGGTCAAGGTAAGTAAAATTGGTAGTGGGCCCAGATGATAAGTCAAAATACCATTTAAGGTCACTGAAGGGAAGTCAGTTTCCTGGAATTTTCTTTGCTGGATATAGTTTCTTACCCCACCCGTGGGCAGCACGGTGGCACAGTGGTTAGCACTGCTGCCTCACAGCGCCAGAGACCCGGGTTCAATTCCCACCTCAGGCGACTGACTGTGTGGAGTTTGCACATTCTCCCCGTGTCTGCGTGGGTTTCCTCCGGATGCTCTGGTTTCCTCCCATAGTCCAAAGATGTGCATGTTAGGTGAATTGGCCATGCTAAATTGCCCGTAGTGTCAGGTAAGGGGTAAATGTAGGGGTATGGGTGGGTTGCGCTTCGGCGGGTCGGTGTGGACTTGTTGGGCCGAAGGGCCTGTTTCCACACTGTAATGTAATCTAATGTAATCTAATCTAAAAAACTCTACCTACAAAATACCAGCAGGTCCCATACATTTCAGGTGCATTATTTCAGGCTGACGTTTTTGGATCCTTTGGAGATGGATTGGGGGGGGCGGGGGGCGGTATATGCCCAACTCCTTCCATCACCATGCCATTTGGCCAACTGCAGAAAATATGGCAGATCACTCATGGTCCTGGAGCATAATTGAGCTGTCTGCTCTCAATGACCTCCCCCACCAACAACTTCCACTTTATTTCTGACTTGCTTTGGTATCACTCGATCCTACTTACCTTCTTGAAATGGTGCTGTGCTCTCTCCCTTCAGTTCATGCTCCACCAGTGGCTATCATTCCCCTGATTGATCTGTTAGGGTCGGCTACTAGTCCAGCCATTTAACTGACTGCTAATTCTAAAATGTGGCTTATCACTATCCCTTGAAGAAATGTTGTCCTCACCACATCTGGTAATAGCAACAATACCTCTGACACTTCCAGAAAAACACCTTCAAATACTGACACCTTCATTAACCAATGCCTATGAGATCAATAGTCAAGTTGAAAGGATGCTAAGTTTAACTTTTAGAAATGTCCATGAGTCAGCCTTCAGTATGATGAAAACACAAGAGAAGTATTAAAGCAAACAAAATTATGTTGAATGGGGCCATATTCGGATTTTTATTTAGTCTATAAATGCATGTCAAAAAAGACATTTTTTAACCAATTTGTCTGTTCATTAATTGCATAAAGCCATTTGAGAATAGATTTGTTCAATTCTAGCACTCTAAGAGACCGTCAGAAAGCTTATTCTTTTGATGTGTTTCGTCAATGTTTTTGTTTTCTTCATTTAGGGCCACCGTTTATCTAATTTCTTAAGTTGCCATGGTGATTGAATGATTGCTCATTTCCCAAAAAAACAAACATTCTAGCTCTGGCCCATCCAAAAGCCTACATATTCAAAGCATTAATTATTCTGAAGGCCTATGATTAAGTCTTCAAAGCTCAACCCTTTCTTAAGAGGCAATACTCATCAACCTCATGTCACTTAGATATTTGAGTCTATTGATACAGGCAACCCAAGTCAAAAATCAACACTGTTCCAAGCACCCATCCTGAATAAATAACTTGTTCTCTCAATTGTTGCACTTGATCATAAGTAAAGTAAAGGAAAATGTTATTAACCAACATTAATTTTAAATTCTCTTTATGTTCTGCAGAGATGACAAACAAAATGTTTTTTCAAATTATGTTGGAGATGGAGAGGCCAGAAAATTGGCAAAGAGCAAAGTGCCAATTTGCAACATGTTTCTGATCTTCAGCCTATATTGCTCAGATAGAAGAGTGGGTGGAATGCCTACAAATAGCTGGTAGTCTAGTCAGGCAACCTCGATTATCCAAACGACACAGGCGGGGAGAGTTTTGTTCAGTTAATCAAATGTCTAAATAACACAGTTTAGCCAAGCAGCACGATCTTGCCATCTTGTTCGGATAATCCAAAATTTGGATAATCAATGTTTGAATAATTGAGGTTCCTCTGTAATTGGTAACAGAAACAAAAGTCACGTAAAGATAAAGTTTTATATGTCACAAGTGGGCAAGTTCTATAATGTCACTGTTAGCGTGTTGGAGGCAGGTTCAACTGAAATATTAGAAATGGGAAAGGAACATTTGTCTGAAAAGGAAGAATATGTAAGTTTACTGGAATAATAAGGCAGGAGAATGGCACTAAGTGTTTGCTCATTTGGAGAGTCAGTGTAGAAACAATAGGCCAAACAGTCTCTTCCTGCACTATAATAATCCAGCAATTAAATGCCCCATCAGCCTGTGTCATCACCTGTTCTGTGATTTAAATGACATATTTTAAAAAAGATTAGTTTGACACCTGGGGGAAAAAGAATCTAGTGATCTATTTCCTTACATTGATTGATAGGTACTGATTTGAAACTGAAATAACCCATATTCTTTTGAGAAAGTTTGTAGTTTTAGAGGAGACACATCTGTTAGAGAATGCGGGAAAGCACTTGACCACGGTGGGAGAAAGCCCATTTGTTCAGAAGAATTAAGGATATCTGTTCTTAGTGTCAATGGATCTGTGGAAATAAGGTGATAATATTTGTTCACTTGTGGAATGTGTGGCAGTACTTCCTTCTCATGCCAGGGGCTGGAAGCATGCATATTTCAAACTAGGATGTTGGATAACTAAAAATTCTGTTGTATTGAAGATTCTGAACAAAACTCATACTCAATAGGAAAAGAACTTGTAATTTCATAAGCTGAGTGGAATTTGCAGGTAATAGAACAATCCTGATACATTTTCATGTATACCATACCGAGCAAATTTGAATTTATGAAGCTCAGCTCTCTCATCTTGACTGTTCTGGAAAGTGAATGTCTCATGACCCTTACAGGCTAGGAAAACACGAAGGCTGAAAGTTGGAAGATGTTCATGGCTGAGTGAGAGAGAAAACATTCTTCTGTAAATTACATTCACTGACGGAAGGGTTCAAGGGACACACGCACGCACAGAACGAGAGAGTGGAAGAGAGAGAGAGAAAAATAGGATGGAAGTTGGTGGAAAAATTAACCTTTTATGGTCTGATTTGAGTGTGCACTGGCTTGTCATGAATTGAATGTTTGTGTGTTGTTCCCTGGAGCTCAAGATCTGGGAATGTTATGAATTTAAGTTGCATTCTGGGAATCTAAGATGATATTAAAAGAAAAATCCATTTTGTAGGACAATGATACTGAACATGTTAGCTGAGCAAGGTTACCTCATGACCCTTTCACATAGTTTAGACTCGTCCCTTGTTATGATGTACTGTTAAAAGGGAAGGTTATCTGGCCAAAACAATCAGCCATTTCGGTCCTGGCCGGATCAAGGTTTCCCACTTTGATGTGCAAGTAGCTTAATTAGTAAAGCGTATTCAGACCTGTCAATGAGTTTCTCTTCCTCTGCAAACTTTTGCCATTTTATTGCTGCTTATCTGATTAAGGACATGTAGCATTCTTATAATTTTAATACCAATTTCTGTATAAAGATAGCTTGTTTGCATCAATAAGAAGAGTAACCTGAGAGAGCTCTTAGGGGTAAGAACTACTCTGCTAATGGTATTAGAACCTTAGCTCAAGCCTGGCTTGTTGGTATCTATGTTATAGTTTAACATTGATGCCATTGGTAAATAATGGTAATAATTTAAACTAAAAACTGTCGCTAAGAGTTTTATATTCCAGACTAACACAGAGCACGATCTCTGGGACAAACCAAGAGAGGGTCACAGGCCGAGTCCATCAGGGATTCTCTGAGCCATCTCGATTAGGTACTTTAACAATTTCCTTCGCAGACAATGAACTAGTCTTTGGACACTTGTGGACATTATCAATACATGACTGAGTGGAGTGCTATTGGGTTTCAGCCATGCTATGCATCATAGCAAGTAACACTAGGTTGCATAAGGAACACACAGGCACAGAAACTTCACCTGGCTCTGTGACATTACTGCCAAACAAAAGCAGCTGCTCTGCAACTGGAAGATTAGTCTATTTCCTGCACAGAAATTGACAGTGTTTATGAAATAGATAATTAAAAGTAAATCTGCCGGGGGATCCAAGATGGCGGCGACCCAGTAAGACTGAGTCTATAGTGCTCCTCCCAAGACTTGGGCACAGTGGGTCACCTACCCCCTACCAAGCTTACCAAATCATTTATAAATCATTTATAATAGTTTAGTAACTGAATTAGTGGTGTAATATTATATTTAAGCAACTTTATCCTAAGTTAAAATGACTAAAAGGAAGGGAGCCCGCAGCTCTCAGCAAGCAGGAACCCCTCCCTCACACTCTCCAGCTGCAGCAGAGGCGTCCACAGCCGCCCCGGGGGACTTACCTACAGTAACAAGCCTTGCAGAAATGCTTTCCAAGCTTGACTCGAAGATTGATGCCTTTATCGTCGAATCCAGGAACCGTTGGGAGTCGCTCTCGGCCGCGCTGAAGAAGCACGACCGTGAAATTGATGAAATTCAACGCCGAGTCGGAGGGGCGGAGCTAAAGGCCGCGACCTCGGAGACAACCGCTCAATCGGCCGTGGATCAGGTCCGGACTCTCGAGCAGCGAGTCCGGACCTTGGAAAATCATATTGACGACCTCGATAATCGAGGTCGTCGAAAAAATATTCGTTTGCTGGGCCTTCCCGAGCAGGAAGAGGAAGGCCAGCTTACAGCATTCCTGGAGCAGTGGCTGCCACAACTTTTAAATCTGCAAGCTGGATCAGGCCAGGTAAGGGTGGAATGGGCCTACCGGGTAGCAATACGCGGGCCCGGCTCGAACCAGCGCCCGCGCCCGGTCCTGTTCCGGCTGCAGAGCTACAGGGAGAGGCAGATACTCCTAGAAGCCTCTAGAAATCTCGGAAAAGACCCCCAAGCTATGATCTACAAAGGATCCAAGATCATGCTATTTCAGGACTTTTCCCCGGCTCTGGTTCGAAAGAGGAAGGCATTCGACGAGGCGAAGAAGCGTTTAAGGGACTTAAATGTACAGTACTCCTTACGCTACCCAGCGATGTTACGCTTTAACCATGAAGGATCTGTATATAACTTTGGATCACCAGAAAAGGCTAAGGAATTCTTGGACTCTCTTAGATAAACTGTAGGACATAATGGATGTTGGTCTGCCTTCCCCCCCCGTTTTGGTTTATATCCCCTCCCTTTTTTTTTCTTTTCTTACCTTATTGCTTAATATTATTATGGGGGGTGGGGAGAGGGATTTGATTTTCTCCCCCCCCCCCCGGAGTTGTTTTCTGTTATTATTTTATGTATATATGAGGGGTGTATGTATGTGTGTGTGTGTGTATGTATGTGTATATGTGTATATGTGTGTATATATGTATATATATATATATATATATATGTGTGTGTATGTATATATATATATATATATGTATGTGTATGTATATATATGTATATATAAGCTGGGGGATTTGGTTAATGTGGGTGGGGGGAGGTGGTTACCTTATTCGATTTTACCTCTGTCTTTAGGAGCGGGGTTGTTTTTCCCTTCGTTATTTTGTATTATCATATTTAATTATTATTTGTTGAACTGGTAATTTTATAATTATATGTTTATATGTGGTATTAACATTACCAAATATACCCAGGTGTTGGTAGGGGTGGGGGTGGGGTGTTCACTGTTAACTCTAGCTTTGTATTATATTTGAATTTTCCTCACTTTATTGAGGAGTGCCTGGGTCAAGGGTGGGGCATTGGTTGGGAGAGGATATGAGGGATTTTTGGAGAGGAAGTGATGCCCCCTGGGAACAAGGGGGAAAGTCTCCACTTAGATACGTTTTATATTTTTTTTATTTAGAAATAGTTTTTTACTGTATTGTTGTGGGTGTATTAAAGAGGGTTTATTTTTGTAAATTTTACATGTTCCATGCCCGGGATGTTCTGGATGGGGTTCCCCCTCCCGAGGGGTCTCGAATTGGCCCAGAGGATTATGGTTGATCAATCGGTTAAGTGGTGCACCTGGAATGTCAAAGGGAGTAATTCGCCACTTAAAAGGAAGAAAATATTATCAAATCTTAAGAAGGAAAGAGTTGATATAGCTCTCCTACAGGAGACGCATCTGTCAGATAAAGAACACTTGAAATTACGACAGGGCGGATTTGATCAGGCCTTTTTTTCTTCTTTTAGCTCAAAAAGCAGGGGAGTTGTTATTCTTGTTCGGAAGAATTTCCCTTTCAAAATCCTAAAGCAGATAAAAGACGAATCTGGACGATATATCTTGATTAAAGCTCTCATAAATGGAGAGGAATATGGGATTTTAAATTTGTACTGCCCCCCGGCACACCCCTTTAAATTTATAACGGAAGCCTTCTCAAAATTGATGGCTTTTGATGCCCGTCATATAATTATAGGGGGAGACTTTAATTGTATTATGGATCCGGAAATAGACAGGATTCCCAAGAGTACTGCAGGAGTATCTCCCAGATCTAGACAATTGATGGATCTGAACAAAAAATTAGGATTAGTAGATGTATGGAGATGTCTTCATCCACAGGGTAGAGATTTTTCTTTCTACTCTAATCCACATAAATGTCATACCAGAATTGATATGTTTTTTGCCCCCCCAATTTTTTTAAATTCCATATCATCCTGTAAAATAGGTAATATAGCAATTTCTGACCACGCTGCTGTATATATGGAAACTAAGGCGAAGAACAGTAGGACATCCCCTCGGCATTGGCGTATGGACCCCTTCTTAATGAAAGATAGTAAATTTGTAAAGTACTTCTCTCAAGAATTTAAAACTTTTTTAGAAATTAATTCAGGTACAGCTAGCAACCCGTCAATGATGTGGGAGACCATCAAAGCTTACACGCGAGGCTTGATCATCTCCTACTCAGCGACCCAGAAGAAATTAAAAGGAGAACAACAGCGTTTGCTTGAAACCCGCTTAAAAGCGGCTGAAACAGCATACATTGATAGACCCTCTATTATTAAATTGCAAAGGATTACAGCTCTTAGGACAGCTCTAAATACTACACTTACTCAAACGGCTAAGAGGGAAATATTATTTGCAAAGCAAAGATTATATGAATATGGCGACAAACCGGGTAGATACTTAGCATTTCTTGCAAAGAAAAAAAAGGCCCCTCAGACTATTATGTCTATCAAGGAAAGTACGGGTATTTTGACTCATGATCATAAAAAGATTAATGCGACCTTTAGAAAATTCTATTCTGAGTTATATAAATCACAGGATTGTGAAGATAGGGCGAAGAGGATGCAGTCATTTTTTAAAAATTTGACTTTTCCAGACCTAACTCCGGAACAAGTATCGGTCCTAAATGCTCCTCTTACACCCCAAGAAATAGTTGATGCAATTAGGCACCTTCAAAATGGTAAGACGCCGGGCCCAGATGGCTTTCAAGCTGAATTCTATAAAGAATTTACAGAAATACTGGTTGGTCCACTTATGGACATGTATAACTATGCATATAGTCAGGGCTGTCTCCCGCCTTCGCTGAAAGAGGCAAATATCTCTCTTATCCTCAAAAAAGGAAAGGACCCAGAAGATTGTACATCATACAGACCAATATCCTTGCTAAATGTAGATTTTAAAATCCTCTCTAAAACATTAGCACTGAGATTAGAAAGGATACTGCCACATATTATAAAGGAGGATCAGATGGGGTTTATTAAGGGCCGTAGATCATCCAATAATGTTAGAAGGGCTCTGAATATGATTCAAGCTTGTCATCAGGGAAAGATACCAGGAGTAGTGGTTTCATTAGACGCGGAAAAGGCATTTGATAGGGTCGAATGGTCATATTTGTTTTACACATTGGAGAGGTTTGGTGTTGGACAGGTGTTTACCAAATGGATCTCAACATTGTATAGTGATCCCAAAGCAGTTGTGGTTACCAATGGATTAGGCTCGGATAGCTTCAGTGTGGGTAGGGGCTGCCGTCAGGGATGTCCCCTCTCACCATTGTTATTCACGCTAATAATTGAACCACTAGCAGAAGCTATACGAGCTGATCCTAATATAGTGGCCCCAAGGATTGGTACAGGTAAACATAAAATTACCCTTTATGCAGATGATGTTCTTCTATTCCTCAGTAACCCTTTGATGTCCATACCCCGCTTAATCCAAGTTATTAATACATTTAGTGCATTCTCAGGCTATAAAATTAATTTTTCAAAATCGGAGGCTATGCCAATGGGTGGCCTTGCTGTGATACCCCGCTTAGCGGACGGTTCCCTTTTTCCCTTTCGCTGGTCCCTGGAGGGTTTCTTATATTTAGGCATTTTTATTACTCCAGTATTTGGTCAGTTGTATAAGGCTAATTTTGTGAATTTATTGGAAAGGATAAGGCAGGACCTCCAGCGATGGGGAGACCTGCCAATTTCCTGGCTGGGTAGAATAGCATTAATCAAAATGAATATCCTGCCCCGTCTCCTATATCCTATGAGAATGCTTCCGGTGATGCTGCCGAGGACAGCTTTATGTAAATTATACGGCTGGCTGAGTTCCTTTATCTGGAACCATAGGCGGCCCCTCATTAAGCTGAAGAAGCTACAGCTTCCACAGGCAAGGGGTGGATTGGACTTCCCAGATTTTAGGAAATATCAATTAAGTTCCCTATTAAGTTATATAGCTGATTGGGTCTTGTCTGATCCACAATCAATCTGGTTGGACATCGAGGCTTCTCAAGTAAAATACCCACTTATTAACCTTTTATTCTCAGACAAGAGGAAAATCATTACAGATCACTGTAAAAACCCTATAATACTGAATACAATCAAGGCTTGGAATATAATGCGGCAAAATGAGGGTAATTCACATAAAACATCCCCCTATGCACCGATAGTGGGAGCATGGGGATTCCAACCGGGGTTAACAGATGCCACTTTTAAACTCTGGAGAGCCAGGGGTATCTCATGTCTCGGGGATTTATTTAAAGATGGGGTCCTGATGTCTTTCGGACAGCTGCGTCAGAAATTCGGATTACCCAATGGAGACCTCTTTCGATACTTCCAAATTCGAGATTTTATACAGAAGAAGACTACGTTATTAGATAGTCTTTATAAATCCGATAGAGAATGTAGTGTCCTACGACCAGTGGGGGTATCTTCCGTCAGTAATATTTATCATTTGCTACATGATGAAGTATCGGGAGATATGGATAATCTGCTTAAAACATGGGATCAGGATCTGGGACTAGAAATCTCCACAGAAACGTGGAATGATATCTGGGAAAATGCTAGAAGAATTACTATTTGTAACAGAACCCAGGCTATCCAGCTGAAGATACTTCATAGGGCCCATATAGCACCGGTTCGATTGGCAAAATTTAAGGCAGGAGCATCTCCAATGTGTCCTAAATGCAAAATAGAGGTGGGCACTCTTGTACATTGCTTATGGACCTGTCATAAGATCCGTAGATATTGGACTAAAGTAGCAAGTACCCTGACAGAAATTTTAGGAACGGAAATTAAAGTGGACCCTGTATCTCTCCTCTTGGGCTTTTCGAACTTTCCCTCCCTGGACACGTACGGGAAGAGACTATTTTCTATTCTTTCTTTCTGTGCAAGGAAAAATATTTTGATGAACTGGGTGGCGGAGGGCCCCCCTGGACTTTCAAATTGGCACAGACTAATTATGGAATGTATTCCCCTTGACTTCCTTACAAACATGGTGCACCAAAAGACCGAATTATTTTATAAAATATGGCAGCCCTTTTTGAATTACATAAATACAGATATTTCGGCTATCCTAACAAGGGCTTTTATTTAATTGAGACTACAGACCTGGCTGGTCCGCGGCCCCTCGGGGGAGGAATCCCGCACGAATACGGGTTTTATCATATCTGATGTTAACACATCCTGAGCATGTAAGAGACTTAAATATACACCCTGGTTAGTTGTAGGTTAGATTAGTAGATAGTTGAGTTTTGTCTGTTTGTTCTTTTTTGTTGTTTTTTTTTTCGGTTTTTTTTTTTGTTTTGTTTTGTTTTTTTTTGTCAAATTTTGGCTATTGTATATTTGAGCTAATTGTATATCAATGTTTATATCTGAGAGTTTTGTTTATTTTTGTAAACTTGTAAAAATGTTAAATTTCTAATAAAAATATCTATATAAAAAAAAGTAAATCTGCCAATCAGGACTCAAGTTGAAGTAATTAACTCACTGGTCATAGTTTCAATGGGCCTGGGCATCAGACTTCAACCAACAACTGCATGGAAAGCTTCCTCAGCTCTGAAAAAATGGGTATAAACTGGATTCCATATTAACAATCTTCATCTCTCAGACTGTGCTGAATCTGTTCCGGAAAAGGGCAGGATCAGGCAGACAGCACATGTGTCAACATTTATGTACTTGCACATAAAACATAGTGACATCAGCCATGCAGATGAATTCTGCTTAAGGATATCAGTTGTCACTTACTGACATCAGAGCATGGTCATGCACGCTTAAATGGCTATTTTGACAGTCATCTTTACATTTAAGCTAATTATTTCATTTCAGCACAGTAGTGTTTCCCTTCATCAGAGAATAAATGGCAGTTTCAAGAAGCTGGAACATACATTTGTGCCTTTCGTGTGATTTCTGGTTTAATGACTTACTTGATATTTTTTTTGTGTTGAAACAAGGTTTTTGTTTTCCCACTCCAGACTTCAGTTTTTTTCTCTCAATTGCAAAGAAATGGAAACTTTTATTAGACAGAGAGTGGTTCACTTCCCCTCCACACCTCCCTCCCACTGCAGAAACATTACATACTTTCCATTAATACTGCATATAATCTGAAAATTATGGGCAAGTAGTGAAGGGTATAGAAGAGGCTTAGCAATGCAAGGTTCCATGTGCTTGTTTTGTGGATGGATGAGGTGAAGGATGAGATTTAGATAGCCTTTAAACATTGTTGAAAGCTAAGATATTGTGCTGGAGATTACATTGCATCATTAAGAATGTGTTGTTTACCCACTAAGTTCCTGTCAGCAAAATTAAGTAATTCATGTTTTTGGTTCGGATTAATTTGTGGATAATTTTAGTGTATTAAATCAGACTCAGTGGTAGAAATGGTCACATACTATGGCTGCTGCAATTTGCAAACTTTGTATGGGATAGAAATTGATATTGCTAACACCTATTTCCAAGGCAGAAAATTGGAGCAAAAAGACCAATCATCAGGCAAAATGTCTTACAATTGATCTGTAGTACATTAGTATTAACCACTGAGTCACCATTCTATCCTTGAATTAAAGTTGAGTAGAGAAGAACCTTTTCATTTCAGTAAATATGACTAAATAAAGTTGAATAATGTAGGACTGGAAATCCATCTGGGTCTTCAGGGTTGCTGCAGAGCCAACAGGCATAATTGGTCTCTTTCCACATTTTAGGGATTCTATGGATCAATATTTACTACTCTCAAATTCAATTGCTTGAAGAAAATCTTTTGAGGATTTACTGTTCACATAAAAGCATTTAAGCAATGCTGCTTACACTGAAAAAGTAACAAGATTAGTTTACATCAGGTTTACAAGTGTGTTGTTTTACTTCATAGATGGAATTGCAATCTATGTTGTGTGTATCTCTCTCCCTCATTAATTTCTGGAGTCTCCTTTTCAGATGAATCACTGATGTCGTACTTTGGTTACTATTATGATCACAGCTGCTTGGAATTAAAATGTTTTACATTAAGCTTATTGCAATTATAGTTCACACTATTACAGTTTACAGAATTTTAATGTACATCTGAGTTCAATTTCTACACATCAAGCATATGTTCATAATTCTCCATTCAATTTTAAACTGGTTCCATCCCATAAGATTTGATGTTGAAGCTTTGATAGTTGTATGGATAATCGTAAATATTTAATATACAGTTAAGAAGAAAACATGTGGAGCAGTAACATTTATCCCAAAGTTCCACCACTGCCAGTAATGGAATAAAAAAAAAGTGTTGTGTCACTTCTCAAGAGGAAGAATTGTCTCTGCCCTTTGGACTGACTACACAATAAACATGAATAGAACCTCAGAAGTCAGGGAGGTGCTGAACCTTGGAATTCTGAGGATTGGCAAAAAGGAGTTAAAAGATGTTTCTTCTGTTATTCTTCATCAAAGCATTAAAAAAAGAAATTAGTGATTAGTATTCAATAAATATTTAGTTCCTGGTTTCTTCATTGTCATCAACATTTGTGTTGTTACATAATTATAGCAATGAAGTGATCCAAGAAATTTGCACTTGAGTACATTGCACTAAACAATGCAATTTGACTAAGCACAAATTTCCTCTTTCTTGACAATGCAAATCTTGAGTCTGTCAAAGTCATTTGCAATGTTGCATTGCTTAAATGAGGGGCAACAATGAACTCAGATTGCTATCTGGCCAGAGTGTGGTACAAAATGATGTCAGTGATTTGATTTTGATCGCTGTACTGGTCATAATTCCTTCAGGGCTGACTCCTTGTTTTTCTCAATGCTCGATAGAGAGCGCAGATTCCCTCAAGTTATGGAACTGCATATCTCTCTCATTCCATTTAACATAGATAAATGCACATAGTCCTTCATGGACTACAGCTAATTATGTTATGTTTAAATACAGCAATTTTATTTGGTTAAAGCTATTCTTGCAATCCATTTAACCTTAGGGCCAAACAAAACAATTGATCTCCAATTTTATCTTCAGCTCTTCACAAAGTACAAATGAAGAGTTAGTGAAAGCGCCAACCTGACATACTGATTTTGATGAATGATTTATGAGTGATTTATTTATTGCCACTTGCATTTTACAGTAAATAATAGAAGTAAAATACAGTGAAAAGCTTCAACTGTCTCCACAATTCAGCGTCATTTTGAACAGTTTAAGAATAAAAAGGTGAAAAGATATAACTTAAAGGTGCCCTGACCCGGCTCACCAACAACACTTGCACCACGGAATCTCCTGTATCACCTGCACCAAACCCCCCAACGTAAGAGTCACGACTCTTTAGATGCCATCTTTTCACTGCTGGGCCCACTGCTGCCAGGTCCCTTGCTGAACCCACACTCACCCAGCAAATGGGAGTCCCCGACACTGTTGCCAGTATAGCTGCCTTGCCAATGACAGGAGTCACCGCTCTGGGCCTACTGCAACCAGAGGTCCCTGGCTCCACTACTAGATCAGGCCACTGTGTTGTCTCACTCCAAGAGTCCCGCTCCAGCTGCCCTTCTCCAGGATGTTGCCTTGCCAGCATAGCCATCTTTTTAAAATCCTTTGCAGCTGCTGTTGCCTCCGATCGCTGGAGGAGCTTTGCCACTGCTGCCACTACCAGCACCCAACACCTGGTGAACATGCCTGCCACTGCTGCCACGACCTCCAGTCACTGGGAGAAGTCACGTCCTCCGTGCCACTGCAGCTGCCACTCTAGCTGCCGTGCTGCTTTTGCCAACTAACCTGCTTCAAAATGCTCCAAAACGTAAAAGGGAAGAAAAAAGAAGAAAGTAAACATGAGGAGTGATGAGCCCCAGCCAGGAGCCCGCACGCAGTCCTGCTACTTGGCCACCAGTCTGAATCTTAGATTTCAAGCTTCTGACAAACATTGCTAACTTCCTTCCTTCACATTTCATAAATGACTGACAAATGGGGCAGAAGTTATTGCTCCAAACAGTGTGATATAACTAATCAGGCAGGAAAGTGCAGGTGTTTCCCCAATTCCCAATACTCCCTCATTGAAGACCAGGTGTGGAAGGGATTAGGGCAATCACCTCAGTCACAAATCAGCTATGGCTCTTAAGGGTTCACTTGAGGTAGCACTGGCAGAGTGCTGCACTTTCCAACTGGCCAGATATTTTCAGAGACAGGAATACTCCTAACAATGACTAGTACCGCAAAACCTAATAGAATTGTGGTTAGAATGGTCAGGGGTTACCACCTGCTCTTCAGCCAGAGATCAGGGCCACTATTATGAGCAATAAAGGGCAGAATGGGTTGGAGTACATCTGAACTTCAGTGTTCTACAGAACTTTGCTCTTTTCCCCCAGTAAAGAATTTTTAGGGAGCACCTATTTCTCCACCAGCTTTGACAGCTAGCACCATTGAACTCTCACTCGGATCAACTTCAGGAAAGGAGGTGTTTTCTTGATGGGAACATTATTCTGCATTATCAAGAGGCAGGGAGAGTTACAATAGCATCATATCCAGATTGGAACGCTCATAAAGGGAACTCGGCAAAGAGTAGCCCACCTGGATAGTGTTAAGCTTCTTGAGTGTTGTTGGAGCTACACCCAGCCAGGCAAGTGGAAAGTATTCCATTATACTCCTGAAATGGTGAACATGCAATGGGGAGACAGGCCAGTTACCTATCATAAGAATTCCTAGGTGCTGACCTGCTCTCATAGCCACAGTTTATATGGCTAGTGCACTTCAATTTCTAGTCAATAATAACACACAGAATATTGACAGTAGGGGATTTAGCGATGGCAATGCCATTGAATATTGTCAAGGAGCAAGAGTTAGAACTTCTTTGTTTTGAGATAGTCATTGACTGCACTTAACTGGCAAGTAAAGTTCATGCCACACATCAGGCCAAGTCTGGATATTATCCAGATCTTGCTGAATATGAACATGGACTGCTTCAGTATTTGAGTAGTCAGATTGGTGCTGAACATTGTGCAGTTATCAGCAAGCATTCCGTTCTGACCTTATGATGGATGGAAGAACATTGAATCTGCAGAAAATGTAGATCCATGCAAGCCAGAGTAAAATCTTAGCTAACAACACCAGTTGCAATGGAAGTGGACTTGTTTATCACACAATGGGATTGAACAACAATAATGCTACTCACTACAATTTGGGATAGAATCAATTATTCATATCAGACTTGCAAAAAGAATGATAATATATGTAACTGCACATGGCTCAAAGACTGGTGTGGGAGAAATGGGTTTGAATTCATGGGACATTGGCACCAGTACTGGAAAAGAAGGGAGCAGGAGAATCGACGTTTCGGGCATAAGCCCTTCTTCAGGATTCCTGAAGTGCTTATGCCCGAAACATCGATTCTCCTGCTCTTTTGATGCTGCCTGAACTGCTGCGCTTTTCCAGCAACACATTTTTAAGCTCTGATCTCCAGCATCTCCAGTCCTCACTTTCTCCTGGAAAAGAAGGGACCTGTTCCAATAGGACAGTCTTCATCTGACTCATGCTGGTACTAAAGTCCTAGTAAATTGTATAAATAGGGCTGTAGACTGAGCCTAAACTAAATTTGGCGGGAGGGGCTTGGTTACAGGGGAAATTAGAAAACCCATCATAAAGGAGGAGGTAAGAGTGCATGTTAGCAATGTGGCGGATGGTTACTAGACAGTAAAGGTGAGGGACAGAATAGGTGAAATCTTCATGCAGCAAAGAATTACAAAAAAGGGAAATTTAACAGTGGAACAAATTTAAAAGCTTTGTACAGAAATGCACAAAACATTCAAAACAAATTAAATGAGTTAATAGCGCAAATAGAAACAAAAGGGTATGATTTGGTAGCAATTTCTGTGACATGGCTACAAAGAGACTAGGTCTGAGAATTGAATATCTATGAGTAACTCAGCATTTCACAAAGATAGACTGAAAGTAAAAGGAGGTGGTGTGGTCTTGCTGGTGAAGGAAGGGATCAGTGCTGTAATGAGAAATGACATAAGCTTGGGAGATCAAGATGTGGAATCAGTCTGAGTATAAATTAGAAATAGCAAAGGGAAGGAAAAGTAGGTAGGAGTAATCTACAAGTCCCCATACAGTAGTTCTGCACAGTATCAACAAGGAAATATTAGAGACTTGCAAGAAAAGTACAGCAATAATCATAAGTGATTTTAACATGCACATACAGAGTCATAGAGAAACAGATCCTTCAGTCCAATTCGTCCAAATAATCTAGTCCCATTTTCCAGCACTTGGCTCATTTCCTTTTAAACCCTTCCTATTCATATACCCATCCAGACGCTTTCCAAATGTTGCAATGGTACCAGCCTTCATAACTTCCTCTGGCAGCTCATTCCGTAGAATCAAATTGGCAAAAGTAGCCCGGAGGCAGAGATTATTGAATGTATTAGAGATTGTTTCTTGGAACAGTACGTTGTGCAACCAACCAAAGGGCAGGCTACTGGATTTGGTATTGTGTAATGAGGAGAAATGAATTGATGACATCATAGTTAAGGATCTTCTAGGGAGTAGTGACCACAGTACGATAGAATTCAAAACTCAGTTTGGGGTTAAGAAAGTGGAGTCCCACAGGAGTGTTCTGGAAGTAAACAAAGGAAATTATATAGGCATGAGGTCAGATTTAGCCTGAGTAGATTGGGTAGGAAGGCTAAAATGGTATGAGCAGTGGCAGGTGTTTAAGGAGCTCCTCAATTCCTCACAACTAAAATATATCCCAGTGAGAAAGAAAGATGGTAAAGGAGGTTAAAAAGAAATGGATGGCCAAACAAGGTGGTCAAGGACAATTTGAAGTCAAAAACTAAGGTACACCATATTGCAAAGGCCAGCGGCAGGATGGAAGATTAGGAAACTTTCAAGTATAACAAAGGGTTATTAAAAATAATAAAAAGAGCTAAACGTAAATTACAATAAAAAACTAATACAAAATATCAAAAAGGATAGCAAGAGCTTTTATAGGTATATAAAAGGAAAGAGAGACGCTAATGTGAATGTTGCTCCCTTGGAAGATACAACTGGGGAATGAATAGTGGGGAATACTGGGATGGCAGAGATGCTGAATCAACACTTTGCTTTAATTTTCATAGCAGAGGACAATAATACCCTTCCTGCTGGAACATGCAAGTCAGAGGCACTAGATAAGGTAGAATTTAGGAAAAAGGTACAAAGCAAACTATTAGGAATGGGGACAAATATGTCCCCTAGGCCTAATGGCATACATTCTAGGGTATTAAAGGTAGTGGCAGCAGAGATTGTATATGCATTGGTTGCAATAAGTTTACTGGACACGCAAAAGGTTCCAGTGGATTGGAAAATGGCTAATATGGTGCCCTTATTCAAAAAGGGAGAGAGGCAAAATGTGAGAAATTACAGACCAATTAGTTTAGCATCTGTTGTTAGGCATGTGTTAGAATCAATTATCAAGGAAGGAATAAAGGACATTTGGAAATCCATCAGAGTCAACATAGCTTTATGAAGGGCAAATCATGTTAGATTAATTTGCTAAGGTTCTTTGAAGCATTAACAAGCAAAGTAGATAATAGAGATGCTGCAGATGCAATTTATCTGGACGTCCAGAAGGTGTTTGATAAGGTGCTGCAAAAAAGGTTAATTCATAAGGTTGGATCATACTGGATTGGGGTAATTTATTAGGCTGGATTGATGACTGGCTGATGGACAGAAAACAAAGAGTCAGGATAAATCACCTTTTTTTCTGGATGATAAGATGTAACTAGTGGGGTGCCACAGGATTTGGTCCTTGGACCCTAGCTATTTACATTCAACATTAACAACTTGGATACAGGGCAAGAAGGCTCTATAGCCAAATTTGTGGACAACACAAAAATAGGTGGGATGGTAAATTGCAATGAGGAATTAAGGACCTTACAAATGGATATAGAAACATCAGGAGAGTGGGCCAAAAGCTGGCAAATGGAGTTTATTATGGATAAGTGCGAGGTCATGCATTTGGGTCTTAAAAAAAAGGGAAGGCGACCTATTATCTTAATGGGGAGAGACTTCAGGGTGCTCTGGTTCTGAGGGATCTAGGTATACTCGTTCACAAGTCACAGAAAACTAGCATGCAGGTACAGCAAATGATAAAGAAAGTGAATGTTGGCTTTTTTTAACTAAGGGAACAGAATATAAATTTATGGCAGTATTGTTGAAACTATACAAGGTATTGGTGAGACTGTACCTGAAGTACTGTGCACAGTTTTGGTCCCCTAATTTGAGGAAAGATGAAGTGGCATTGGAGACAGTTCAGAGGAGGTTCACTAGATTGATCCCAGAGATGAGGAGTTTCTCGTATGAAAAGTGATTGAACAGTTTAGGCCTATACTCTCTGGAATGTAGAAGAATGAGGGGAGGTCAAATTGAGGTATTCAAGATGATAAAAGGTGTGGATAAAATAGACATGGAGTGGATGGTTCCTCTTGTGGGACATGCTATGATGAGAGGTCACACTCTTAGGATAAGGGGTAGCAAATGTAACACAGAGTTGAAGAGAAACTACTTCTCTCAAAAGGGTTGCGAATCTGTGGAATTCGCTACCCCAAACTGCAGTGGACGCTGGGATTGTGAGTAAATTGAAGGAGGAATTAGGCAGATTTTAAATTGGTAATGGGTTGAAGGGATATGGAGAGAAGGCAGGGAAATAGGGGTGAGGAGCGTATTAGGCAGGATTCAATGGCAGAGCAGATCCAGTGGGTCAAATGGCCTAATTCCATTCCAATCAACATTTTGTTTTTGGAAAGATTATTACCTGTATAACATACAGTTCATTACACAATGTGTCCATAATTTACAAACATCCACCATCTGAATGTGATCTCATACAGGTGTGTAATAACAATACAGATCTGACGATACAAACATTTCCTTGGGCGGCACAGTGGTTAGCAGTGCTGCCTCACAGCACCAGAGACCTGGGTTCAGTTCCTGCCTCAGGCAACTGTCTTTGTGGAGTTTGCATGTTCTCCCAGTGTCTGTATGGGTTTGCTCAGGTTTCCTCCCACAGTCCAAAAATATGCAGGTTAGGTGAATTGGCCATACTAAATTGCCCATAGTGTTAGATGAAGGGATAAATGTAGGGGAATGGGTCTGGATGGGTTGCTCTTCGGAGGGTTGGTGTGGACTTGTTGGGCCCAAGGGCCTGTTTCCACACTGTAAGTAATCTAATGACTATTTTATTGTGTTCCAACTTGTGTATAAACTGACTTGTGAACGGACTCAAGAATGGAACCAGTTTGCAACTGTATTTGTAGAATGGGTCTTTTACAGCTTATAAATAGAAAGAAACATGATAGATGCTCGCTTACCCTTCATATAAAATTAAAGCCAGCTAACTGGATTGTGTTCTGATATAAATCAGTGTACATTGTTGGTTAACAAAAACCAATTGCTGTAAATTAGAAACAAAAACAGAAGTTGCTGGAAAAGCTCAGCAGGTCTGGTAACATCTGTGAAGAGAAATCAGAGTTAAAATTTCAGGTCTGCTAAACCTGCCTCAGAACCTGAAACATTAACTTTGATTTCTCTTCACAGATACCTGAAAGTTGCCACTCAGATTGACAGGGTTGTTAAGAAGGCATACAGTGTTTTGGCCTTTATTAATAGAGGGATTGAGTTCCGGAACCAGGAGGTTATGCTGCAGCTGTACAAAGCTCTGGTATGGCCACTCTTGGAGTATTGTCTGCAGTTCTGGTCACGGCATTATAAGAAGGAAGTGGAAGCTTTGGAAAGGGTGCAGAGGAGATTTACTAGGATGTTGCCTGGTATGGAAGGAAGGTCTTACGAGGAAAGGCCGAGGGCCTTGAGCTGTTCTCGTTAGAGAGAAGAAGGTTGAGAGGTGACCTAATAGAGACATACAAGATAATCAGAGGGTTAGATAGGGTGGACAGGGAGAGCCTTTTTCCAAGTATGGGGACGGCAAACATGAGGGGACACAACTTTAAACTGAGGGAAGATAGGTATAAGACAGATGTCAGAGGTAGTTTCTTTACTCAGAGTAGTAAGGTTAATGGAATGCTTTGCCTGCATCGGTAGTAGATTCGCCAAGATTAAGTGCATTTAAGTCATCATCGGACAGGCAAATGGATATTTAATCTTCACTTGAATTCCAACTATACATGGAATAGTGTAGGTGGGATGGGCTTCAGATTAGTATGACAGGGCGGCGCAACATCGAGGGCCGAAGGGCCTGTACTGCGCTGTAATGTTCTATGTTCTATGTTCACAGATGCTGCCAGATCTGCTAAGCTTTTCCAGCAACGTTTCTTTCTGTTATGTTGTTGGTTACTCTAGTTCTCAACAATGGTTTTTTTCAGCTCTGTGCTGATGTAAATAAATCTGATTCCAACAAGGCAGTTTCCTATAATTGCAATGTAAAGTAACATCAAGTGTTATTTGAATATCATTTAAAGTTGGAATTCAAGTGAAGATTAAATATTTAACTCAGAGAAATGACAAAAAAACAGGCCTGAAGTTCTATAAAACAACCTAGAACTATGAAAGCCCGAAATTACAAAAATAATTTATATTCATTACTAATTACATTATGAGATGGTCAAACAGCCATTTGAATAATTGTAATTCTATAAACCAAAAATGACACCAGTGAAGAATTCAAGAAAAACTTCAATAACCAAACACTATGGCAGCAGTTTTGTATACGACAAATGGCATAGATGCATTCAAGGGGGGAGAGAAACAGGAGAAAGAAATACAAAATTTTGCTGAGAGGGTTGTAAGACTGTTGAATTGCAGAGACTGTTTTTGCCCATTCCATTTTACATAAATATCCCATATTCTCCTGTTATATTATCAGCAAGCCATCAAGTTTTCTCCAGGTGGCAAACACTTAAATTGCAGCATTTTTGGAATCCCCAGAGGCTCTCTCATAGCTTCAGCAGAATTTTTAAGGAACCTCATTTATTCATGCCACAAATAATTGGAGATTGTAAAATGATATTCAAAAACACAAAACTTAAAAATCTGCTGCTAATAGAGCTAGCATAAAAGAAAATCCATGGATTTAGCTGAAGGCATACTACCTGGGTCTCAGTAATAGACATCAACTCCTTAATAGTGCCTCCAGTAGGCTATTGGTTATCTCACAGGAAACACTCACTTTAATTTGGGTGATAAATCCTGCTAGTACTGATTCTGTGACCTCATGCAAAAAACTGACAAAAATGACATTCATTGGTTCTTTGTATTAGAGATGAAAAAAATGAACCCAGGATTGAAATTAATAATTCAACTGTTGCCTATAAACAGTTATAAATGAGGGACACCTGCCAAACATTAACTGATAATTCTCTTTTGAACTGTCCTTTTTTTAATATTCCCGGAAAATTAACAATACCTACTTTCTAATGAAGAATAGAAATAAATACACAAGATGGTGATTAGCCATGGTAAAACCTCCCATCAACATCTAAGAAGAGAAAGGTAATTAATATCTTGGGTAAATGTCGTCATCTGAAGATTTAACCTAACTTTCTCTTCCAGATACTATACATTTCAATCGTTATTTTCTTTTATTATGACACTATCTGTAGGTGTACTGAGTGAACTAAGAACTATGAAGAAGCAAATTACTGCAAAAGCTGGAATTTGAAATGAAAATAAAAAATGCTGGAAATCACAATGGGTCAGGCAGCATTCGTTGAGAGAGAGAGCAAGCTAACATTGAGTCTAGATAACTCTTCAGACTTGATGTGAAATGCGAAGGAGATAGCATTTATGCAATAGTGTGGGGGAAGAAAGGCTGCTGATAGTGCAGATTAAGTGATCGGAATGGGAGCATGGCAGAATAACAGTGAGTCTATCTGCCAAACTGAAAAAAACAGATGGTCCCACTGGAAGAGGCAGGGGAAAGAGGAAATGTTGACTGAGAATATAACAAGTAAAGCTAAAAGGGAAGAAATGGGAGTGAGCTCACAATCTGAAGGTATTAAATTCAATATTAAGTTCAGAAGGTTGTAAATTGCCTAATCTGAAAAGGAGATGTTGTTCTTCCAACTTGCACTGATTCGCCATGATGTACTCAATCTAATGAATTGAATCATGTTATTTGTGTACTTTGGTTTGAAACAGATTTCAACTCCCTTTCTTCATCAGTATGCTGCTGTAATGCATGCAATTTCAGCATTCATTATGCACTCATTGCTGACCTTACTTTCACACAACTGTTCTGATCCTTCTTTATCTTAGATGGTCAATGATTTGTCAATACTAGAAAGGAAAGGACTCATATACTTGTTGTACAAATACATTGGTCACTCATAGTATAGTTTCTGATTTGTTTTGCAGTGGCTGCATAATCCAGTGCTGGAGCTGCAGACTCTACCAGAGGTAGAGGGTGGGATGACATGGATTCTACCTGCTCTTTCTACTGCTTGTGCTTTGCCGCCATGTGCTCCACTTGCTGATGCTCAAAGTGGTGGTGCTTTTGTGAATGCTTCTTCTCCAGTCTGTGCATTCTAGAGCAAATAATTCCCACGTGTCAGTGGGAATGTTGCATTTTGTTTAGCAAGGCTTTCAGGGTATCCTTGTAGTGTTTTCTTTGCACTTCTAGTGATTGCTTACCATTGTGGAGCTTGGAGTAAAGCACTTGTTTATGGAGTCTTGTGTCAGGCATGTGGATAATGTGGCCACTTATCAAAGCTGGTTGTGCAGTACTGGGGATAGGCCTGGAGAGGATACCCACATTGGTACTCCCATCCTGCCAGTGGATTTGCAGAATTTTGTGAAACCAGAACATAGAAGAATACAGCGCAGTACAGGTCCTTCGGTCCTCAATGTTGCGCCGATCCAAGCCCACCAAACCGACACTGGCCCACTATCCTCCATATGCCTATCCAATGCCCGCTTAAATGCCCATGAGGGAGAGTAAACTGAGGGAGAACTGATGATAAATCCCAGGGATCTGAGGTGGCTATTGTGCATAGTCCATTTTTCTGATGCATACAGGAGGGTGTGGAGCACAATCATTCTGTAGATCACGAATTTGGTGCTGGGTTTGAGGTCTCCAACATTGAACATGTTCCTCAGGCTACACTGGCACATTGGAGTTGATGTTGGATTTCATCAATGTGTGCTTGCATTAGAGATATGGGAAATGATCTATGTTGTCCAGGGGCGCTCTCCTGGATTTTGCTGTTTGGGATGCAGAGTTGTGTGGCAGGGACAGGCTGGTAGAGAATCATTTTTTTCTCAGATGTTTAGACTGAGACTCATTCTCTTATTTGCTTCAGTTTCTGTATCAATGATGGTTTGCAGCTTGGCCTCGGAGTGTGCACACATGTAGGCATTGTCTAGATAGCTCAGTTCAAAGACAGAAGTTGGAGTGGTCTTAGTTCTGGCCTGGAACTGTCAAAATTTGAAGAGTTTCCCATTTATGCTGTAGGTTTCCTCTATTTTGAAATGGAGCTTCATGGAAATGAGATGCAGCATTACAGCAGAGAAGATGGAAAAGAGCATTGGTGCAGCCCAGTTTGATCCTAGCTTACACTCATATTTGGTCTGTGGGGGATCCAGTGGTGAGGGTCATGTCTTTGTGAAGCATATAGAGAATGGAGACAAATTACTGCAGGCAGCTAAGTTTGAGGAATATATTCCACAAATCCTCACAGTTGAGGGATTTGTAGGCCTTTGTGTGATGGAGGAAGGCCATGCATTTTTCTTGGATTTGTCACACACTGAAAATCAGATCTAAATGTGCCTCTTGATGGGAGCACTGAGACTCAGGGAAGAGCTCTTAGCTATTGGGAGGTGGTGGTTGAGGAAGATTCTTGCAGTGACCTCTCTCATGATACACAGCAGGGAGGTCTCTAATTTTCATAATCAGACTGGTCTCCTTTCCTGAAGGCAGTCACAATTAGTGATGTACAGCTGTTCTCGCCGCATTCTGCGATCCACATTCAGTTCCATGTATTACAAAATTCATATTCTTGACTTCTCTCCATAAACATTCGACATTCTCACAACAAGCATTTTTCTTTTCCTTTCAGTCACTAAGGAACACAAGATGTAACAAGGGAACAGTGTTGGACAGCATTGGGGGGCAGGTGGCGGAAGCGATGTTGGACATGGTTGGGGGACGGGCAGGGGGCGGTGTTGGATGGGGTTGGCCGGCGGCAGTGTTGGACAGTGTTGGGGGGGCGGGCAGGGGGTGGAAGCTCGTCTGCGGTGTGCTGCTGCCTCGTCTCCTGAACAGGGAGTGGACTTAACAGCAAACTCTGAGCCCAGAGGAAAGGCATTTAATTAATTAACTGAATAGTCAATTATCTGAACGATATAGTGCCCGCCCATCTCGTTTGGATAATCAAGGTTCCTCTGTACATCTTTCTCCGGTACATCAAGGACATCATTGGTGCTGCATTACTCTCTCTTCTTGCATTAGAAAAAGTAATCAATTTCCACCCACTCTCACCTTCACACGGTTCGTCTTACTTCTCCCTTCCTCAACATCTGTTTCCATTTCTGGGGATAGGCTGGCCAGCAATATCCACAATAAACCCACTGACTCCCACAGTTACTTAGACCATAAATCCTCACACCATGCTTCCTGTAAAGACTCTCTTCCATTCTCCAAGTTTCTCTGTCTCATCTGTTCCAATGACACGAACTTCCACAAGGGGGCCTCCAAAATGTCAACCTTCATCCTCAACAAAGGGTTCCCCTACCACTGTGGTTGACAGGGCTCTCAGCAATGTATGATCCCTCTCCCACGTTACAGTCCTCACCCTCTTCCCTACCACCAACAGCAACAGGGTCCCCCTCATCCTTACCTAACACTCTACCAGCATTCACATCCAAAAGATCATTAGCCACCATTTCCAGCACCTCCATCAAGAGAAACACATTCCCCTCCCATTCCTTGTCAGCCTTCCACAGGGACCATTCCCTCCGGCACTCTTTGGTCCCCTCCTCCTCCATTCCCAACATTTCCCCACACCCCCATGGCACCTTCCCATGCAATCACAATGACTGACTTCCCAATGATTTCCTCCCTCCTCACGATTCAAGACCCCAGACACTCCTTCCAGGTGAAGCAGTGCTTTACCTGCACTTCAATCAATCTAGTCTAACATAGTCACTGCTCACAATGTGGTGTCCTCTACATTGGGGAGATGAAGTCCACTTTCCGGAACACCTATGTTCTGTCCACAAAAGTGACCCGGAGCTTCTGGTTGCCTGCCATTTCAACACACCCATGTTCCCTGACCAACACTTGTCTTGGGCTTGCTGCAGTGCTCCAGCAAAGCTCAGCAAAAGCTGGAAAAACAGAACCTCATTTTCCACTAGGGAATCCTGCAGCCTTCTGGACTCAATATGGAGTTCAACAATTTTAAGGCCTGAGCACCTTCTTCCACGTCCTTACCCCAAACACAAAGGTACAATGAGCAATTCATTTTCAGTCACTAATGATCCCCATTAGCAGCTACTCATTCCCCCAGGCTGACCATTACCCCATTCCTTTCTCCCTCCACCTGTTATTTACTCCTTCCCTGTCCCCCCACCCATTCTCTCACATATTTATAAACAATTTCCAATCTACAATTGGTTCTGAGAAAGGGTCACTGGACCCGAAACATTAACTCTGCTTTCTCTCCACAGATGCTGCCAGACCTGTTGAATTTTTTCAGCAATTTATGATTTTGTTTCACAATTATGATATCTCTGACAACTCCTGGCATGCTCTCTCCCTTTCAGGCAAAGATTATATGTTCATGGCATCATGTAGTGTGTCTTGCCACCGTATTTTAGACCTTCAGAGGGGATTCCATCTGAGCCAGAAGCCATGTTGTTTCTCAGCTGTCAGGTGACTCTATTGAGCTCATTGTAGAACAGAGGTGTGCTGAAATGGTGATGCATTGTATCTTGCAGGATAGTGTGAGAGCAGTGTGTCACAGGCTGCATCTCTGTTGAGGAGGTCCTCCAAGTGTTCTCTCGTGCAGGCATTGACTGCTTCTCTGTCTTTGACAAGTGAAATTCCATTTTTGATTCTCAGTGGAGTAGGTCCTGAATACTTGTACATAGATGGCTTTGATTAAGCTGAAGAAGCTATGCATGTCATGGTTGTTGGCAAGTTGCTGACTTGCACTCTCTTCACTCACCTAA
This sequence comes from Chiloscyllium plagiosum, assembly GCF_037043375.1. Lineage (NCBI taxonomy): Eukaryota > Metazoa > Chordata > Chondrichthyes > Orectolobiformes > Hemiscylliidae > Chiloscyllium > Chiloscyllium plagiosum. The sequence goes on from NW_028270147.1 coordinate 68,508,541, forward strand.
GGTCACAGGTTTTTTTTTAACTGCATCTCAGATCCAGTTGCTTATAGACTTGCTTCTTCTTGCTTGAACTTTAGTGAAATTGCCAGATCAGAACATCTTGGCAAACCTTGGTTCCTGATTGAAAGGGCAAGCATCTCCACACAAGTGCTGATAATGGTAGCTTTTGGGGTGGACCAAGTGCTGTTGGCAGTCTGCAGCTCTGGCACGTTGGTCATCACTAGGTTGGCTGTGAAGTGCCATCACTGCAGCAAAGCATTTTTCTGCCTCTGCTGGTTTGGAGCCACGTTGGTCCAGCAGTTACAGGCTGTAGTCAAAATGATGCAGACAGCTTTGCCATCCCTCACATGACATAGCCTATTAGGTGCCAGTCCATGGATTGCCACGAGGTCTTGTGCTCCTCCTGCCAATGTTTTCTTTCAAACTGAAGAAGGGCCTGTGCCCGAAACGTCGAATCTCCTGTTCCCTGGATGCTGCCTGACCTGCTGTGCTGTTCCAGCAATAAAGTTTCAACTTCTTTCAAACTGTATCAAGTATTTACCAAAGGAGAGTAAAGGAAATATTTTACTGTCCTATTCTAAGTAGCAAAGAGTGTCAACATCTGCACAAGGACTGAGGACAAAAATGGCTTTCTCACATATTGTCTTTTTATTGTTATACAATAAAGTATCATTAATTTAGCCTGAACCTTGCCATCTTTTAAAAGCCTGGATTGTACTTTGGTTTTACCTATGACTTTATGACTCATTCATAAAGTCAGGAAATATGGGATACAGGGAGATTTGGCTATCTGGATTCAGAATTGGCTGGCTGACAGAAGGCAGAGAGTGATTGTAGATGGAAAGTATTCTGCCTGGAAGTCAGTGTTGAGTGGGGTCCCACAGGGCTCTGTTCTTAGGCCTCTGCTCTTTATAGTTTTTTATAAATGACTTGGATGAGGAGGTTATGGGGTAGGTTAGTAAATTTGTAGATGACACAAAGGTTGGACGTGCCATCAGTAGTATCGAGGGCTGCAGCGTGACATAGACAGGATGCAAAGCTGGGCTGAGAAATGGCAGATGGAGTTCAACCTGGATAAATGCGAAGTGATGCATTTTGGAAGGTCAAACTCGAATGCTGAATATAGGATTAAAGACAGGATTCTTGGCAGTGTGGAGGAACAGAGGGATCTTGGTTTGCAAGTACACAGATTCCTCAAAGTGGATAGTGTTGTTAAAAAAGCATAGGTGTTTTGGCTTTCATTAACAGGGAGATTGAGTTTAAGAGCTGCGAGGTTTTGCTGCAGCTCTACAAGTCCCTGGTGAGACCACACTTGGAATATTGTGTCCAGTTCTGGTCACCCTACCATAGGAAAGATACAGAGGCTTTGGAGAGGGTGCAAAGAAGGTTTACCAGGATGCTGCCTAGACTGGAGGGCTAGCTTTATGAAGAGAGGTTGAATAAGCTTGGACTTTTCTCTTTGGAGAGGAGGAAGAGAGGTGACCTGATCGAGGTGTACAAAATAATGAGAGGAATAGATAGAGTCAAGAGCCAGAGACTTTTCCCCAGGGCAGGATTGACTAGTACGAGGGGTCATAATTTTAAGATATTAGGAGAAAGGTATAGAGGGGACGTCAGAGGAAGGTTCTTTACACAGAGAGTTGTGAATGCATGGAATGTGTTGCCAGCTGTGGTGGTGGAAGCAGAGTCATTGGGGACATTTAAGTGACTGCTGGACATGCACATGGATAGCAGTGAGTTGAGGGGTGCGTAGGTTAAGTTATTTTATTTTACGATAGGATTAACCCTCGGCACAACATCGTGGACCGAAGGGCCTGTTCTGTGCTGTACTTTTCTATGTTCTATGTTTTACACTGTGAATCCTTCTTATGTTTTGTTTCTCCTCTTCCCTAACCTTCATCTCCTATTTGCTGGTGGCCTCACCAAATTTTTTGCACAGCAGCTGTTAGTGCTGAACCATGAGCAATGCTCATCTACAAGGAAAGACGCTTTTAAAAGGAAAAGTGTACAGACATCAAGAAATTCTCCAGTAAAGTTTGCAGCCATCAAGCAACTTAGTGGTGTTATTATCATCAGTCCCCTATGAAAGCACCAAGTAATTTGCATCTAATGTTAAGGTGGAAAGCCAGAATGCAATTCTGCTGAGCTTTTTTATTATTATTGCATGTCAGGAAGCTATGTAAATTCACACAAGAAAACTTGAAACAAGAGAAGCATGTCACCTATCAAATCTGTCTATAGATTGTGCACAATGCCAAGCTTGCATCTTTGAAATAGAGAACAGGGTTATAAACTTTGATATCGTAAATCACATTAAGGTTTTAAGGGTATAACATTACACTTTTACATTAATTCGGGAGAATTAATTAATTTGGTCAAGGTCCCTGAAAATGCAGAAAATGGTCAGACTCAGTGTGTTTATAAAAGAGAATTGTTTTTCATTCATTTTAATCAGTTAATAGCAAAGGAAAAATTGACCCATAAGGTTTATATTGGTGGTACTTCAGTGCTTAGCACTGCTGGCTCGTAGCACGAGGGACCCAGGTTCAGTTCTACCCTCAGGTTATTGTCTGTGTGGAGTTTGCACATTCTCTCAGGGTCTGCGTGGGTTTCCTCCAGGTTCTCTGGCTTCTTCCTCCCACAGTTCAAAGACATGCAGGTTAGGTGAACTGGCCATGGGAAATGCAGTGTTACATGGATTGGGTAGGAGGTGGGTCTAAGTGGAATGTTGGTGTGGACTTGATGGACTGAATGGCCTGCTTCCACTGTAGGGATTCTATGATTGTATATTGGTCTGACAAAATAGGAATTGTGTACGTTTACGCTTGCTGTTGAGCCACAGAATCAATATTGTAGATTTGCTGCTCATAATATTATTTTCCATTAAAATCAATGAAAATCAAACACTTCTGTAGTGGATAGCTATCTAATCATAGAACAATACAGGCGATGGCCAAATGGTGACATGATGAATCCGTAATGTCATCCTAACAATCAGGCTACATATTGAAACATCTACCTTTGCCATAGTGAGGCACCTATCAGTTTTATAATGTTTCTGTGGCAACCTGCTGAAAATATCAATTTCTAGCATCTTAATGAAGCAAACATGGCATCTGGGACTTGTGCAAACAGGGCAAACATTTAAAAAATTTAGCGAATCAGACTGAAGGACTTTGACATTAACAGTGCAATACTGAGAAGGACGTGCAGATTTGGATTTGAAAATTCAAAACAGGTAGTTCTTCTATAATACGAAGGTTGTATTCTTGTGCATACTCGCATTATAGAAAAACCAGTCTTTAGAAACAGCACTTAAAGTGTTGGTGATGTAATGATTCTTTTGAAACAGTGTTCCCAATTCATCGATCTCATTACAGCAAATTCACATTAACAAAATGAGTGTTGGAGCAGAACAACATATATCAAACCAGGGGCAGAACAAAAACAAAATTCATTACCTATAATGTGCACACTGAGAAAAAACTTGAGGACTCAACTCAAGACTAAGGTAATTGTTTATTGAGCAGCCGTGAACTACACACTACTTCACGAAGACAATGCCTTCCCAAGATCTTCCAAATCTGGTGTAGAATCTTGTGAAAGACACAATCAAACAGCACTATCAAAGGTACTAATCACCAAAATCCAGAAGAAACTGTTCATCAGAACTCAGTAACAGCAAGAGAATCTCAGGGGGACAACAACATGGATTTAGGCATATCCACAAACCATTCCTGAAGACCATCTAACATCGCTATCAACTCCAGGGAATCTCTGGTCTGCTCAGTCAGCAAGTCATCAAAAGATTTCATTGGGAACACAAAGTCAATGCATCAGGAAAGCACATAAACCTCCAAATAATCCTTCATCCTACCAACATGCAGCAGAGTCCACAATCACACACACACAAGGCACCTCATATCCCACCAGAACGGACAAGTCAGAGGTACTATTTATGAAACAAAAAACAGAAACCGTTGGAGAAACACAAGTCTGGCAGCACTTGTGAATGAAGAAAGTGAAGTTCTGAAGAAGGGTAACTGGACCTGAAACATTAACTGCTTTCTCTCCACACTTGTTGCCAGATCTGCGGATTTTCTCCAGCAATTTCTGTTTTAGTTTCAAATTTCTAGCACCCATAATTCTTAATTTTTTATTGTTTACTGTCCATGAAGGTGGCTTGGATTTAAAACACCAAGACTAGACTTGTAGCAAATATGGAATGTACTGACCACACAAATACAGAGTTTCACACGATCTGATGGTGAGCAAGGGGTACATTTGCAATGTAACACTGTAATGGCACCAGTTAGACAGAAACTTTTAAATAATTGCATCACTCCTCAATTACAGTTTCCGAACTATTTGTGCACATATAACATTGACATCATTAGCCTCATCAAGTAAAATCTGGCCCAATAGGTTTTTTCTGAAATTTGTTGCAACACTTGTGTTATTTGGCTGGATGCAGGTACGTTGGCTAGTGATCCCAGCTAACAGCATTTAAACTTCAAGGAACATTTCAAAAATATTTAGGTTGAACAATTATTATTATTCATAGCCAGCAAAAAAGTATTGCACAAAGTTGCTGCCTCCCTACTTTAACAGTTAAATCATATTCAATAACTTTAGCAGTTCAAATCCAACATACACTTTGAGAAAAATAAATTTGATTTCAAACTTGTTTTTACTGAAATAAAGAATAATCAGAATGTGCATTCTATGCCAGTCTGATTTTCTCAAATATTGATTTCAGGAGATTCCCAGTACCTTTGGACGGTTAATATTGGTAATAAGCTTGAACTGGGCACAGCACATGACATGTGCTAAAAAAAAGTTGAAAGCTTTCAAGTCCTAGAGATAATCTGCATGTTTATTCACTGCTGTGCAATTCCTTTCCCTCACCCCAAAACACTAATTGACAGCAGATGAATAGTGTACTCAGTTTTGTTTTCTCATAACAGAATCAGATTAAGACACAATCTAATACACTCACTTCTTTAATGAGAAGCAGGTTGTGACATTTGTAGCACGTGGGATCTTTGAGTGTGCTTTTGATCCCAGTTTAAAAAAAAAGTGAAAAAAGAATGGGGTTGAATGAGGGATCAGCAACGCACATCTCTCAACTACTGCACATACAATCTTGAAAACCCGATTCCTGTCTTACTAAAATGTTAACACAAATAATTAAGAGTTTGTCTGAAACTCTTCTCTCAGTATATAAGAATTTAAAATGAACTGACTAATAGTCTGAGAATTAGGATCAGACAATTCAAGAGAGATATGAAAAAGCACTTTATACAGAATGGTAGAAGTTTGGAACTCTCTTCCACAATGGACAACAGATGCAGGATCAGTTGTCAATTTTAAATATAACAAAGATAAATCTTTGTTAAGCAAAAAGATACTATAGGAAATGGGCCAAAGACAAGTGTATGGAGTTAAGCCACATTATCAGCCATGATCTCATTGAATGGTGAAACAGGTTTGAGGGTACATGAAGTACCTTGCTCTTCATTCTTTTTTAAAGTAACTCCTTCATAATCTGGAAATTTTCAAAACCATAGAAAGCAACCTTTAAGAAATTATGCAAACAGTCTGGTTTCCATGCTACATCATTATTCATTTTCCATCTTTATCAATAATCTTCCCCCAGGTCTTTCCATTTTATAAGATCCGCTCTCTTACAGTAGATCATAACTTCCAGATTGAAACTGGTCTCCAATGGCTTCACCTTATATCTTAATGCTCAATTTTTTTTTCAGAGACATTGGTTTAATGTAAGCCTTTTTTCAAGCATACATTAATTAAAGTAGAAGATCCAATTGTAGCCCCTTCCCAAAATGGGGCTCATTACTAGTGAAACTTTAAGATTTCTTTAAGAAATAGTGACTGAAAGAACTTTTGACAAGGACTCGTCTACTGAGGTGGTATGGGCTGAGGTTAGAAACAGGAGAGGAGAGATCACACTACTGGGAGTTTTTTTAATAGGCCTCTGCAAAGTTCCAGGGATGTGGAAGTGAGGATTGGCAAATCAATTCTGGGCAGGAGTGAAAGGAACAAGGTGGTCATTATGGGAGACTTTAACTTCCCCAACATTGACTGGAAATGCTAGAACTCTAGTATGTCGGATAGATCAGTTTTTGTCCAATATGTGCAGGAGGGTTTCCTGATACAGTATATCGAAGGGCTGACAAGAGGGGAGGCTACACTGCATCTGGTACTTGGTAATGAACCAGGCCAGGTGCTTGATTTAGTGGTAGGTGAGCACTTTGGAGAGAGTGACCATAATTTAGTTACATTTAGTCTAGCGATGCATGCCACAGATCAAGAGTTATCAATGAGGGAAGGGCAATTATAATGCAATTAGGCAACACTTAGGAGGCACAGAATGGGGTAGCAAAACACAGGGGGATGGGGACAACTGAAATGTGGAGCTGGTTTAAAGAATAGATATTACGTGTCCTTGATAGGTCTGTCCCTGTCAGGCAGGGAGGAAGTGATAAGGTAAGGGAACCGTGGTTTACTAAAGAAAATGTATCCCTTGTTAAGCGGAAGAGGGAGACTTATGTGACGTTGAGACGAGATGGTTCAGATGAAGCAATGGAGAGTTACAGATTAGCTAGGAAGGTTTTAAAGAGAGAGTTAAGAAGAGCAAGGAGGGGACATGAGCAGTCTTTAGCAGGAAAACCCAAAAGCTTTCTACAGATATGTGAGGAATAAAAGGATGACTAATATAGGAACAGGGCCTGGCAAAGACAGAAGTGGGACATTGTGTGTGGATCCTGTGGAGATCGAAGAGGTGCTAAATGAATATTTATCATCTGGTAAAGGAGAATATTGTAGAGGAGAAGATGGAGAAACAGGTTATTAGATGAGAAAGGATTGATGTTAGTAAGGAGGAGGTGTTATCAATTCCAGAAGGTGTGAAAGTAGATTCGTCCTCTGGGCCAGATGAGATTTATCTGAGGATTCTCTGGGAAGCTAGGGAGATGGTGGAGCTTTTGGCCTTGATCTTTGAGTCATCATTGTCTCCAGGTTTAGTACCAAAGCACTGGAGGATTGCAAATGTGGTGCCCTTGTTCAAGAAGGGCAGTAGAGATGACCCAGGTAATTATAGACCAGTGAACCTTACATCTGTTGCAGGAAAAATTTTGGAAAGGATTATAAGAGATCGGATTTATAATCATCTAGCAAGCAACAATTTGATTGGAGATAGTCAACATGGTTTGTAAAGGGCAGGTCACGTCTCACAAAACTCATTGAGGTTTTTGAGAAGGTGACCAAGCATGTGGATCAGGGTAGAGCTGATGACGTGGTGTACATGAACTTCAGTAAAGCCTTTGATAAGGTTCCACATGGTAGGCTTTTGGAGAAAATGCGGAGGCGTGGGTTTGAGGGTGATTTAGCAGTTTAGATTAGGAACTGACTTTCTGTAAGGGGATAGTGAGTGGTGGTTGATAGAAAATATTCAGCCTGGAGTCCAGTTATTAGTGATGTGATCTATTTTGGGACCATTGCGGTTTGTCATTTTTATAAATGACTTGGATGCAGGCATAGGTGGATGAGTTAGTAAGTTTGCAGATGACACGAAAGTCGGCGGAATGGTGGACAGTGTGGAAGAATGTTGCAGGGGGACTTAGATAATCTGCAGAATTGGGCTGAGAGGTGGCAAATGGAGTTCAATGCAGATAAACTTGAGGTGATTCACTTTGGGAGGAATAAGAAGAAGGCAGAATACTGGGTCAATGGAAAGATTCTTGGTAGTGTGGATGTGCTGAGGGATTTTGGTGTCTATGTACATAGATCCCTAAAAGTTGCCACCCAGGTTGATAGTGCTATTAAGAAGGCATACAGTGTGTTAATTTTTATTGGTAGAGGGATTGAGATCTGGAGCTGTGATGTCATGCTGCAACTGTAGAATATGCTAATGTGGCCACACTTGGAATATTGTGTACAGTTCTGGTCACCCCATTACAGGACGGATGTGGAAGCATTGGAAAAGGTGCAGAGGAGATTTTCCAGGATGTTGCCTGGTCTGGAGCAAAGGTCTTATGAAGAAAGGCTGCAGGACTTGGATCTGTTCTCATTGGAGAGAAGAAGGCTAAGAGGGGATTTAATGGAGACATAAAAAATTATCAGAGGATTAGATAGGGTGGACAGTGAGAGTCTTTTTCCGAGGATGATGACATCGGCTTGTACGAGGGGCATAACTACAAATTGAGAGGTGATAGATTTAAGACAGAAGTCAGAGGCAGGTTCTTTTACTCAGAATGGTAAGGGCATAGAATGCCCTGCCTGCCAATGTAGTCAATGCAGCCACATTAGGAGCATTTAAACAGTCCTTGGATAAGCACATGGATGACGATGGGATAGTTTAGGGGGATGGGCTTAGATTAATTCACAGGTCAGCGCGACATCGAGGACCAGAGAGCCTGTTCTGTGTTGTATTGTTCTATGTTCTTTGAAACCAAAGATTAGTTGATATAGACTATATCCTCCCACATTCTGCAACAAAATGTTAGCATGTACAGTCTACAATAGTATAGGCAATAATGTACAGTTTAACTGATTTAGGGTGTAGGTTTGCTCGCTGAGCTGTAGGTTTAATATCCAGATGTTTCATTACCTGGCTAGGTAACATCATCAGTGGCGCCCTCCAAGTGAAGCAAAGCTGTTGTCTCCTGCTTTCTATTTCTATGTTTGTCCTGGATGGGGTTCCTGGAGTGTGTGGTGATGTCATTTCCTGTTCGTTTTCTGAGGGGTTGATAGATGGTATCTAAATCTATGTGTTTGTTTATGGCATTGTGGTTGGAGTGTCAGGCCTCTAAGAATTCTCTGGCATGTCTTTGCATAGCCTGTCCCAGGATAGATGTGTTGGCCCAGTCGAATTGGTGTTTTTTTCATCCGTGTGTAGGGCTACGAGGGAGAGGAGGTCGTGTCTTTTTGTGGCTAGCTGGTGTTCGTGTACCCTGGAGGCTAACTTTCTTCCTGTTTGTCCTACGTAGTGTTTGTGGCAGTCCTTGCATAGAATTTTGTAGATGACGTTGGTTTTGTCCATGGATTGTACTGGATCTTTTCCAACACTATTCCTACAAGCCACCACACACTGCAGCACAGACGAACTTCGGAAAACAGAGGAGAACCACCTATACAACGTATTCAAGAAGAACGGATACTCAAAAAATTACAGTCCGCAGATTCCTCAAGAACAAACCACGACAAGCAGACCAAACACAGCCAGAAACCCTAACCACTTTACCATACATCAAACAAGTTTCAGAAATGACAACCAGACTACTATGACCCCTCGGAATCCTAGTAGCACACAAACCCACCAACACTCTCAAAAAAAACTAACAAACCTAAAAGACAACCCATGGACAAAACCAACGTCATCTACAAAATGACCCACAATGCCATTATGGAGGGACTTCCAGGATTTTGACATAGCGACAGTGAAGGAACGACAATATATTTCCAAGTCAGGATGAGGAGTGGCTTGGAGGGGAACTTGGAAGATGGCGGTGTTCCCACATATCTACTGCCCTTGTCCTTCTAGATGGATACAGTTTTGGGTTTGGAAAGTGCTGCCTAATCACCTTCGGTAATTTTCTGCAATGCAGTTTGTAGGTTCACTGAGGATGAATGATCAGTCCTCAGTAAAGGTCTCACTTTCATCCCACTACGCTCCCAGGTCAACGAATTCCATAAGCTTTTAGACATTGAACTTTTCTTCTACTGCCTCCATGCTTACTTTTTCCCAATCACGACTCCTACACACCCTCAGAGGAACCCTTCTCCCACCTCCAACATACTCCATCCACTTAGACACCCTGTCCTAGTCTGTTACTCACCCTTATCCTCTTTATCTCACTCCAACCTCTCACCCTCACACAGTGCAGCCCTTCGCTCCCTCCACTCCAACCCCAACCTCACCATTAAACCAGCAGACGGGAGGGGGGATGGTGGCAGTGGGTAGTTTGCCACACCAACCTCTACAGCGCTGAAGCCAGGTGTCAATTTATGGTCACTTCCTCCTCCTGCCCCCTCGACCACAAACTCACCTCCCATCGGCTCCCAGAACATCCACAACCTCATCACCTATGGGGATCTCCCACATTACTAATGAAGGGCTTATGCCCAAAACGTCAACTCTCCTGCTCCTCTGATACTGCCTAACCTAGTGTGGCTTCCAGCACCACTTAGTTGGGCGAGTCAACCTACTTGTCCATAGTATGCCATCATCTGTGGATCTACTCCCCTGAAATTTTCTACCTGAGATCATTGTGGAAGCTCAGTTGCAGGAGTAAATTTACGTATACTAATGTATAAAGGTGATGCAAGTAAGTGGCATTGATGTAGATGATCAGCCATGATTTAAGGGAACGGCAGAGTAGGCTGAGTGGAACATAAGAATATTGGTCTACTCTTGCTCCTAACACAAATATAATACTTTGGGAGAAGGAAATAAATAAAGTTGTATATTAACTAACATTTTGCTAAACTTGGAATAACATTAAATCTACAGGAGAGAGACTGATCACTCAGCAATCAATATAGCAGAGTTTTATTGTGGACAAGTCTCTGCGAATACTGTGCTCTCTGTTTAAATAAATTCTCACATCCAAAGATCACTATGTAACAAGAGATCCTGGCTTCTACAGTATAATTTTTTTGTTGACCAACACTCAAGGCAGGAGGTCCTTGTTGCAAAGAGGGTGGTTGGCAGGCAGGCAGGCAGACAGCCAGTCTGCTGCACTGTTGCAATAAAATATGTTTTGCACAGCCTCAATAACAATTGTCAGCAAAATCTTCTCATTTATAGGAAAAAAACACAATCGAGACATTACTAATATGTTTGTACAAGATATACAGAGGAAATTGCTACATTTCTGAGTGTAAATCACGCTCGCAGGAATTTGTATAGAAAACAGCTGTTTGGCAGAAGAATGTTATCACAAAATGGTAGCCTTAAATCTCTCAGTAATCTGGTGTTTTAGTGTTAACCTGAAATCTATGTTATGTAATAAAACACAAGTTGTATTCACCATCTGCCAAGTTTTTGATCCCTGTTTTGCATTTAAAAAAAATTTGCAGCATATTTAGGCCATTCCAAACTCACTGAGCCTGCTTAAACTTCAACTTTACCTTGCTCCAAATTCTTGAATTTCCTCAGCATCCAAAACATCCAGCATTCTCCATTTTGAACATTCTCAATGACTGAGCACCCACATACCTGGGACTGAGAATCAAATGTACAAACCTCTGAGTGAGGAAATTTCTCTAAAGTTGCTGTCCTAAATAGTTGACTGCTCATTCTATGGAGAGTGCCCTAGTTCATTAGGAATTTTATATGTCTCAATATTACATGTTTCAAAACATTGATTTTTTTTCTCAGTCAGGTCTCACCAAGATTTTACAGAGTCTGCTCTTTTACTCCAATTCAATCCCTTTGTAATGATGGCCAACATACTATTTTTTTTAAATGCATGTTACACATGTATGTTAAGTGGATTCATATACAAACATGCCCACATCCCTCTGAATACCAATATTTCCCCAGTCCTTCAGCTTTTAATCGTCTACATTTCTAGGTAACCTTAATTTCACATTTCCTCATATTATATTCCAGCGGCCACATTCTTAATCATGCAGTTAATTTGTCTATATCCCTTTGCACCGTCCTCACTTTCCCACCTAGCTTGATATCATCAGTAAACATGGATGTGGCCCTCTCCTGAGAATATTTCACAGATATATTTCATAAGCTGCACTCAGCCTCTTTCCAGCATATTCAGAATCTCATCAGTGAATGGCAGTAGACTATTAGACTGTAGAAGCAACACCTCCTCTAAACTATTCAAGTGCATTGTTCCTCATCAGGAAATCAAAACCCCTGCACACACCATGATAGTCCACACACTGGACAGCTGTTCAGAGATGGGCAATGAAGAATTCTCTCCAGATTTTCATGTAGCATGTTCCAGATTATCATGTAGCATGTTTCCAGATCCTCTACACATGATCAAAGCGCAGGGCCATCTGAACTCACTACTCAGCAACACAACTGCCTATGGCTCCAAATTATAAAAACATAATCATCAAAGTAGGCTCTGAGAAGGAGAATAAACCAGGTCACATCATCTCTGGTACTGGAGTCTGTTGCAGCAGGGTCGGAGACTCCTGGGAGTATGCACAGGTTTTTTCAGCAGCAATTAGGAGATCAGGCAAACATTCCATAAGTTACACACGACACAAGTAGCAAGTTGCAGTCCTTTTATATGTTGAAGTTCTGACTTCTTGATAAGCTTAAATTATGTCCAAAAGGAAAGCAAAAACATCTTCCAGCTCATTAAAAAAGAAGTTTTGAAAAGGAACAGCTTTGAGAGGTCATCAAAACCAAAATACTATTTACAATACAGAAACAGAATGGAAGGGCAATTTCACTGAACATGATGTCCTTTACATTCTTTGCTCTAAAGGAAACAATGGAGGCAATTTCAGAACTGGAAACATTTGGGGAGATTGGTATTACTTAAAGTGGCATTTGAGCCAATAAGTGTAGTGGATGTCTTTATTAGTTTACGAAACCAAAGCAAAGATGGAATTTTCCAAATGCTCACTGAAACATCAGGAAACCAAGAGATGAGGATGGAGCATACAGAGTTCAAAAAGACCAATGTCGTTATGGTGAAAAACCTCATTGATAACGTCATTCATCAGGATGAATGCATCCATCCATGCTTTCAGTGCAAGACATTCATGATCGCGTACAAAGTACACAGAAATCATTGAGAGCAAGTGCAACAAGAATTGTCTTTGAATCTGTATAGTTTATTGGCTTCATCATCTACAGTGTTCTTGGATGAATTGCACAAATTGCATTTTCAAAATTTGATAGGGGATGTAAGTCCAGACATTTGAATCCAAAAAAAGTTGATTTTGTACACCAAGTTTGAATTTGCTTACAAGACCATCTGCAGGAATTTGGAAACTGACTGCTGTGACAAAAAGGCACTGTTACAAGCAATCAAGCAATTATGTTAACAGTGACCTTGATTTACAGATGATGATGGCAATGTTTACATCAGACAGAGCTTCTGTTATACTGGGAAAGAATGGAGTAGCCGCAAACTTACAGTGCAAATCAAATATCTGTTGGATCAACCTTGTGTTGCTGACAAAGATCTGGGAATAGTAGATGCTTGGAAGCAGATGTCAATAATGTAGGATATTGAAATACCACTGAGAACAGTGTAAGCAATGTCCAGCAGGTGAAATGTTGAAGAAAGGATCATTTGAAGACGTAGCCAAAGTCACAGAGATACAGTGGCATTTTTGACTTCTGGAGTGGGTTAGCTGTCCAGATGCTTTTCAGTGAGTGCACTAATAAAACCTACAACGCCCAAATAGAGTACTACACGGGAGATCCAAGATAGCAGCGGTCTGAGTGGTCTGCTGTGCTGGGCTCTGTGCCATACCCCTTCGCAAGGTGGACTTTTAACCACCCCTAGGAGAAAGATCAATAATATAAAGCTACTGAACATCTGGAGCGGCTAAAATTGTAGTTTGACAGCTCTAAGATAAGAATGAAGGTGAATAAAATAAAAGGGACGAAAGAAGTACAGCTGGTAGGGCACTCCCCTACTGTGTCGAGGGTGCCCATAGCCATTACTCAAACTCCCTTTGGATTTAATGGGGCAGCAACATTTAATCTTGGAGTTTGCCAAACTCTGAGAAAAGATTGAAGCAGCGATGGAGCTGATATCTACCACGTTGAAAAAGCAGGAGCAGGAGATTCAAACTCTGGACCAAAGAGTAGAAGCAGTGGAGGAGAGGACTGCGGCATCGGAGACTGTGGCCGAGATCGCGGCAGGAAGGATCCAAACACTGGAAGACCAGGTTCAGGTCCTTCAGGAACAAGTGGATGACCTGGAAAACAAAAGTAGAAGAAAAAACTGAGAGCTCGTGGGTGTCTCGGAGCGCGAGGAAGGCAAGGACCTCATTGGATTCCTGGAGAAGTGGTTCCCTAAGTTCCTGGGCTGGAGTTCAGGTCGGGCCTGGTGAGTGTGGAGCGGGCCCACTGGATCTCAATGCGCAGGTCTGGGCCGGATCCGCATCCCTGCCCCATTCTAGTGCAGCTCCATCATTATAAAGAAAAACAGTTGGTGATTGAATCAGCAAGAAGACTGGGAAGAGATCCACAGGCTTTAACATACAAAGGTTCAAGAATAATGTTTTCTTCAAGACTTCTCAGGAGCCATAGTTAAGAACAGAACAGCATCTGATGAAGTTAAGAGAAAATTAAGGGATCTGAACATTCAATATTCCTTGAGGTACCCGATGGTGTTGCATTTCACTCATGGAGGGATGGTATATAATTTTGATTCAGCAGAAAAGGCAAAGGACTTTGTGAACTCTTTGACTTGGGTTGGGGGTGGGAGTGGGGGCAGTGGAAGGGACACTGTTACAGACAATGGTACAGTTTTTCTTTACTTTTTCTGCCCCTCTTTTTCTCCTCTCTCCCCTTTTTATGGTTATCAGTTTTAAAGCTTTTGTACTGCCTTGGTGTAAAATCGGATTTATTTTTCATTTTGGTTGGTTGGTTGGTTATTGTCTGGGGATTCTTGTTTACTGCTGTCTTTTTTTTTGGTATGGGTGTGGCTATACCTGTGACTAAGATGTGTGGAGAAAAGAGGTGTCGAGGGGGGAGGATGGGCGTCCATTGTTAACTTTCAGAATGTAAATAACATGTTTTCTTTATCTTTGCATTGCCTACGACTAGGGCGCAGCCTCAGCTGGATGAAGCCAGGATGGTAGCAAGGATTGCCCCCTATGGACAAGCGAGGAGATCTCCAGTGAATTGGGGTTTGTTTGGGTGCATGTTTAAGTTAACTGTAGTAGTTAGTTTTTTTTTTAGTTGTAGTAGTTTTTATAGGAATAGTTTTTAGACTTCATAGAGTTAATGTCTTTCTCGCTCGTTCAGTTAGTACATTGTATCATTTACAGAAAGGACGTGCCTTTGGAGATGTGGAGAGACTCTGTAGGACTTGGAATCGGGAACCAGGAGAGGATATTTCACTGGAAACGTGGCAAGATAAATGGGAAAATGTAAAGAAAATCTCAGTATGTAACAAAGTACAGGCCATGCAATTGAAGATTTTACACAGGGCTCATATAGCGCCAGACAAACTAGCACGTTCAAGAGAGGAGCGTCTCCAGGATGTCCCAAATGTAAAATTAATATAGGCACTCTCACAAACTGCTACTCTCGTGTTGCAAGATCTGGAGATACTGGAATAAGGATCTGGAGATACTGCTGGAATAAGGAAGTTGAAGGACATCCTGGAGATCGAAGTTAAAGTGGATCTGGTATTTCTTCTTCTGGGGTTGCCAAATTTGCCCTCTCTGGGGTAACACAGGAAGAGACTGTGTAACATTCTTACTCACCGTGCAGGGAAGAATATTTTAAGGAATTGGATGTTGGAAAAACCCCCAGGTCTTATGGGATGGTGCAGACTGGTGATGGAGCATCTCTCCCAAGTCTACTTCACAAATATGGTGCACCACTAAACGGAGCAGTTTTATAAGACATGGCGGCCCTTTCTAAATTATATTGACGTAGACTTATCAAGAATATTAATTAGGGCCATGAGAAAGTCGTGGGAATCAGTTTGGGCACCCATGGGGCCCTGGGAGGGGGAAGCTGGGGAAAAAAAATGCAGGTACAATGACTGGTGCTCCAGGGGTGGGAGCTTCATGGAGGTGTGGTGAGTGAAATAGAATAAAGTAATGTGATATAATTGAATTTAAGATAATTTGAATTCAGCTTAGTTTAATTTTTATTTAATTTGATTGTAGTTTAGTTTAAGTAGATATGTTTGTTCTGGTAGAATAGTAGGTAGTTCATCATTAATAGTATTGTGATATGACATTGTTGTACTACCTCAACCTTTTTGTATTTTTTATATATATAGTTGTTTTGTAAAAGATTTGAAAAAGTTTTTAATAAAAATATTTATAAAAAATAGGTTACTGCACAATGCAACCATCTAATAATGAAATATCGCCTGAAAATGCCACAATAATGTGTTGCATTGACTGCTCTAAAACAATGCTGTCAGTGAACTGGCATCAGTTTGCAAATTCTTGCAGAGAAGCTGTTTGACAACAATTGAAGCTATGTAATTTGCAAAGGCCAAGATCAATAAACTGAAGACTCATTGTCTAGGTGAACATTTTTATCAGCGTGATGAACTCTAGCGGATCTTGTCAGTGATGCGGACACCGCTGCAATCCTTCGACTTATTTACCTTTGATGTAACCACCTGGAGAGCAGATTTCCAGAAGAGGAATTATGAGAATGATATGCATTTAGTCAGGTCATAACTTGACAGGAGAACCTATATCAAACAATCCACTCAGATTTGTGAATACTAAGATTCCAACATTTTCTACAAATGTCAATTTAAAGACAGATTCCATTCAGAGAGAGATTTGGTGGATTGTGGCCTAAAAGATGATCATAAAGTCACAGACCCTTTGGTCCAATTCGGCCATGCTGACCAGATATCCTAAATTAGTCTAGTCCATTTGCCAGTATTTAGCCCATATCCCTCTAAACCTTTCCTATTCATACACCCATTCAAGTAACTTTTAAATGTTGTATTTATAAAGCCTCCACCACTCCTCTGGCAGCTCATTCCATACATGCACCACCCTCTGTGTGATAAAGTGGTCCGTTGCATCCCTTTTAAATCTTTCCCCTCTAATCGTAAACCTATGCCCTCTAGTTTTGGACTCTGCTACCCTAGGAAAAAGATCTTGGCTGTTCACCCTATCTATGGCCTTTGCAGTTTTATAAATTTCTAGCAGGTCAGACTCCGACAACCCTAGGGAAAATAGCCCTAGCCTATTTGGCCTCTCCTGATAGCTCAAACCAGTTTCAAGAATTGCCTATACTTATGGACATTTGTGGAACATTTCAGATATTAAACAGTGACTGAAAATGTGGATTTAGCCTCACGATCTTGATTGAACATAAAACCAAAAACAGGTTAGATACAAATCACTTGGTGAACTTGATGTGAATTTAAGCTGTACATTTCATCTGGAAAAGATATTAACTTGAATATAGCTAACAATCATTGAGCACAAATAAAGATATGTATGAAAAGTTAGCAAAGTTTGAATAAGTTACTTGTATACTCTTTTGGTCATGTAGTATATATAGCACGATTGCTATTTGGTCCCGAGACTTCTGTGCAAACAAGTTTGTTTGAGCAGATAGACTACCTATAGTATGTAAATTAACATGAATGCACATGATTAACAGTCAACACTGAAAAAAATGTGGCAAGTATATTGCATATAATTGTAAAATAATAAATGCACACATTTAACAGTTAATAAATTGCAATTTGCAATATGACTTTCACTCAATGGATGCAATCTGCCACACAGACCACTCTGGGTTCTGCACAACTCCCAGAAAACTTAAAGGGACCACTGTGTGGAAGGTATAACAATTAAATCTAATTTGGTCATCACGCAGTGTCCTCAAGAACCATGTCTCTATTCACTAGCTCAATATATTAACACTCAGGTGCTGGCATGCTTTCTACTGCCCAAACCAAAACCTATAAACTCAGCACACTGTGTTTACCTTACCAGAACATGTTCAAGTCATTCAATGTATAAATCTGACTAAGCACTGGTCAAAGAATTGCAGTTGGCAAGTAATGCATTTGTAAATTTATTTTTCTTTTTCCAAAACAAAAAAAGGTCATCAGCAAGATCATAGAGGGGGAAATGTCCTTTATTGCCTTCCTATTATTCATTGCAAACATTTCCTTCCTAAGTTTATTCACAATTTTTAACAGGAAAATCGCATTCAGCTTTATTGTCCTCCAATCTCCTCTTTTGCTGTCGTACTATTGGTAGACCTACCCAGGCATTAGTATGCTCCAGTGCTTTACTGAGAGAGCCTTAAATGGCCTGTTTGACATTCACTGGTTGAGTATCATAGTTTAGTTTATAATGTTCTCATTGTAAAACATAATGGAGGGCTCTAGCAGTGCAGTCAGAACCTGTTTCAGACATGTGTCATAACTTGTCTAAAACAGGGTGATGAAAAACACTTTAATGTAATGGTTCTGCAGGGGTTAACATTCACATTACATTGTCTCCATGCAGGGACTGTGTGACATCAGTAGAATGAGTGGAGCCAAATACAGGGAACAGATGCAGCTTCTTCCAAATAAACTTATATTTATTGTTATCATGCAATAAACATTCTTGATATCAAAGAAAAGTGCCTTTGTTTGCAGATATTCTGCAGTGGCGGATCATCTGACCTCATCATTAGATAGACGCAAGACAAAGCAAAGCCAAAAGGGGTATCGGTGGCAGTGAAGGAGCTCAAACAAACCTTAACTAGTAACAGTTTCTAATAATCTACTACAAACCGACCGACTCCCACAGCTACCTGGACTACACCTCCTCCCATCCTGCCCCCTGTAAAAACGCCATCCCATTCTCCCAATTCCTTCGACTCCGCCGCATCTGCTCCCAGGAGGACCAGTTCCAAAAACGCACAACCCAGATGGCCTCCTTCTTCAAGGACCGCAATTTCCCCCCCGACGTGGTCGACGATACCCTCCACCGCATCTCTTCCACTTCCCGCTCCTCCGCCCTTGAACCCCACCCCTCCAACCGCCACCAGGACAGAACCCCACTGGTCCTCACCTACCACCCCACAAATCTCCATGTACAGCGCATCATCTGCCGTCATTTCCACTACCTCCAAACGGACCCCACCACCAAGGATATATTTCCCTCCCCTCCCCTATCAGCATTCCGTAAAGACCACTCCCTCCGTGACTCCCTCGTCAGATACACACCCCCCACCAACCCAACCTCCACTCCCGGCACCTTCCCCTGCAACCGCAGGAGGTGCAAGACTTGCGCCCACACCTCCCCCCTCACCTCCCTCCAAGGCCCCAAAGGAAACTTCCATATCCGCCACAGATTCACCTGCACCTCCACACATATCATCTATTGCATCCTCTGCACCCGATGTGGCCTCCTCTATATTGGGGAGACAGGCCAGCTACTTGCGGAGCGTTTCAGAGAACACCTCTGGGACACCCGGACCAACCAACCCAACCACCCTGTAGCTCAACATTTCAATTCTCCCTCCCACTCCACCAAGGATATGCAGGTCTTTGGACTCCTCCATCGTCAGACCACAACAAAACGAGGAAGTACGCCTCATCTTCCGGCTAGGAACCCTCCAACCACAAGGGATGAACTCGGATTTCACCAGTTTCCTCATTTCCCCTCCCCCCACCCTGTCTCAGTCAAATCCATCAAATTCAGCACCGCCTTCCTAACCTGAGATCTTCTTCCCGACCTCTCCGCCCCCACCCCAGTCTGACCTATCACCCTCACCTTGACCTCTTTCCACCTATCACATTTCCGACGCCCCTCCCCCAAGTCCCTCCTCCCTACCTTTTATCTTAGCCTGCTGGACAAACTTTCCCCATTCCTGAAGAAGGGCTTATGCCCGAAACGTCGATTCTCCTGTTCCCTGGATGCTGCCTGACCTGCTGCGCTTTTCCAGCAACACATTTCCAACAGTTTCTAATAGTTGTGTAAATACCATGAGGTGCCAGCAATGGTTATCTGGGAAAATACAGCAATCCACATTCAACACCTACCTGAGCTCAGCCTATTGTGCCAGAGAATATTTATATTCTGATCTCTTACACAGAGTGGGACTGAAAATTCATTTTAAAAAAAGTTAGAAATTATTCAGTTTAAAATGAAATCAAACAGCTTTTAAGTTCATAATAACGGAGTGGAGATTTCACAGATTTGGTTGTCCACCAAGTTCCATTATCTACTCATATAAGAGGCCATCCCCTTCATATAGGAGGAATAGCTTATGTTCCATTATACTTCAATTTCTTTTCAATACATATGATTCAGAGATACATTCTGGCAGTGGAGATTATTGTTTTATTTCAAGAGTAAGAAACAATAAGGAATCAATTTTATGGCTTTACAGGACTGTCTCGTTTCCATTGATGTTAAACTTTGATGTGATTCATCTTGCAAACTATTATGATGTTCTTTTTCCCACCTCACTGTCTGCAAATTTTTGTAAGTTGCCAAACTAATCAGTTCTCAATTCTGTAATTAGCTCCTTGTGTATTAATACTTAGAAATCATATGCAATTACATTAATGGTTAAAAAATTCAAAAACATTTACCACAAGAATGATGTGGTCAATCTGTTTATAGTACTATGCTTCATCAGTTCTCTTGGGTTTAAACAGCGACTCATTTCACACATTTTTCTTGATGTGTTAAAATATTTGTTCAATAACAAACAGACGTACAGTTAATACAAAAAGGAAAACTTAACAGTTGACAGGGAGATATCTAGCAAAAATTAAGCTCTGGACTCTGGTTACTTTGCAAATGTATCACAAATTCCACAATTTGAATCAACTTTAATCTCATTGCAAGCACTACATTATTATTTTAACAAATGAGACATTCTTGGTTTACCCATTCTGATGTTTTCTTTGGCTGATGTTCAATGATTAATTTGTGAATTTGAAGCTTTGCTACTGTTATATGGTAATCAGACCAAGTAGGATCATGACTGTATGTGCCTCCAGTTAAATGAGTTTCGACAGTATCAACTACTGAGTAACATTGCTCCAAGTAATCTGACAAAATTGAGCTTTTTTTCAGTTCAACAAGTTTATAACCATTTTGGAAGATTAGCAGGAAAGGTGAGAGGGTCAAGGAATAGGAAAAGTCACAAATCAGAGGGTCAACAGTGAAAGAGAGAGATAGGGAGCAGCAGATGGTTCAAGTCAGAGAGTTAGCATGATGGATTTGTGAGCAGGTGAGGCTTTAAGACAGAGGGTCAGCAGTGAGACAAAAAAAAGCTCAGGGAGTGGAGAGGCCTTCCATATACTTGCTATGGTGAAGTACAACAAAGGTTCACCAGAACAATTCCTCCAATGACAGGATTGCCCTATGAGGCATGATAGAGGAGATTGGGTCTGTATTCTCTAGAGATTAGAAAAATGAGAAGTGATCAAATTTAAATGCATAACATTTTTAAAAAGAGATAGACAGAATATTTTCATTAATGGAGGTGCCTGGAACTAAGAGACAGCCACAGTCTTACAATAAGGAATAATCCAGCTATGAGGAAGAATTTCTTTACTCAGAGGGTGACAAATGATTGGAATTTTCTATCCAAAAGGCTGCACATATTCAGTAATCAAGCATGTTCAAGAAAGGTTGATAAATATATGATGCTAATTTCATCATGGTGAGATACATATAAAGGACACTGAGGAAAGTAAAGCTGAAAAATACAAGAGATACTAGCTACAATTTTCTGATCCTCCTTAAAATAGAATGGAGTCCAGAGGAATTGCAAATGACACACCACAAGAATTACTAGGACGAGGAAAGAAAACTAAAGAAAAGCCAAGGATATTCAACTAATGTGCTTGAGGGTTTGGATGTATCGAAGGGGTTGAGGAGGGTAATGTGGTTGATGACATGTATGGAGACTACTAAAAATCATTCAATGAAGGGTTGCATAATCGTCTGTCAGCAAAATGAAGCCCATGGAATAAAAGGGGCAGTGGCAAAATTGATACAAAGTCAGCTGAATGACAGAAATAGTGGTGATAGTTGCTTTTTTTTGGGAATGGAGGAAGGTATACAGTGGAGTTTATATGGAGACAGTTGCAAATCATCGCTTTGCTTGAAATGTATTAATGACATAAGGCTGGAAACAGAACAATTTTAATACTTGCAGATATCATAAAGGTATTGTGAACATTGACGAGGATAGTGAAAGAATTCAAGAGGTGGTTGAAAGGATGGCACATTACTGATGCAATTTAAATATGCAAAAAATACAGGTATTCCCCATTTTTTGAATGTTTGCTTTACATCAACTCTCTTTGACGAAAGGCCTACTTTAGTACCTGTTTTCGCTAACCGAAAGAGGATTTTCGCTTTTACAAAAATGTGCACACAGCGAGAGTGGCGCCACCAAGCGCCATCCCTGGGAACTACACTCAGCATCAAGCCACCAGAGCTTTGAACTGTGACTGTGAGCATCTGTGCTTTATCTCGAATTATCTTTATCTCAATTTATTTTGTGCATCCGCTAGCAATAGGTGTCCTAAGGTATCCTATATCTCCTACCACCCCAACCTCCGACGGCCTTCACTATATGTTAATGATAGTTTAGGTTGTGTGTGTTATTTGGTAGGTTTTTTTGGGGTCTGAGAATGCTCAAAAACTTTTCCCATATAAATGAATGGTAATTGCTTCTTTGCTTTATGCCATTTCAGCTTACAAACAGTTTCATCGGAACGCTCTACTTTTGGATAGCGGGGGACGCTTGTAAGTGATACACCTTAGCATGAAGTACACAAAAATGTCAATTCTAAAAGGGGAAGCAGGAACAGAGTGACCTGAAGGTATAAGTGCCCAAATTGTTGAAGATGGATGGCAGGTTAAGAAAGTGATTAAATCACAGAACTGTTATGGTACAGGAAATGATTCAGACTTTTACATCATTTCTCCAATAAGCATTATATAAATTTCACAAGTAGTTCAAAGATTTTTTTTGCCATTTAAGAACCATAATGTGTGCTTTTAAACAAAAGAAAATTACTGACCTCAGTCAACTGCACAAACCTGGCTGATGCACAACAGCTTTCAAACAAACTTGAACTGATTGTCTCAAGAATCTTATGTGCCACTGACTTTACATTGGAGATAGGACACGAGGATTTGTTTTTCTCCCAAAGTTTTGCATTAAAATGTACAACAAACACAAAACTGCCTCAAGACCACGAACATGTCACAAATGCATTACTGACATTCTCTACATCTCAATCCACCATTAGGAAATTCTACGTACAGATGCCACTTATATTTCCAGCCTTTTCTGCTTTACGTCTTTCCCAATCTGATTTGAATGAAAGAACATACCTTATTCCTAGACATCTAGTGAACAAGGGAGATAAATCCAGATGTGAAGTTGGATATTCATGATCTCAACTGAGAGATCCCAAAATGAGGTGAAATTAAGAAAAATGGCTGTGGAATTTGCAGCTCCATTCCTTGGTCATTTTCATATGGGCAGAGAAAGAGGTTGGTCCTTCAGGCAGCTGACAGCATTGTGAACTGATACTTGAGTTAGGTTTTTTTTAATGTCCGTGGAGTTGGTTGGATTTTAACAAGTGTTGTATTTTACCCCAGGAGAAAGTGAGGGCTGCAGATGCTGGAGATCAGAGCTGGAAATGTATTGCTGGAAAAGCGCAGCAGGTCAGGCAGCATCCAGGGAACAGGAGAATCGACGTTTCGGGCATAAGCCCTTCTTCAGGAATGAGGAAAGTTTGTCCAGCAGGCTAAGATAAAAGGTAGGGAGGAGGGACTTGGGGGAGGGGCGTCGGAAATGTGATAGGTGGAAAGAGGTCAAGGTGAGGGTGATTGGTCAGACTGGAGTGGGGGCGGAGAGGTCGGGAAGAAGATTGCAGGTTAGGAAGGCGGTGCTGAATTTGATGGATTTGACTGAGACAGGGTGGGGGGAGGGGAAATGAGGAAACTGGTGAAATCCGAGTTCATCCCTTGTGGTTGGAGGGTTCCTAGCCGGAAGATGAGGCGTTCTTCCTCCAACCGTCGTTTTGTTGTGGTCTGACGATGGAGGAGTCCAAAGACCTGCATATCCTTGGTGGAGTGGGAGGGGGAATTGAAATGTTGAGCTACAGGGTGGTTGGGTTGGTTGGTCCGGGTGTCCCAGAGGTGTTCTCTGAAACGCTCCGCAAGTAGCCGGCCTGTCTCCCCAATATAGAGGAGGCCACATCGGGTGCAGAGGATGCAATAGATGATATGTGTGGAGGTGCAGGTGAATCTGTGGCGGATATGGAAGTTTCCTTTGGGGCCTTGGAGGGAGGTGAGGGGGGAGGTGTGGGCGCAAGTCTTGCACCTCCTGCGGTTGCAGGGGAAGGTGCCGGGAGTGGAGGTTGGGTTGGTGGGGGGTGTGGATCTGACGAGGGAGTCACGGAGGGAGTGGTCTTTACGGAATGCTGATAGGGGAGGGGAAGGAAATATATCCTTGGTGGTGGGGTCCGTTTGGAGGTAGCGGAAATGACGGCGGATGATGCGCTGTACATGGAGATTGGTGGGGTGGTAGGTGAGGACCAGTGGGGTTCTGTCCTGGTGGCGGTTGGAGGGGCGGGGTTCAAGGGTGGAGGAGCGGGAAGTGGAAGAGATGCGGTGGAGGGCATCGTCGACCACGTTGGGGGGGAAATTGCGGTCCTTGAAGAAGGAGGCCATCTGGGTTGTGCATTTTTGGAACTGGTCCTCCTGGGAGCAGATGCGGCGGAGTCGAAGGAATTGGGAGAATGGGATGGCGTTTTTACAGGGGACAGGATGGGAGGAGGTGTAGTCCAGGTAGCTGTGGGAGTCGGTCGGTTTGTAGTAGATGTCCGTGTTGATTCTGTCGCCTGAGATAGAAATAGAAAAGGTCGAGGAAGGGGAGGGAGGAATCTGAGACTGTCCAGGTGAATTGGAGGTCAGGGTGGAAGTATAGAGGTGTTACCATGGATTAGAGGCAAGAAGAATTTTAAAAATTAAAGATTTCACAGTCTTCACAGTTATGCTCAAATGCTGTAACACACAGTACGTTTGTGCACAGCAAAGCAAATTATGATAGTGCTACAATTTAATTATGTAATTATCCCTGAAATTATGTATTTGCCAGCTTGTTAATCTGTCAACCAGGTAAAAGATCAACTTTGTAAATGCAGAAAGGTTTTCCAAGGAGTGGAAACAGTTCTGCAAGTGGTCAACCAACCTAACAGGACATAATTTTATAAATGCTTGACCTTTTCCCATTGGTTTAAATGTATTCAGTTGAGACACATCATTTGAGATAGCAGTAGTGAAATTTGATCATTTACTTAGAGTTTTAGGGGAAATTCACCCGTCAAATCCACAAGATCCAGCCTCTCAGTCTTGAGTAAGAGACAGAATCACAATTTCTCCCACCTCCAAATTCTCATCTAACATGAAAATCCTCACTGTTTCTAATGCAAACACTGAGTTAAGAATCACTTTCAAACCAATAATGGCTGTGCTCCTCCATAATTCATAATCCTCGCAACACTGGTTCATTCCGTGTCGCCCTTTTATTCCTCCATTGATTATTGTCTCTTCAGCCACTGTGTACAGCCTTCTGGGATTCCCTCCCCAATCTCCTTTGTCATTATTCCTGTTGTTACTTCAAGGAAAAGATGCTCTCTAAAACTGGATTTGCTTTTATACCCCAAGTTTCTTCCACTTTCTTTTAAGTTCTTCTCTATCTTTTAGTTTATCCACAGCACCCTGAAAAACACTTGGAGAGGTCTTTTCACATCAAAGAATCACCAACTGACTAAAGTTATTGTTCATTAGAGGTATTTACTGATGTTACTTTTGTTTTAATGCAAAACTGCATTCACTGTAATCAATATAAAACATTGAAGCTGCAGATCAGATGCAGTTTCCATAAATATGTAGATAAAACGTGGGAAAAAATTCAGTCCAGTAATGTCTAGTCAATATTCTGTGTGCCAGAATTTGATTAGTTTTCTTCAGATGTCTTTAATAAAAATTGTGTGCTGTTCAACTGTAAATATTCCAGCAGCTGCAGCATTAATTCCCAGTCGACACAAGTGTCTAGAATGTATGATAGACAATAAAGGAGTTTTGATAATATTGCCATAAAACATGTAAAATACTGAAAACAATAAAGACCAATGCATCAGTTCACAGAACTAACCTTACAGAACTATTTTGAGTCCTTGGCATTCTTGCAGAATTTGGGTTTAAGAGATGAAGAAATGGTTCTACTTCAGTCAGCCAATTCATGCTTATTATTGCTCTGGTCTGAACAAGAACAAAAAAGTTGGATTCCGTGATGAAGTGAGAGTGACTATCATCGACATCAAGCAAGAATCTAATAATATGTCATTAGGGAACCCTAACAAGATTGAAGCAAACAGGAATCAAAAGTTATAACTCTTACTGGGTTCAAATCATACCTTGCACAAAGAAAGATTAAATTATGTCAGTCCCATGCCTTTTCCAACAGAAGGCCAAGGACCCTAAACCGAGGAAGAGCTGTCCTCAGCTGTTTCAAACTGACCTTCCCTCCCTCATATAAAGGTTAAAAGAGGGATTTTCATTGATGATTGCACAATGTTCAATGACATTCAAAACTCCCCAGACCCTGAAACAACTTGTGCTGACTTGCAACTAACCATATTACTACTGGGGCTTGTTTAATATAGTTAATAGCAAATAATATTTCCACTGTTCAAGTGATAAGCAGTGGCCATCTCCAACAAGAAAGAATCTTATCCATCCCAATGTTTAATAGTACTATCCTCAATGAATTTCCGGAGAGTCTGGCTTTTGGTGGTTACAGTCACATTTTTATATACAAACCCACATCAATCATGTATCAGTTGCTTCTTATAGACCAATTACATATTGATTATCAATCCTTAGCAAAACAATAGACCAATCACATCCCTTTTTAGTTTCACCTCACTTAAAATGAAGTCATTTGCCTTAGACTCCCACCACACGAGTTAAATGTGGTTTACAGCTTCCTCTTTGCTTAAACTCGAGCAAGTTGCAGTTTGCTACATGACTAACTGTACAACACCTTTCCTTTACATGGAACAAGTGTGGTCAGTGCTACTCAACAAGTATCTTGTTTTGAACTTGTCTGTCTTGTTTAAAAATTGTCTTGGTTTTATTTTAACACCTTCCATATTTCCCCTAAAGACTTGAATGAGTTATCAATTTTGGAAACCTTTGGTTTTCTTTTTCACAAGCAAGCAAAGGGTGAAAAAGTTTCTATCTTGCCAAAAAGATATTTTCACAATAGCTTACGCTCACAGGTGAACATTGCTAGACACTAAGCACACCCAAAAATAAATTCTCCTTGGACATATGGGAAAATTCTGACAGTGGTAACATTGCTGTATTTGTAATCCTCAACACGAGGAAACAATCCTAGATAACACTGATTTGAATCCTAACAAAGCAGCAGGCAGAATTAGAATTATATTCAATTAACTATTCTAGAACTGAAAGCTGGTCTTAGTAACGATGCTATGAAACTGTCATTCAATGTGGACAAATTCAGAAGTCACATGACACCATGTTACAGCACTCCGAACTCTGATTTCAAATAAACCTGTTGGACTATAACCTGGTGTTGTGTGACTTTTGACTTTGTCCACCCTAATCAAACATTGGCACCTCCCAATTGAATGTGGAAAAACTCTGAATCACAGATGTCCTATTGGGACAGAAATTGACCATTGTTCTTGCTCTACCTTGCAACACACTCAATTGAGAGGGATGAGCTGTCAAAAAATGTGGTACTGGAAAACCAGGTTAGGCAGCATCCGAGGTGTAGGAGTATCGACATTTCAGGCATAAGCAAGTTAATCAGAAATGGGGGCTGAGGGGGGTAGGTGGGAAGGCAATAGGTAGGTGCAGGTGGGGGGGGGGTGACAGTAATAGGTTGGAGTGGAGGGTGGAGTGGAGAGGTGGAAAGGAAGATTGACAGGTAGGACAGTTCAAGAGGGCGGTGCTGAGTTGGAGGATTGGATCTGGGATGAGATGGGGAGGAGGGGAGGTGAGGAAACTGGTGAAATCGGCGTTGATGCCATGTGGTTGGAGGGTCCCAAGGCGGAAATGAGGTGTTTTCCTCCAGGCATCAGGTGGCAGTGGAGGCAGCCCAGGACTTGCCTGTCCTTGGCAGAGTGGGAGGAGATTTGAAGTGATCGGCCACAGGGTGATGGGGTGGTTTAGTGCGTGTGTCCCAGAGATGTTCTCTGAAACATTCCACAAGTTGGCGCCCTGGTTCTCCAGTGTAGAGGAGACCACATCAAGAGCAATGGATGCAGTAGACAAGGTGTTTGGATGTGCAGGAAAATCTCTGTCAGATAGGGAAAGCTCCTTTGGCACCTTGAGTGGAGGTGGTGGATGGGGCAGGGGCTTGCGGGAGTGTGGGCGCAGGTTTTATACCTCTTTTGGTGGCAGGAGAAGGTGCTGGGAGTGGACCTAATGAGGGAGTTGTGGAGGGAATGGTCTCTGTGGAATGCTGAAAGGGGTGGGGATGGAAATATATCTCTGGTGGTGGGGTCCATTTGTAGGTGGTGGAACCGGCGGAGGATGATACAGTGTATCTGGAGATTGGTAGGGTGGAAGATGAGGACCAGATGGGTCTAGCTTTGCTGTGACTAGAGGGGTGGGATTCAAGGCAGAGGTGTGGGAAGTGGAGGAGATGCGCTGGAGGGTATTGTTGACCGCATGGGAGGGGAAATTGTGGTCCTTGAAATAGGAGGCCATTTGGGATGTTCTGGAGTGGAACTGATCTTCCTGGGAGCAGGTGTGGTGGAAGCAGAAGAATTGGGAGTAAGGGATAACATTTTTACAAGAGGCAGAGTGGAAGGAGGTGTAGTCCCAGGCAGCTTTGGGAGTCAGTGGGTTTGAAGTAGATGTCTGGGTTGAGTTGGCTGCCGGAAATGAAAACAGAGAAGTCCAGGAAGGGGAGGTAGGTGTCTGAGATGGTCCAGGTGAACTTGAGTCCAGGGTGGAAGGCGCTCATTGAAGTTGACGAACTGTTCAGCCTCCTCATGGGAGCACGAGGTGGCGCCGATACAGTCATCGATGTAGCAGAGGGAAAGGTGGTGAACGGTGCCAGTGCAACTATTAGGATGGATAGTTCCATGTATTTAATGAACAGGCAGGCATAGCTGGGGCCCATGTGGGTGCCCATAGCTACTCCTTTGGTTTGAAGGAACTGGGAGGATTCGAAGTAGAAGTAGCAGTGAGAACCAGTTCAGCCAGGCAGATGAGTGTGTCAATGGAGGGGTACTGGTTGGGTCGGTGGGAGAAGAAGAAATGGAGGGCTTGGGGGCCTTTGCCATAGCGGATGGACGTGTACAGGGACTGGATGCCCATGGTGAAGATGCGGTAGTTGGGGCCAGGGAAACATATGTCACGGAGGAGGTGGAGAGTGTGGGTGGTGTCCTGAATGTATGTGGGGATTTTTTGGACCAAGGGGGTCAGGACAGTGTCAAGATAAGTGGAGATATGTTTGATGGGGCAGGAGCAGACGCAGACGATGGGACAACCGGGCAGTCAGGTCTGTGAATTTTGGGTAAGATGGAGAACCAAGCAGTGCGGGGCTCTGGGACTATGAGGTTGAATAAGAGGTGGGCAAATAGAAGCAGAGGAATCCCCCCAGAGATCTGCAATATGACAGAGTGCAGTAGAAATTCAGCAGATCTGGTAGCAACCGTGTAGAGGGAAACAAAGTTAACTTTGTAGTTCTCATTTAACTTCCTCAGAAGTGTTCAACTGGTTCCCAAGAAAAAAAATCATAGCACACAAATTGTTAACTTTGCTCTGTCCATAGATGTTGCCAGACTCATTTTGTTCCTCCAGCACTTCATGTCTTTATTGTGCCAGCAATATCCACATCCACGAAAGCATTTAAAATAACACTACAGCTGTACTGAGCTAACTAGCTATGTTAATTATTTTAGTGCTTGCATTCATGACCAGCAGAGCAAGAGGAAAAAATGATTGTGGAAAGCATTTACATTGCAAACATCTTTGAATTTCAGATCCTGCACGACAAGTCAATGTTGCTTTGTAAGTTCAAGCATTGAGGTATTTTATACTTTGCAACATTTCTCATTCTGTTCTGTGAAAATCAATTTTAATCACTTCTTTTTGCTACAAGTCATCTGGATTCCCATTGCACCATTGTTCATTACTATTATTACGGTCAGAATGCAAAAATGACATACCAGCTACCCCTTTTTCTTTCAATAAAAGCAGCATCTCTACCTTGACTGTGAATTAAAAAAAAGACTTGTTTTCTGTAACTGATAACTGGTTCCTTCATTTAAGTTCAGCTCAGCTGTAATAGGGTTGACTGGGCACTGGTAATGTAATTGGCCCCTTATATAAACACTGTACATGGAACCACTTGCAAAAAAGTAACAGGTGCCCTCATTAATGCTACCTTTATGTTGTTGAATTGCTCCAGGTGTTGTGGTAATTATGAGCCAGAAACCTGTATTCTTTCTTCTTGGCTCATTTGGTGAAAAAGGGTGCATTTAATCTAGCAGATGGGCACTTTCCCACTTCCACTTCAATTATGGCTGGGGTATGGTGAAGCTTCTAGCCTTACAGTACATGGAAGTCATTTCTTTTACTTGCCCCCATCCCTTTGTTACCACAAATGCTGGAACTCAGGATGCTCTGGTTCACAGGTGGAAGTTGGTCTTTGCTAACCACCAATAATACACAGGTGAGGTCATTAGAAGGCTTGATACTGAACTGGGAGACTCTTTTTAAACAATTGGAGTAATGTTACACAAAGAAATCAAACTTTATTTTGCCTCACAACTCTCATTGAACCCTTCTCTCTCTCTCTCCCTCGCTCCCTCTCCCCTTGTTGCTCTTCTATTTTTTCATCTCATGTTTCAAAAATACACAATGGCTACATTAAGCACCTTTTTTCTACTACCAGTTATTAAGTCAGCATCCAGAACAGGACTCTTAAGCCTGTGGAGTACCTTTTACAAATGGGATATACAGTATTTGATTGAGAATCCAACGTTCCTCAAAGGGGACACCTGCTGAGATGCCCACCGCCCCTCTTGCTGCCAATATTACTCAGCGCTGCTCCACATGACATCAACCCTGTCCCAAACCCCGTAAACCTTTCCTGTCACCACTCACCTGTGCCTCCTTGATCCAAAGCCTCTAGTGGGTGTAACTGACAACCACGAGGAGTGAATGGTGCAGTTGAATACAGAAGAATTCCAGCTTCAGACTGGCCAGCAGCTTTCAGTATTTGTGATTTCTGCCTGAATTTTCCTACTTTCCCCTCACTCCCATCAGTACCCATAAAACCCAACCTGGCACTCCCAATACTATTCCTTCATCTCTTCTGTCCACTCCCTCATATCACCCCTACATTTTTTTCCCTCCTGCAACCCCTTCATCTCTTCCTACCACATCTTCATTCTCACCAATACAATTACCACTGCCTCTTTAGACTTATTACTTAATTTCATCATCGTTTTCTTCATATAACCCTATTCACTTGTCAAAGAACAGGAGGTAAAAAAAACCCCACAAAACCCTTTACTCTCAATCTATTTACTGTCTCCCCATTTTTTTCTCAAAGAAGCTTTATTTTAAAAGTTCAATTTTCTTTCTCTTTCCCCCTCCCCTCACTACCACACAAATACCGGAACTCAGGAGGCTCTGGTTCACAGGGGGAAGTTGGCCTTTGCTAATCACCAATAATACACAGGTGAGGTCATTAGGAAACTTATACTTAACTGCAGATTTCTTTTCACAACTGAAGTAAAATGACAGAAGGAATCAAGAATTCTGGGGGCTTAGTGATACTCTCTAACTTGAAACTAGGAGGTCTGATTTCAGGTCCCACTTGCTCTCAATGTCATTGCTGAAGGATTTGATTGAAAAAACATCTATACAGACAAAATAAACCTATATTTCTCCTCACATCTCTCATTTAACCCTTCACTTTCCCTGTCACCAGTCATTTTTTTTAAAAATCCTGACGGTTAAAATATAAAAAGGCTATATTAAATGCACAGAGTTTCATTTTAGACTTTTAGTGTTATTCTCATACTAGTAAAGTTTCAGAAATTTCTTCAAACACATTTGATAAACTGGAATAAATGTTGGTTTGAAAAGGGAAATATTCCTCAATAAAGCTGAGGGAAACGCACTGATACTCCTGGGAAATTAGGTACAGTAAATCTCAGATTGAGGAACAGTTACAGTTTATAATAGCACACCAAAGCTAAGTTATTTACTCCATGGCTCGGCATCTTGGAAGATCTGAGACCTTCAAATTAAAACATTAATGAAAGCACTGATGCACTCAAAAGGCAATTTAATGGGGTAGTTAATTATAGTACTGTAAAATGTTGGTATACAATTATTATATATAAAAACTTCATTTAGAATGTTAGAACTGTTTCTGACTAAGCAAAATAAGCAGTAAACAAAAATATTTTACAAATAAATTTCAGTATTTCATGGGGTTCTGTACAATTGCAGAGTAATGTCCATTCACATTGAAATTGCACTCTGTCCCCTTACTATTGAAAAATACTCATCACTGTTCCATCTACAGGAACAACATGAATTGTAAATATTTTTAATGTAATGCATACCAATACACACTAATTAATATAAACACATGGGTAATCAAGAATGCAGGATAAGTGAATTAAAAGGCAATGGAAAGGTCACGTGCAGAAGACAGTACGAAGGAAGGATTGGCCAGAAAAGGGCAGAGTAGGGGAATGAGAAAGGGCAGAGTGGGGGAGGGCAAGGAATAGCCAGTCTAAGCAGTAGCTGGAATAACAGCTGACATTGAAAGGTTGGATGACATTGGGCTGAAGTTCACTTCCTTCTGAGAGGAGACAAGGGTTAGTTGGAGCTCCGCTCCAAAATAGAGAAAAAATATATAAAAAGGAGGAACAGAGATACAGGGGATGGCAAAGAGGGAATAGGGAAGGTTGAGTGGTAGTGGGAAAGGCTTTCTTTCTTTTAGTGAAAGGAGACAGCTGTGCTACACTAAGAACCAATTCCACCTCCATGCAGGTGAAGTGCTGGAAACGTCATTTCGTGTATAGGCATTCACGAGAATATGTGCTTGTTCATTAAATTATTTGATATGGAATGAGTTACTGCTCATGGGGCATAAAGGTCTCATTTTTATCCAACGGTCAGTTCAAATTTAAGCTCATCTGAAGATGGGCATTTGATCTTTATGAAGGTAAAGGGAAAGGGCTGAATTAATGTTCAATGGAAGGAGTTTGATTTGTCTTTGGGGTTGTGGAAAGGATGATGGTTTACAAAGGAAGATCAAGTCTGTCTTCAGTGTACCTTTGGCAAGGTGGACTAATGAGTATACATGAAGGCAGCATTTGGTATGCTTGCCTTTACTGGTCATTGCATTGAGTCTAGGAGTTGGGCGGACATGTTGCAGCTGTACAGGACGTTAGCTAGGCCACTTTTGGAATACTGCATTCAATTCTGGTCTCTCTGCTAGAGGAAGGATGTTGTGAAACTTGAACGGGTTCAAAAGAGATTTACAAACATGTTGCCAGCGTTGGAGGGTATGAGCTATAGGGAGAGGCTTAATAGGCTGGGGCTGTTTTCCCTGGAGTATCAGAGGCTGAGGGGTGACCTTATAGAGGTTTATAAAATCATGAGCGGCATGGATAAGATAAGTAGCCAAGATCCTTTAGGGGAGTCCAAAACTAGAGGGTATAGGTTTAAAGTGAGAGGGGACACATTACAAAGAGACCTAAGGGGCATTTTTATGCAAAGGGTGAATGTATGGAATGAGCTACCAGAGGAAGTGGTGAAGGCTGGTACAATTACAACATTTAAAAGGCATCTGGATGGATATAGGAATAGGAAGGGTTTAGGGGGATATAGGCCAAATGCGGGCAAATGGGCCTAGATAAATTTAGGATATCTGGTCAGCAGAGACAAAATGGGCCCAAGAGTCTGTTTTCATGCTGTACAGCTCTATGACTCTCTATACTACTTGTAAATAGTTTTGTTTATTCTATTTTATTCACATTTTGTTTTGTGTAAAAAGCTTTTATTTACTGTTAAACTGAAATGTTCGAGTGAGAGATCACTTTGAAAGAAGAGATACCAGCACATACCAGTTTGGGATCTGATTTGTCCAATTTCATCATCAGCAGAGATCATAAGACCAGGAAATGTTGTTGGTAAAGACAAAATAAAATCGAACAGTATGGGAACCAGACCATTCAGGTGCACTCTTCAAGTTTGTTAGCTGTAGATTACAAATTTGCATATTCTAAAAGGTGTTGTATCAAGTAATGAGGAGACAAGTACTTCTCTTAACTATATTTTTACACAGCTATGAAGTTCAGACTGTCACAATTTACACTTTGGGGAAAGTGAAGACTGCAGATGGTGAAGGTCAGTGTCAATAGGTGTGGTGCTGGAAAAGCACAGCTAGTCAGGCAGCATCCGAGGAGCAGGAGAGAGTCGACATTGAGAATAAGCTCTTTGTCAGGAATATTGTTGGGGGGGGGAACGCAAGGGGGCTGAGAGATAAATGTGAGGGGGGTGGAGAAAGGGAGCTGGGAATGCAATAGGTAGAAGAAGATGGGGGGGGTGATGGTGATTAGTCAGAGTAGAGGGTGGAGCGAATAGGTGGGAAGGACGATGGACAGGTAGAACAGTTCAAGAGGGCAGTGCTGAGTTGGAGGGTTGGATCTGGGATGAATTTGGGGGTAGGGCAGATGAAGAAACTGGTGAGATCAATGTTGATGCCGTGTGTTGCAGCATCCCAAGCCAGAAGATGAGACGTTCTTCCTCCAGGCATCGGGTAGCTAGAATTTTGTGGTGGAGGAGGCCCAGGACTTGCATGTCCTTGGCAGAGTGTGAGGGGGAATTGAAGTGTTCAGTCAAGGGGCGGTGGGGTTGTTTAATGCATGTGTCCCAGAGGTGTTCTCTGAAACATTCCACAAGTTGGCGTCCTGTCTCCCTGATGCAGACGAGACCATATCAAGATCAATGGACACAGTCGATGACGTGTGTGGAGGTGCAGGAAAATCTCTGTCAGATGTGGAAGGATCCTTTGCGACCTTAGATGGAGATGAGAAGGGAGGTGTGGGCACAGGTTTTACACCTCTTGCGGTGGCAAGGGAAGATGCCGGGAGTCGAGGGAAAGTTGGTGGGGAAGGGCATGGATCTAGCAAGGGAGTCATGGAGCGAATGGTCTCTGCAGAACCATGGGTGGGGAGGAAAATATATCTCTGATGGTGGGGTTTATTTGTAGGTGGCAGAAATGGCAGAGGAGGACGCCTTATATACAGAGGTTGGTGGGCTGGAAGGTGAGGATCGGGGGCGTTCTGTCCTTGTTGTAATTGTAGGGGTGGGGTTCAAAGGCAGAGGTGTGGAAAGTGGAGATGTGCTGGATGGCATCAGTGACCACATGGGAGGGGAAATTTCAGTCTTTGAAGTAGGAGGCCATCTGGGATGTTCTACTGTGGAATTAGTCCTTCTGGGAATAGATATGGCAGAGGCAGAGGATTTGGGAATAAGGAATAGCATTTTTACAGGAGGAAGGGTGGGAAGAGGTGTAGTCCATGTCGCTGTGGGAGTCGATGGGTTTGAAGTAGATGTTAGTGTTGACTCAGTTGCCGGAAATGGAGAGGTCAAGGAAGGGGAGGGAGATGTCCGAGATGGTCCAGATGTACTTGAAGTCAGGGTGGAAGGTGCTTGTGAAGTTAATGAACTATTCAACCTCCTCATGGGAGCATGATGTGATGCCGATACAGTCAGTCATCGATGTAGCAGAGGGAAAGGTGGGGAATGGTTCCAGTATAACTACGTAAGATGAACTGTTCCACGTACCGGAAGAGGCAGGCATAGCTGGGGCTCATGCAGGTGTTCATAGTACCCCTTTGGTCTGGAGGAAGTGGGAGGATTTGAAGGAGAAACTATGGAGGGTGAGGAGCTAATCAGCCAATTGAATGTGTGTGTCGGTGGAAGGGTTCTGGTCAGGTCGGCGGGAGAGGAAGAAACTGAGGACATGAAGGCCTTCGTCTTGGCGGATGGATGTGTATAGGGACTGGATGTTCATGGTGAAGATGAGGTGGTAGGGGACAAGGGAACTGCAAGTCATGGAGAAGGTGAAGGGCGTGGATGGTGTCTCGAATCTATGTTGGGAAATCCAGACCAAAGGGGACAGGTGGTGTAAAGGTATACTGAGATAAGTTTGGTGAGGCAGGAGCAGGAGGAGACAATAGGTCAACTGGGCAGTCGGGTTTGTGAATTTTGGGTAAGAGATAGGACTGGATGGTGCAGGGTTCCCGGACAATGAGGTTAGAGGCTGTGGATGCTAGATCCCCTGAGGTGATCAGGTTGTGGATGGTCTGGATAGTTCAGTGCGGGGAGGTGAGGTCATGGTCGAGGGGGCAGTAGAAGGTGGTGTCCGCAAATTGGCACCAGGCTTCAGCGACTTCCAGGTCGGTGCGCCAAACTACCATGTGCCCCGCCACCCCCCCACAGGATGCCAACTTGCGGAACATTTTGGAGAACATCTCTGGGATACGCACTAAACAACCCCACCACCCTGTGGCTGAACACTTCAACTGCCCCTCCCACTCCGCCAAAGACATGCAAGTCCTGGGACTCCTTTACCACCAAATTCTAGCCACCCGATGCCTGGAGGAAAAACACCTCACCTTCCGCCTTGGGACCCTCCAACCACACAGATCAATACCAAATTCACTAGTTTCCTCATCTCCCTTCTTCCAACCTTATCCCAGATCCAACCCTCCAATTCAACACCATTCTCTTGAACTGTCTTACCTGTCCATTTTTCTTCCCACCTATCCACTTCACCCTATCACCATCACCCCCATCTTCATCTACCTCTCACTTTCCCAGCTACCTTCCCCCCAACTCCACCCCTCTCCCATTTATCTCCCAGCTCCCGCCCCCCCCCCCCCCCCCCCACCACCACCACATTCCTGATGAAGAGCTTATGCTCGAAACATTGACTCGCCTGCTCCTTAGATGCTGCCTGACCAGCTGTGCTTTTCCAGCACCACACTTTTTGACCCACAATCAATAGTTTGTCTAATTAAGGACAGATCAACTCTGATGATCAAAATGAGGCCATCAGTATCAAAATACTAAAGTGAAATATTTTCCAGAAGAGAATAATTAACGGAAAATTGCAATCATTAAATATAATAGCTGGGAAGGCACTGTAAAATATAAAAGCTGAGTAAATATGCAAAATGAGTGTGAGAGATTAGACCCAGAGATTTGGAAGACAAAAGTCAAAAAAAAGGTTAAGCTTGGACAGAAGCTCAGGGAGAGGACAAGTCCTCAGAAAGAGATCACATATACATTATAAGGGATCCTTTTAACAGAAGGAGTTCAAACAGTAATAATTCAGATGGAGACAGAAGTCAAAGTGGCACAGTTTAATAATGTCAATAAATATAGTACTAAGGGCAACACTTCCTGGACAAAAACCCATGTCATTGGGAAGTATTTGTGGCCACATACAAATTAGAAGTCAGGTTAGTAAATACCAAAAAGTTGGAGAGATCTTGGGGTGTACATAGAGGTGCCAATTCGGAGCAGCCAACCCAGTCACATGAGGATATGTATGGAAAAAGATCTCTCCTGAGGAGACTTGTAAAATTAAAGTCAGGTAGCCACACAAGGCTTTGAAGAAAAGCTGAGGAACCAAGCTACAAGATGGTCTTCAGCTATGAGAAGAAAAGCAATTTTGAAGATATTCTTCACTTTGTTAGCAACAGATGTTTGATAATGTAGATCAATGGATGTGAAATCAGCTCTAACCAGAAGAGTTTCTTTGCTCCTGAAAAGAGGGACCAAATAAACAGAGTCAGGTCACACATGTAACTAATGTGTATGTAGCCTAAATGGTGTCTGCAGGGTTTGGTACTTCTTAGTAAGGTCCATATTATTAAAATTGGGCTCCCTCCAATTTAAAGCAGACCCTGTCATATTTTACTGGCACGGTGGGAAACAGCTTTATGCATCCTTCTGATGCAAGTAAATGACTTTTTTTGTCCAGTGAGAATAGTGAATTTGAAATTTTTTTTATAAATGGGCAGACAGCAGATTTAAAATTTGGAAGTCAGGCTTCTGGGGCTTTTCAGTTCATTGGACAGGAAATCAGGCAGAATGGATTGAACGTTACTTTGCAACAACAATATTATTTAGGAAACGTAAACCCCATTGCAAACGTAAACCTAGTTAAAGTAGGTTCTCACAAAATATGCAATGGGATCCAAAACTGAAATGAAGGAATGTCAAAATCTAAATGGATAGCTCAACTGGTTGGGCTCCTTAAAGGCCAGTTGAGGTCTTACAATTACAACTATGTAAAAT
Source organism: Chiloscyllium plagiosum (assembly GCF_037043375.1). Lineage (NCBI taxonomy): Eukaryota > Metazoa > Chordata > Chondrichthyes > Orectolobiformes > Hemiscylliidae > Chiloscyllium > Chiloscyllium plagiosum. The sequence continues at coordinate 68,546,659 of NW_028270147.1, forward strand.
CTCAATGTGGAACGTATCACAGGCAAACAAAACACTGAAAAAAATTAAAAATGGAGCACTGGTGTTTTGAAATTTCTATAATTGGAAGATACCAGGAACATAAAACTTGTTGCTTTTCATGATGCTTCTTATGCAAAGATATAGTTCAGTGAGGAAGAAGGATTTCAGGAAGAGGAAGTTATCATTATTAACTGGGGAAGTTAGAGGCAACAACAAATTGAAAGAAAAAAATACAAACATGGAAAAGATTAGTGGTACACAGGATTGGGAAAGTTTCACAAAACAGGAAAGGATGACCCCCCCCCAAAAAAAGGAAAAATGTTGAGGATAAACTTGCAAATAATACCAAAATAGACCGCAAGAGCTTCTTTTAATATATAAAAAGAGTGAGGCCAAAGGGAACATAGGTCCCTTGGAGAATGAGACTGGGAAATAATAAATGGGGAACTAGGACAAGGCAGAGGAATTGAATAATATTTTGCATGAATCTTCAGGGTAGAAGACATTAACATTGGTGCAGCACGGTGGCACAGTGGTTAGCACTGCTGCCTCACAGCACCAGAGACCAGGTTCAATTCCCACCTCAGGCAACTGCCTGTGTGGAGTTTGCACATCCTCCCCGGGTCTGCGTGGTGTTTCCTCCGGCTGTTTCGGTTTCCTCCCACAGTCCAAAATGTGCAGGTTAGGTGAATTGGCCATGCTAAATTGCTCGTAGTGTTAGGTGTAGGGGAATGGATCTGGTTGGGTTGCGCTTCGGAGGGTCGGTGTGGACTTGTTGGGCCTGTTTCCACACTGTAAGTAATCTAATCTAATCATAATTCCTTAAATGCTAAATAATTAAGGGGTAAAAAGAGGAAAGGAAATAAATACAATAGCTATCACCAGAGAATAAGTACAAGGGCATCTAATGGGGCTCTCTACAAAAGAAGTCAGCACAGAGGATTGAATGGCCTACTTTTGTTCCTATTTTTAATGGTCCTATGGGTAATGCTCACCAAGTCCCTTGACCTGAGATGCATTCTGGGGTATTAAAGTGAAACAGTGGATGCTATTGTAGTAAACTTTCAAGAATCCTCATTTTGGAAAACTGCTAGTGTAACATTTGTATTTAAAAAAGGAAGGAGACAAAAAAAAGTTAACTATAGACCAGTTAGCTTAACATCTGCATGAAAAAGTGTTAGCATCTGTTCTTAGGATGTTAAACCACTTAATAAGATAAGAGTCCATGGTGTTGGAGGTAGTAATATTAGAATGGATAAAGTTGGGACAAGGGGGGCATTTTCAGGATGGCAATCTATAAATAATGGAGTGCCACAAGGATGGTGCTGGGGCCACAATTATTTAGAATAAGTGTTAATGATTTGGATGAGAAAAGTGAATAGACTATAGCCAATTCTGTGAATAAAACAAAAAATAGATGGAAATATTAAAAAAAAAAGGTGAGTATGACAGTCTGTGGAGAGAAATAGTAAAGTTGTTACAATCCCAGAGGACTGCTCTCTCATGAGGGAGTGAGAGAGATAACTGGTGTTGAGTTCAACCTGAGCGTCACCATGATGGTTGATATAGTGTATGTAGATTTCCAAAAGGCATTTGATAAGGTGCTACATCAAAGGTTATTGTTGAAAATGAGAGCTCAAGGTGTAACATATTAGCTTGGTTAGAATATTAGTAACATTACAACATTGGAGACAGAGGGTATGCAGAAATGAATCATTTTTAGATGGAAATGAGTAGTGTGTCACAGGGAATCAGTGCTGGGATCTCAACTTCTATTTTCAATTTCTAAAAATGACTTGGATGAAGGGACCAAGGTTTGATTATTAAACATTCCTACTAGAAAATGTTAGGTTAGAATGTCAGTTTTGAAGAGGACAAAGACGCTATAAAACAAAATAACTAATCCCCATGGACTGAAACTGTTCTAGAAGGCAGCACATCATCATTTGCAGGCCAATTAGAAATGTTCAATACATGCTGGCCTAGTCATCACTGTCCATATTACAATGATAACTATGTTTGAAAAGTGAGAATGCAAGGATGTGGCAAATGGAGCAAATGTGGAAAAATGTGAAATTATCCATTTTGGTAGGAGAATTTTTTTATCTGAATGGTGAGAGATTGCAGAACTCAGTTGTATAGGCGGTGTGGGTAACCTATTTTATGAATTGCAAAAGGCTAGTATATAGAAAGATTGAGTAATTAGGAAAGCTAATAGAATATTATCATTGATCATGAGGGGAATTTAATACAAAACCAGGAACTTAATGCTTCATTACACAGGACATTGGTGAGATCACATCTAGACCAGTCTGCAGTATTGGACTCCTTATTTAAGGATGGATGTAAATACATTAGAAGCAGTTCAGAGAAGAGTTACTAGACTAATATCTGAAATGGGTTGATTGTCTTATGAGCTGAAAATGTGTTGCTGGAAAAGCGCAGCAGGTCAGGCAGCATCCAAGGAACAGGAGAAAGTTAAGATTGAATTCAGAAGAAGAAAAGGTGATTTGGTTGAAATAAATAAAATCTTGAGGGTCTTAACAGTGGAGATGGGGAGGATGTTTTCTCTTATGGGAGAATCTAACACTAGTGGTCACTGTTGAAATGTATACGGCCATCCATTTACAATAGAGATAAAGAGAAATGTTTTCCCAGAGGGTTTCTCAGAGAATCTTTGAAATCTCTTCCTGAGAAAGGTGGTAGAAACAGAGTTCTTGAATATTTTTACGGCAGAGGTGAGGTGAATAGATTCTTGATAATCAAGGAGGTGAAAGGTTGTGGGAATAGTCAGAAATGTGGAGTAATCAGTTTAGCTGAATGAGAGGTTGAATAGGCTGAGGCTGTTTTTTATGGAGCGTCGGAGGGGTTTATAAAATTATGAACGGCATGATTAGGATAAATAGACAAAGTCTTTTCCCTGGGGTCAGGGAGTTCAGAACTAGAGGGCATAATTTAGGATAAGAGGGGAAAGATATAAAACAGACCTAGGGGGCAACTTTTTCATGCAGAGGATGGTACTTGTATGGAATGAGCTGCCAGAGGAAATGGTGAAGGCTAGTACAATTGCAACATTTAAAAGGCATCTGGATGGGTATATGAATAGGAAGGGTTTAGACAGATATGGGCCGGGTGCTGGCAAGTGGGACGAGATTAGGTTGGGATACCTGGTTGGCCTGGACGAGTTGGATTGAAAGACTTCCATGCTGTACATCTCTATGACTCGATGACAGACCAAGTTTAAGCAGTTGAATAGTCCACTCCAGATTTTAATTTGTACATTAGTATAGAATTAACACTTATGCTTTTCTCTCAATCTCAGAATAATTTAGCTGAATTTTTTTTGGCCTCTTAGCTTTGAGTAGCCTACAACAGTCCCTTGAAGAGCAGCATTCATTTTGCTCCTTTCTCAGATCAAACAAACTGTTGCTCTCCTCCTCCCTTCCACTATATTGTTGGTATTGTCCTCTTCTCCCAGATCACTATGGCACGTCTGTGCGCCATGATGAGGGCCTCCAAGCCCTCTGTTTCTTCCTCTCCTGACATCCCCACCATTAGGTAGGTAAAAACAAATACTGCAGATGCTGGAAACCAGATTCTGGATTAGTGGTGCTGGAAGAGCACAGCAGTTCAGGCAGCATCCAAGGAGCAGCGAAATCGATGTTTCGAGCAAAAGCCCTTCATCAGGAATAAAGGCAGTGAGCCTGAAGCGTGGAGAGATAAGCTAGAGGAGGGCGGGGGTGGGGAGAAAGTAGCATAGAGTACAATGGGTGAGTGGGGGAGGGGATGAAGGTGATAGGTCAGGGAGGAGAGGGTGGAATGGATAGGTGGAAAAGGAGATAGGCAGGTAGGACAAGTCCGGACAAGTCATGGGGACAGTGCTGAGCTGGAAGTTTGGAACTAGGGTGAGGTGAGGGAAGGGGAAATGAGGAAACTGTTGAAGTCCACATTGATACCCTGGGGTTGAAGTGTTCCGAGGCAGAAGATGAGGCATTCCTCCTCCAGGCATCTGGTGGTGAGGGAGCGGCGGTGAAGGAGGCCCAGGACCTCCATGTCCTCGGCAGAGTGGGAGGGTCTGTTGAAATGTTGGGCCACGGGGTGGTTACCCCTCCACTGACACACTCATTCAATTGGCTGAACTGGTCCTCACCCTCAATAATTTTTGATTTGAATCCTCCATTTCCTCCAGACAAAAGGGATAGCATGGGCCTCAGCTTTGCTTGTCTGCTTGTCAGTTACGTGGAACAGTCTATCTTCTACAGTTACACTGGCACTATTCCCCACCTTTTCCTCCACTACATTGATGATTGTATTGGTGCTACCTCGTGCTCCCATGAGGAGGTTGAACAGTTCATCAACTTCACCAACACGTTCCACTCTGACCTCAAATTCACCTGGACCATCTCAGACACGTCCCTCCCTTTCCTGGACCTCTCCATCTCCAAAGGTGACCGACTCAACACAGACATATTCTACAAACCCACCAACTTCCACAGCTAACTGGACTACACCTCCTCCTGTAAAAATGCTATCCCTTATTCCCAATTCCTCCACCTTTGCCACATCTGCTCCCAGGAGGACCAGTTCCACCACAGAACACACCAGATGGCCCCCTTCTTCAAAGTCTGCAACTTCCCCTCCCATGTGTTTGATGATGCCCTCCAGCGCAACTCATCCACTTCCCGCACCACCGCCCTTGAACCCCACCCCTACAACTGCAAAATGGACAGAACCTTTCTCACCTTTCACCCCACTAAACTCTGTATATATCTCATGATCCTCCGCCTTTTTCACCAACTACAAATGGACCCCGTCACCAGAGATATATTTCCCTCCCCTCCCCTATCCACTTTCCGTAAAGACCGTTCCCTCTGCGACTCTCATCAGGTTCACGGCCCTCACCAACCTACCCTTCCCCCCCGTCACCTTCCCCTGCCACTGCAGGAATTGCAAAACCTGCACCCACAACCCCCCCCTCACCTCCATCCAAGGCCCCAAAGGAGCCTTCCATGTCCATTAAAGCTTCACCTGCACTTCCACACATCAGTTACTGTATCCGTTGCTCCCGACGTGGTCTCCTCTACATTGGCAGGCAGGACACCTACTTGCAGAACATTTCCAGGACACCCGCACCAACCAACCCCACCGCCCCATGGCCGAACACTTCAACTCCTTCTCCCACTCCGCCAAGGACATGCAGGTCCTGGGCCTCCTCCATTGCCTCACCCTAACCAGCCGCCACCAGGAGGAAGAACACCTTATCGTCTGCCTCGGGATGCTCCAACCACACGGCATCAATGTGGATTTCACCAGTTTCCTCAGTTCCCCTCCCTCCCCTTATCCCAGTTCCTACCTTCTAACTCAGCACCGCCCTCATGACCTGTCCATCTTCCTTCCCATCTATTTGCTCCACCCTCCTCTCCAACCTATCACCATTACCCCCACCACCATCTACCTATCGCACGCTCAGCTACACTCCCCACAGCCCCACCCCCTCCCATTTATCTCTCCACTCGCCGGCTCACAAGCCTCATTCCTGATGAAGGGGTCTTGCCGGAAACGTCTATTCTCCTGCCTCTCAGATGCTGCCTGACCTGCTGTGCTTTTCCAGCACCCCAGTTTCAACTCTGATCTCCAGCATCTGCAGTCCTCACTTTCTCCACCTTTATTAGATGGTAATTCGTGGTGTTGCATTATCATTAAGATTCCCAACCAAAGCAAGATTTGATTCCACTTAAAACAACGGCACCAAGGGATAGGAGCTGGAAGGGACACTACTAATGTTTTTGACTGTTCATGAGGACAAGCAGATATGAGACTATAACACATTGTGAAATATGGAAGATTGGTGTTTTTGGCACCTCAACAAAATGTATTGATAGGAAGTTACATATGCACATCCATAAACAGATTAATATATGGATAAGAAATTAAGATTTCTTTATCCAAGATGGTAGATGACACTACATTAGGAAACAAAGCAAGCTGCAAAGTGCCATGGACAGATAAGTGAAACAGTGAAACTATAGCAGATAGAGTTCAATGGGGACAAGTAGGTGAGAAACCACAAACTATACATGAGATTTAAGCATTCATATTAAAATAACAATAAAAACTAGAACAAAAGTAATCAAAAAGACTAGTAGAATATTGGCCTTTATCTCAAAAGAGGCGAGTTCAAAACGGTGAGGGAGTTATGATCTGGTTGTACAGAGCCTTAGTCAAACCCCATATGGACTCTGACTTCAGAAAAGATATATTGAGTTAAGAGATTAACTTTAAGAAAAAGATTGCATAAACTTCCCTTTTGTAGCTTGGAGTTTATACATCTGGGAGTGATCTAACCAAGATACATAAAATGATAAAGGTGTTTGATGTAGGAAAATGATTTCTTCTCTCCATTTTATGTCTCTTTGTTAAGAATATCCCCCACTATCTCAACTAAACCAGGAAGCACTTTACCAGCATGATTATTGTCATAGAAATCTAGGACTTCCTGCTGGATTAGTTCAATTTTTTTTCAAAACTGAGGTTTCTATTTTTTCAGAGCATCAAGGGAAAGAGTTGAGGAATAAATCATCTATTTGAATGCAAGAACAGATTCGTGGAACTTACTGGCCTACTCCAGTTTCTGTACATTTGTACAGCTGCATTTGAACGGCCGAAAGCAACTCTCCAGTTTCTAAATTCGTATTCCAAACCTACTTTTCTACTCAAACTCCTCAACTATGTTTACAGTGAACAGTGACAATTTTGAAGTAATAAGATCCAGGACATTTAAAGCATTATACAGCAACTTTGACTAACCTACCCAATATTACCACACATACAAGTGTTTACAAAAGTATACATTTCCGTACAGTTATTCAGTGCTAAACACAATTTGGATACAATCCAACTACAATTCAAAATCTGCAGATGGTTTTTGCTTATATGTCATCAAATTTTAGACAGGTAACGTGGGGTTGAATTTTCAGCGTCCCTGAAAGCTATGAGCAACAAGTCAGTTGGGTAAATATTGAGAGATTGGAAAAAATATGATTCACAGCATTATGGAAGAGTCCATGTTTGCAGGCAAGGTTTTAACTGCAAGAGAGAAATCTCACTCTGGAATGGCGAGAAATCTATTCGCATTTATTAACATTTCATTATTACCCATTCTCACCAAATTTATATGTAACTTACTATTTTCCCACACAATGGTAACAATTCACAACATGAAAGCCTGGCGGATGCAGCTTGCCAATGATGCCTCCAGCCTCCATCATGGCCAATCCCCAAAACCCAAGGGCATATTTCATGCCTAATGACCACCTGCTATGCCCAGAAAGAGAGGCTGGCATCAGATATGCACCTGTCTCATCACATCAAGAGCTGTACTTCGGAGCAAACTTATACTTTGCATTGTAATGCTGTCACCAGGCTGCTTTGTATGGAGGAGAAAGTGAGGTCTGCAGATGCTGGAGATCAAAGTTGAAACTTTATTGCTGGAACAGCACAGCAGGTCAGGCAGCATCCAGGGAACAGGAGATTCGACGTTTCGGGCACAGGCCCCTCTTCAGGAATGAAGAGGGGCCTGTGCCCGAAACGTCGAATCTCCTGTTCCCCTGGATGCTGCCTGACCTGCTGTGCTGCTTTGTATGGAGGGACAGGCATCCTGTTGCAACTCAGGGCTCTTTGCTTGCTCTTTTAACATTCACTCAGTCTGCACCTACTCAAATGTTCATGGTACCCCAACATGCCTTTTTATGCATTGCCACAGCTTACAGGCACACTGCACTTCTGTCTTACTTTGCCTCTTAGTACAATGCAAAGTCAAGAAGCTCATCATGTTGGCCAGCTGTGATCAAAGGAATAGATATAGTGTTTTACCACACAGTGCTATGTCAATGTCACAACTACATCATGTGTCAGCAAGTTACAAGGAAGAAACACTACATGTGCCTCATAAAATGGCCACTACTGAGTCTAATGGGAGTAATCTTCAGTCATGTCAGGGGGAACTGTCATCAAGGAGTACCAGAACAGATAGTGAAAGGGCATCACCAAGGATCAGTCCAAAATTGTGAACAGGGTCAGCAGGACGCTTGAAGCAATCAGTCTTGCAGCTTCTGTTCAGGGAATAGGTGATGGTCAGTCTTAAACTATGAGAAGATGTTATGTTTTGCTGGGCATTAGGGAAAGAGTAGCAGTCTCTTAGGCAGCAGTTTAAAAGCCGTATGACACTTTAGACAGGTAGCCTGTGTAGCTTGATTCTCGTAGATGTAGTTACGACAGTGAGCAGACAGATGACAATGTAAAGTAGCCATATATTTAAAGGTGAACTTCTATCTTCAATGAAATGTCATCTGTGCCACCTATATGTAGGCTTTTCCTTTTCATTTCCATTCCATTTCATGTACCTTAAAAGGCTATTTGTGGCTGACAGTGATTGACCAGATGCACAGCTGGGCTTTAAATATGTCTGCAAAGTGCCAACAGTGGCAAGTTGACACTTAGCTGGCTTTTGATAAAATTCAGTCTTTATGTTGTACCAAAATGTAATATCCTTGGTCCACTGATTTAAAATATTTCCATGACTTATACTGTGCATCATAGTGTGATCAGTATTCTATACACTGGAATAATAATATTTAATCCCCATAAACACACACATTTCTGGAGTACTTCACAATTTCTAAAAAAGGCAGCAGCCTTTAATCAGAAATCACAGGTTTAAATGTTACATATTGCAGACACTGTTATTTACGAAGATCTACATGCCAAAATTGATAGTAAAACTCCAGACAGATGTTTCTTTTTGTTAGTTATTTGCCACTGCATGCTATATTCCTAAAGATAGATCTAATATTGTTCCACAGACTAAATTAAAGGAACGCTTTCAAGAATAAAATGAATAATACAGCTGTTACTTATGATCTTAAGTAACGATCTGGAGGGTGTAACGATTTATTTTTATCTATGGGAATATGTCTCCTTTTGTCTACTTTCCATTTCTGAGCCTTCCAACATTTTTAACATGAACCTTTCAGTTTTGGGAAATGGGTTGAGTGAAGAGTTGAACTACAAGTTGCCCCATTGCTTTAATTCTGCCTTAGCTCTGTTCATTAATTGGGAGACTTACCCACCCTCTAATGTGTCAGACCTAGGAAAAATCAGTTGGAAGAGACAGTGGCATAGTGATAATATCACCAGACTTATAATTCAGAGGCTTATGAAAATGCCTTGAGGATATGAATTCTATTCTACATGGCAGCAGATGGCATTTAAATTAATAAAATCTGGAATTGAAAGCTAGCCTTAGCAATGGTGACCATGGCAACAACTGTCAATTGATGTAAAAATCCATCTGGTTCATTAATCTCTTCTAGGGAAGTAAATTTGCTAGGCTTTCTTGGTTTGGTCTGCATGTGGCTCTAGGACCACAAAAAACAGGACACATCCCACCAAGTCAATTACTGCACATCCATTTACCCTTAATTTTCAGCAAGGGAGGGTGTGGTCAACAGTCCTAGCAAGTGATAATAATGTACTTAGTGATGTGAGGTTTGGGTTCCACCCAGCCCACTTAATTCCTGACCTCATTACAGCTTTGGTCTAAAATTTAGACAACAGACCAAGACCCAAGAAGTGAAGTGAAAGAGATTACATTTGACTGAGTGTGGCTGCAAGAAGTCCCGGCAAATCTCAAGTCAGAACTCAGATCACCACAGCGTTACCTAGATCTCTGGATTACTCATCCAGGAATAATGTACCTTTGCAGCCTAGCAAAAACAGAATGAATGCAATCAAAGGAAACTCTCAGTAGATTGAGCACAAAAGGAACAAGGTTGCAGTTGTTGCAGATCAATCATCTCAACTCCAGAACATGACTCCAGGTGTACTTCAGGGTAGTAGCTTAAGCCAAACCATTTTCAGTTTCTTCATCAATGACCTTTCCTCCTTCATAAGGTCAGAAGTGGGGATATTCGCTGATGATTGCACAATGTTCAGCACCAATTGTGAGTCCTCAGATACTGAAGCAGTCCACGTTTAAATGCAGCAAGGTAATATCCAGGTTTGGGTAGTCAAGTGGCAAGTAACGTTTGTGCTGCACAAGTGCCAGGCAATGATCAACTCCAACAGGAGAGAATCATTGCTCATCAATATTCAATTACATTACCAGTTCTGAACCCCACACTAGTAACGTGTGTATGTGCGTGTGGGTCACCATGCACAGAAACAGAACTGCACTAGCAAGGATAGTGGCTACAGAGCAGGTCAGAGGCTGGGTGTTCTGTGACAAGTCACCTCCTGTCTCCCCAAAGCCTGTTCACATCTACAAGACCCAAGCCAGGAGTGAGGTGGCACTCTCTTCACTCGCTTAGATGGGGCAGCTCCAACATTCAAGAAGCTTGACACCATCCATAACTGACACCTTATTGACCTTCAACTTTACCATCCTTCCCCATTGATGCACAATGACACAGTATCATCTACAAAGTGCACTGAATTAATACACCAAGGCTTCTCCAGCACCATCTACCAGAACTATGATTCTACCAACTAGAATGAAATGGCAGTTGATGCATGGGAAACACCACTACTTGAAACTTCCCCTCTAAATCCTGACTTGGAACTACATCACCACTCCTTTATTGTTGCCGAATCAAAATCATGGAACTCCCTTACTAACATCTCCAGGAGAATTTCTACATCACAAGAACTGCAGCAATTCCATGCAACTGCTTTTGACTAACTGCTCCATGGAAATTAGGAATTGGCAATAAATAGTGACCTAGCCATCAACAACCAGAAGTGATAAAATAAAAAGATTTTTTCCCCTTTTAGAGGATTGAAAATCTTTGGGAATTATCTACCCAAAGGGCAGTGGAGTCAGGAGTTATTGATGAAAGATTTTAACCTGAAACATCGACACCACTTCTCCTCTGTTGTTTCTTGACCTGCTGTGATTTTTCTAGCTTCACTCTTTATCCACTCTGGCTCTCCAATATCTGCAGTTCTCACTACCTCCAAGTTATTGAATATTTTCGAAGATGAAGATTATTGACTAACCAGGGGATCAAAGGTTATCAGAGGTAAACCAATAAAGAGTTGAGCTCACAATCAAATCTAATATGAATTATTGGATGGTGAAGCAGACTCAAGGGAACAAATGTTCTATTTATGTTCCTAATTTGTAAATTCAGGTGTATGTTCGTATCACTGGACTCTCAGTCTTACTGACTTATCTTCTATAAGTGTTGAATAATGTTCTCTTTGTAGTTTAATCAAGAGTAGTCCTTCCTTAGCATTCAGTCTGACTACTAACTATTTTGAAGACAGGTTTAAGACACCACTTTAGACATTCCTCTTAGATTGTCCAATTTATTTACTTTTCAAATGTTGTGGTACTGTAAAATGACAAACAGAAGGACAGAGTCCATTTTTGTATTTCATGTTAAGAGAGAAAATGTAATCACTGAGATAGTTTAAAGACCAGAATGCCACATACAAATTTTCCCCAACCTTGACAGTGCTGTAATAATTACAGCCTGGCATTGCATTGAACCCTTCATTGGGATAGCTCCTTTAATGCTAGTGCTTGTGTTGACAGTTTTGAACTTTGTATTAACACAACATTTGATTGGACTAAGTATCAGTTCCATCAGTGTCACTGGGTCAAAATGCTTGAATTCCCTCCCTCCTTGAATTCCCTCCCTGTAGGTCTACTTATGGCAAATGGTCTGCAGTAGTTGAAGAAAGCAGCTCATCATCTTAAGAGCAACTAACAATGGGCAATCAATGATGGCCCAGCCAGCAATGCCCACATCCTACAAAAAGATAATCTAGATGGCCTGTCTCCCATGCTTCTTTATGTTCATGGGTTAAGTAACTCAATTCAATGTCGTGTCCCTTCTCGATGATATCTATCTGGTAGTGGTCTACCACTATCTCGTTGAAGGAAGCAGTTCTCACGACCACTTTTTCCAAGGGCAATTCTGCATGGTCATCAAATGCTGGCCTAATTAGTGGTGCTGACATTCCAAATATAGTTTGAATAAAAGGGGTAACAGTTAATGTCTGCAATCTGAATTAACCACAAGAGGTTGGGAGACTGGCATTGGATACAGTTCACAGAAGTTCACTATGTTGATCCTGGGTATGGAAGGATTTTCTTATGAGGAGAGGTTGAATAGGACTTGTACTCGATGGAGTTTTGGAGAATGAGACACGATCTTATTGAAATATGAAAGATTTTTAAGGGACTTGACAGGGAATGTGCAGAGAGTTTGTTTCCCCTTCCGAGAGAGTTAGGACCATAGGGCATATGTCAGAATCAGGGCTCACCCAGTTAAGATGGAGGTAAGGAGGAATTTCTTCTCTCAAAGGGTAATGAATCTGTGGAATTCTTTACCACAGAGGGTTGTCAAGGATGGTTCAATATATATATTCAAGGCTGAGTAAGACAGATTTTTAATTATGATGGGAATAATGAGTTTGAGGTAAGACAGAGTTGACAATTATCAGACCAGCCATGACCTCATTGAATGGCAGAACATACTTGATGGGCCTAAGCCTTCTGCTTTCATGCCTCATGGTCAAACTGATGGAACAGTTTCCCGAAGGAGTCACAAGGTTGCAACCCAGCTGAGTGCAACAACCTCAAGGCAATGCCTAACAGCAGGAATGAAATCCCTCTGCACAAAACAATTGTTTCAATGTCAAAATAATAGTATATTTTATTCATTAAAATGTTCCAGCATCAAAAGGTTTTTATGCTTTACTGTGGCACAACATTTGTACGTTGAGACATATCCTATTTGTTTTGTCATTTTGTCTGCTTCAGGAGGATTGTTCTGGTGGTGGTGTCTAATAGCAGTGCAAGTGTACTCAAGAGAAATTCAAAAGCCACACTGTGGCTTCATATATCAACCAAAACCGTTGTTCCATTTCATCAGTAAAGTTGTATTTAAATCAGGATACTGTTTTACTGCTATCCTTCAGTAAAATCTGTAACAGTTGTTGGCTGCTGGGTTTGCCTTTGGACTTCAAAGTAACTCATTAGTAAAGAGTTGTGTTGGGAGCTTTAGAAGTATGTAACGACTACTAGCTACACGCAATGCAGTTAACTGGACTAAGGTTAGGTTCCAACAGATGCTGGAATCCAAAGCAGACAAGCAGGAGGCTGAAAGAAGACGGCAAACCAGGCAGCACCAAGAAGTGGAGAAGTTGAGCCTCGGGTCGAGACCCTTCATCAGGAAGTGGACTGAGATGGCTCTTGAAACGTATTAACGAAGATGGCCAGCTTGATTGCATAAGTGCAAGTTATTACCGTTGACTATGTTTCTGTCCTGTACCTGCACTCATAATCTCATACATCTATATTTAAATATATTAGAAGTTTGGTATCTCCATCCTGCATCATGCTTGCTTCCTTGAGGTTTTTTTTGTTGATAGGCAGGGACTATGGTCATACACCAAGCTCTCCAATTCATGGCGATTTACCGAAATCAACTGCTGTCCAAAATAGATACGATCATGTTCCTCTATCGAATGGAATAAAATTCATCTTTTCAATAAAACGGGAGAGGCTCGCCCTCTTTTCCCACAAGAGAGTGGCTTCAAATTTGCGAGATAGAAATGTGACTTCCTCAGCAGGCCGTTCATTGCAGAATCACTCTCCCGCGTTCAATTAAAATGGGATTCTGGTCTTGTCGAATATGGTTTCATTCAGCCAAGAGTCAGACCACCTCTGTATTATTCTCTGCCAAGCATAATTTACCATTCCATTTTTTCCTGGTGTATAGGGAATTGCGTGGATCCGATTTCATCTGCAGTTGGATGGTTCTGCTTAGCGCTCACCACATACTGGATTTCATCCTGGAGAGATGCAGTATTTAATTTGCCCCAGTGTCTATGCCTTGTGTTCCTATGCCCCTAACAGTCTGAGAGTTCTCACATATGTTAACGCTATAGAATCACCGGGTTATTTTTCAGAAAAGTCACCATTAGATCATTGGGATTCTCAAAACAGCGGGATAGTTCAGCTTCACTCCTAACAGTGTCCGGAAAAGTGCAAGCAAACTAACTAGAACTGGTTCTTGTGCTCACCGGAAAGGACACATCCTTGTTCTTTTAATTGTTTGCAAAGAACAAGGACAAATGTTTCGTCTACAGCTGGCGAAACATCGGGAAAACGGTTCCCGATTCATGCAACATTGAAAACAGCTGACAATGCAAAGAAGTTTGATTACAACGTGGACGTGTTTCACACAAGGGCCGCGTGAATAACCGAAACAAAAAGTGCCCAAAACATTACCACATTGCAATGAAATCGGCTCATGTTCTTACCTGGATCATGAAAGGGCACAAGAGCAAAATTGTGTAGAGGCTTCTTGGGTCGACTCAGAGAGGTTTCTAAAATCTTCGAGGCTCCTTCAATAACTTGAACTAAATCATCGTACATGGACCCAGTCACATCAAACACAAAGGCCAGGGTCGAGGCTCCCTCTGGGATGTCCTCCGCTCTCCCCTCGCTCGCACGAGAAGGAGCATCTTGAGCTGTCGACTGGGACAGTAGGACCAGGCAGGCTGTGCAGATTTTAAATAACCATTTAAAATTCATTGGCACAGTCATTTCAAATAACAACAAGACTTTAAAAAAAACCTGCTTCAAAAGTCAAAAGACGTTCAAATGTAAACGATACATTTAGAACAAAAAAAAACTTCGATCTGAGAATCAATAATAAATTTGTATCTCTTCTGTTCTGGCCTCCAAAAGCAGAATGGGGTTAGTTAGAACTGCAAATAGGTCTCCTCCTCGCTCGATTTCGCTTTCCTCTGTTAAACAGCTGGGCTGGTTAATGTCCCCAATTCTCTGAAGCAGCCTAGCTGTTGGAGAATTTAACTCAGACTGCAGCTTCACCGCTCCGGTCAGGCTCTTCCCTCTCCTCACGCAGGCAAGATGATACCCTGGAGAGTGCTGTGTGCCGATTGGAGCACATTACACTAGAGTCATTCGGATTTTAGGGGCCCCCTTTTGGGTGAGAAGTTTAAAGGTCAGCTCTTACTACTTTTTTGACTCTTGGGATCAATGGAAAATGCGTCGCGAGTTCAGCATTTTTAAAGTTTATTTTTTCTAAAGGGAGTTTGGTAATTACAAGTATGTTTGTGATTAAAGTTGATGGAGTTGTGCTAGAAGCCGACATTTAATTACACCACTAGTTACAGAACCAACGTAATTACAAGAAAACAGATTAGCATTGGGTAATTGATGAGACAGAAAAACAGAGCTTCTACTTAGAGATATACAGAGAAAATAGGAGTAACTGGGTTAAAGCCACGATTTTTATTCAATGATGCAACTGCAGAAATCTGAGCGATGCCAACCATTGCTTGGCCTGTTGAAATTTTCGAAATTAGCTTGTTAGTCAGTTATCTTGTTGAATAACAACATTTTCAAGACCAGTGACACTTTTTTTTCTTGAAACTGAAAACTATTAATGTACAGTCACCTTTAAAATCAGACAAATCGAAAATTCAAATTCAACATTTGGAATGGGATTTGTTTCCCTAGCATTTTCTTCGATTTTGAGCAAAAGTCGTTTCTGTCGTTTTAGAATTACTGCCAGTCAGATAAAGGACGAAGTGACATTTTACTTCAGTAGCCATTATGCATAAACTACTTGTGTACAGTAAATTGATAGGTTTAAATATTCCCTGTTAACTTTCAAGTACGTTCAGTATAGTAAACTATGGTGAAAAGAGGATCATTAACTTAGTGGCATATGTTAGTTATAATCAGAGCTTCAATTCTACGTAATATTCAGACAAAGCTTTTCCGGCAATTCATCCCATTCAACCGAATCAATGCGGTGCTATTTGGAGTATGAAATCCACACATTGATTCACACACGCGCAATTAAGATGGTAATTATTAAATTCTCATTAAAATCTTACTCGTATAAAGAGCAAGACCCAACGTTTACCAGGATATATCTAATCTGAAAGATGCTGAAAAAGGTGGAAATTGTGTTGACAATTTAGTCGTAAACTTCAGTTTTCTATTCAACGTGTGGATCTGTTGATTTGCCTGTCTGGGATCCTCTAAATGCATTAGCGCTACTGCCTGTATTATAGTGTGAACTATCGTTTATCTCACTGCTGTGAGCACAACCCAGTGTATAACTTGGCTGCGAGGTCCGCCTTTGGACTTCAAAGCAACTTATTAGCTGTGACAAATATAGGGAATGTTGGAGAAACAGGACAGACAGCTCAGTCCTATGAGGGATGCAAGAGCTCACCACGTGAACATTTATTGGACTACCATTTTAAGGATGGTGTATTTAAAATGGATTTGGAAATTGCCAGCATGTGTAGCGTAAAAGCCACTACATGACGTGTCTCCAGTTTGGCTTACCTGGCCAACATCAAAGCGGACCTCCTGTTTCTGCAGGAGTGTGGGATACCACAGCTCAGCAGCTACAGGGAATGGTCAAACTTGTGGGTCCATGGGCCATCAGTCTGGTGATTGGGGGGAGGAGGGTAACGACTGCCATTGTGCCAGCCTGGGTATTCTGCTGCAAGGAAGCAATTTCACTAGCTCTGAAGTTGAGGAGAGGATGGGTGTTGCCTCTTCATAGCAGACTTTATGTACAGAAAAGCTCCCCTGAGACTAATTAACATATATGCCCCAATGATAAAGAATGCAGCTATCCACCAGGCCAATCATTCTGGCCAGTGGCTTAAACTGCATTATCAATGCGGCTGGAAGATCCAGAGGGACTGACAGCAAATTGAATGTCACATGTAAAGTTGTGATGGGAATGGTAAAATGTGCCCAGCTGCAGCATCTCTACAGCCAGACGGGTCTCTCCACTCAAAGATAGATTCCTAGTGTTCTTCTCTGACCACTGCCTCCTAATGGCTGACTCTTATCTTCAGGATGACCAGTGGGATGACAAGGGAACATGGAAGCTGAACATGTTGACCCCAGAACACATTGAGGAATTCAAAAGGGATTACACAGGTTGGAGAACCATGGAGAACCAAGCTTCCTTTGAATCTCCAGTGGACTGGTGGGAAACAGTCAAAGGGTACATCAAGAGGTTTTTCATCCTCAAAAGTGTTCAGAGTGAAGAGAGAGATGGGGAAAACTGTTCCAGAGAGGCATGAAGAACCTACTCCTGTTGCAGACACTTGGGATCAATGTCAAGAAGGGTCTCCAACAGATGAAGAGCCAGCAAGCCTTGTTCTTTGTTTAGGCAGCCTCCAAGATAATCTTCCACTCTAGAGCAAGATGAGGCATGCTTGCATTTCTTCTTTCAGGTAGAGCTATGTGAGCAGCAGACTGAACGGAGAAGATGGCTTGGTAACGTCATCTCATCATGACATTTTGAGGATCAACCAATACTGTTATGGCAAACTGTATGACATGAAGCTCACAGACAGCACAGCCTCCCAGT
Source organism: Chiloscyllium plagiosum (assembly GCF_037043375.1). Lineage (NCBI taxonomy): Eukaryota > Metazoa > Chordata > Chondrichthyes > Orectolobiformes > Hemiscylliidae > Chiloscyllium > Chiloscyllium plagiosum. The sequence continues at coordinate 68,564,106 of NW_028270147.1, forward strand.
CATTCCTGTCCTCTATCATGGAGATTTTAGTCAACAGCACACGGGAGAGGCTGGACAACCTCAATGAGCTGGCCAAGGCCCTTCAGTTCTTTGAGAAGAGTTAAACTCCCAGAAGTGATGGCTTACTGGCCAAGTTGTAATCAACTCTGTGGGATTTGATTGGCTGGGACCTGCAGGAAGTGTGTGACAGTATCTGTGAATCCATGAGAAAGGGCATCATCAGCTTCATCTACAAGCAGAGTCGAGAGTGTGGTGCTGGAAAAGCACAGCTGGTCAGGCAGCATCTGAGGAACAGAAGAATCAACTTTTCAGGCATAAGCCCTTCATCAGAAAGGGTTTATGCCCAAAACCCTTTGATTCTCCTGCTCCTTAGATGCTGCCTGACCAGCTGTGCTTTTCCAACATTACACTCTCGACTCTGATCTCCAGCATCTGCAGTCCTCACTTTCTCCTCATCTACAAGCAGAACAGGAAGAGTGAGGAAATTAGAAATTGGTGACCAATTTCACTGTTGAATGTGGATTATAAAATCCCATCAAAAGTCATCAGAAACTGGGTTAGATCTGCTCTGGGATCAATGATTCGCCCAGACCAAACATGCACTGTACCGGTCAGGAAGTTCAATGATTGTATACACGCAAGACAGCTGTCTCATCAGCTTGTATAAGAAGCCTTTGGCAGGATTTCACACACCTACATGAGGCATGTGGTCTCCAAAATGGAGTTTGTGAAGGGGATCCATATTGGGTCAGATTGCTCTACACTGACATTATTAATGCAGTCTCAATCAAGGGGTGGTGATCATAAAGTTTCCCATTAAGATCTGAAATCAGGCAGAGCTGCCCACTATCTCCTGCCTTGTTTGTGTACTGCATAGAAAGGAGTATTGGCAAAGGTGGGAAAGGTCATGTTCGAAGCACTGAATGTCTTTATTTCAAATTCAGCATTTTAGATAGCAAATTATTATTGGATTAAGATAGAAGATATAGTTCAGATAAACAAACACAAGAAAAAAAATTAAAAATATTTGAATCTGTTTATCATAATTGAAAAGTTAGATATTCCACAAACAAGGCCAGTGAGGATATTCATTACTAATTGAGAAATTATGATGACATTAAAAATCCAATTACTCTTTAGCTTGTTAAGGGGTTTGTACATCAAGTCTAATAGACTAAGAGTCAGTTCATAAAATTCTAATTAATTACATTCTGGGCAACCTGAACAACTCATTCTCTGGATTAATATGGACATTAGATGTTACCAATGGTTTTCATAGGGAACTACTGCAAAATTCAGCCTGAGTTATTTTCATTGAACCTGATATAAAGAATATTTTTGTATGTTTTAGCGTGTTTTCCAAATGATTTCATTGCGTAGATATAAATATATATAAATTCAATGATAATATGGACAGCAACCCAAAGATTAGCATAACCATGTCACTACAAATGTTTAATCTTGGGTATATTGGATTACTGCAGGTTGACAATCCACATGAATTTTGAGTGTTATTTTTAGAGGAAGTTCTTAAGTAAAGATTATGCTGCTGGAATAGTCTGAAAGCATTGTATAGAGTGAAAAATTGTGGATTGTTTGATGCTTTTGATAAAGATTGGAGTCTTTAGTTTTCCCTGTAAAGTACTGGCAGAGATTGATCATTTCAAATTATGGAGCACATTGAATTTTTCAAGTATCTGTGCCATGAAAAGCATTTGAAGATATATAACCCCATCTAGTGGTAACATACACCAGGTTAAATACCGTTAACTTTGGATTATTGTACAGTAAAGATAAACAGTCAGATTATTTCTGGAGAGGAGGCATATCACAACATGGATGGAGGTTGAGGAGAGACCAGACTGAGGGCTACAAAATCATGAGAAGTATAGACTGGGTGGATAGCAAGAAGCTTTTTCCCAGAGTGGGGGACTCAATTACTAGGCATCATGAGTTCAAGGTGAGAGGGGGAAAGTTTAAGGGAGATATGTGTGAAAAGTTCTTTACACAAAGGGTTGTGAGTGCCTGGAACACATTGTCAGTAGAGGTGGTAGAGACAGGCATGATAATGTCATTTAAGATGTATCCAGACAGATACATGAATGGGCAGGGAGCAGAGGGATACAGATCCTTAGAAAATAGGTGACAGCTTTAGATAGAGGATCTGGATCGGCACAGGCTTGGAGGGCTGAATGACCTGTAATTTTCTTTGTTCTTTTTGTATATCATGGGTTTACACATTTTAGTATTTACATGTTCTGACCATAAAGTACATGCTGTAGTGCCAAATGCAAAACAACCTGTGTATTTTTTTTAACCAATTCGTTGGGAAAATTAACTGAAAAATAATTGAGAAGCAGGGTGAATTAGAGTGCATGAATTCAATGTCCAACAGAGTATAAGAAGAGAAATAAGGAGAGGGATAGAAAGACTGGTTTAGGAGAGGGAGAGAGAGGAAGACAACTAAGAGACAGCAAGGCAAATTAAAAAAACATTTTTAAATATCCAAAACCAATTCACAGCCTAAATAATCCATGTTAATAATTGTTTTCTTTATGAGCAAAAGAGTTTGAGTGAAATCATTAATAATTATCAGAACATTAAAAATGGTAATTATGCTGATAATTGTTTGACTTGCCTTTCTCAGAGACTAATGGAGAAATAATTTGCAAATACGATTACTTCATGGAAAACATAGGAAGCTTAATATAGGTGCATAGTAAATATGAACAGGAGTAAGCCTTTCAAGTCTTCTCCACCATTCCATACAAGGAGGGAATTAGATTTCTTGTCACATGTTCACAAATGAGTAGTGAAAAGTTTACCAGTTGCCATTTATGGCACTGTGTTAGGTACATTACAATCCTTCTTAGGAAAAATCAAAAAACACAGTAAGCAGTTCAACACCACCATCCATAAGTGCCTAGCCATGCTGGGCTCACACTCCTCACAGGATTTGACCTCCCTCACTTCGGGCTCGACCTCACTCCCACAACTGCCCCAGTCTGCATGCTGTAGCTCTCATACAATCATGGCTGATAATCCAAATGAACCCTATTCCCACTTTCTCCTCCATACCCTTTAATCTCCTTAGTCCTAAGAACTATACCTATCTCCTTCTTGAAACATTCAATGTTTTTGCCTCAACCACTTTCTGTAGCAGAGAATCCAGAGGCTCACTTCTCTGGGTGAAGAAATTTTCTCTCATCTCAGTCCTAAATGGCCTACTCTCAATCTTAGATTGTGACCCCTAGTTCTGGACTCCTCGGTCATTAGAAGTCCTTCCTATATTGGGTCTGTCTCATCCTGTTGGAATTTTATAGGTTTCAGTGAGATCTTTCCTTATTGTTCTAAACTCCAGTGAATATTGTCCTAATCAATCCTGTCTCTTTTCATACATCAGTCCTGCAGCCCCAGGAATCAGACTGGTAAACCTTCATTGCACTCCCTCCATAGCCAGAACATCTTTCCTCAAATGGGGAAACCAAAATTGCACACAATACTGAGGTGCAAAGTTCACTTGAAGCTGCATAACTGCACATTAGTGTAGCTGCTCCAGGTTCCACGCATGGCAATTGGCATTCGTTCTGGAAGTCATTACCATGCATGAATCTCAGAGATACATGTAACTAGAAGAAACATTGCTTAAGTGTGGTTTCACTAAGGCCCTTTATAAGATGCCATTTTCATAAAACTAATACTGGAACTAACTGTGGTTATTCACAATTCACAAGATACCTCTTTGTTTAAAAATTCATTTAAGGGGCATTGCTGCCTGCCCAGCATTCATTGCCTGTACCTATTTGCCCTTGGAAAGATAGTGGTGAGTTGTCTTCTTGAACCACTGCAGTCCATGTGCTATATGTAGACCCATAATGCCGTTAGGGAGGAACTTCCTGGATTTTGACCTAGTGACACTGAAAGAATGGTAATATATTTCCAAATCAGGATGGTGAGTGGCTTGGAAGGGAACTTGCAGGTAGTGGTATTCATATGTATCTGCTACCATTGTCCTCCTTGGTGGAAGTGGTATTTGGTTTGGAAAGTGTTGCCTAAGTATCTTTGGTGATTATACATTAATAATGGCTGTTATTATATATACTATTATACATAAATAACGTCTACATTATTTTTTCCATCAAAATTTGGGTCAAGGAACTACTACACATAAAGTTTTGTTGGTGAAGGAACATTTAGCAGCATGTCTTCAAAGTTAAGCATTTGAGGAACATAAAATAATTATTAACCAATGAATATTACATAAATATAAGCAATGAATATTACTTTTAAAAAAGTATACTTTTGGATGATATGCTAAAGCAAAGGCACATCTGCCATTTCAAATGAGCGTAGGACATTCTTGAATCACTAACTGAAGAAGGGAAAAGGAGTTTTCCTTGGTGTCCTGACCAATTTATATTCCTCAACTAACATTATTAAAAACTGACTGACTATCTGGTCATTACCATGTTTCATTTGCAGATCACTGCTATGCACAAAATTGGCTGCTGCTTATAATAAATTACAACAGTGATTATTCAAAAAACTTCACTTGCTGAAAATGTGCTAGCTAAATACAAGATTTCCCTTATTTTCCACAAACTAACAAAATCATTCAAGTCATAGTTCAAGTATTTTTTAAAATAGCCCAGTATAATTACAAGTGCACACTTGCTCTCTGCACTCAAACACTGGAAATCCATTTCTATCATTTGAATGCAAAATAGAGGTTCTCTTCTGGGAAAAATACATGTGCCCATATATTAAAAAAACTATTATAATAACTATTGATTTGCCTGTAGTTCTGTAGTTTTTTTAAAAAATGTGTATTGATTAATATTATTTGAATAAAGAATAATTGCAATTGACACAATCAGAGATATTGCTTTGGATAAGTTATCTAAATCACAATGCTATGAAGTTGAATATGTCATGATTTATAGGAAAGTTATATTGCCATTTGCAAATGCAGTAAAGTTAAATGATGTGAGACCCCCTCCAAGAGGCTGTCTCCAGTTCCGTGGAAAGCCAGACTTCAGAAGTGCCTATTCAGCCTATTGAACCAGATGGAAACTTCTAAATTCAGCTAATGTGTTTTTACCTCTACGCTTGAAACATTACAAAGGAACTTCAGTAAGAGTACAGCATGTACATGCATGAAAAAATGCAGAGAAAAGCATTGGTATTTCTATATATTGGTGCCAATTAGAGAGAGTTTGGACTGCAGCTGAACCATTTTGTCAACTGCAGATTGTACATGACCAACCTCACATCAATAGAATTGTAGAGTGTGACAGCACAACAGATTATTAAATATGTGCTGATAGTTTTCTTCATACAAACCACTTAAACTAATTGCACTTTACTGTTTGCACCTTTTAATGGATTTTTTCCTCTTGTTCAAGCAATAATTTCTCTTCAAAAATAATCCATATTATTTTTTATATTCTTCTACATATTCTTCAGGAAACCATCTAATTACTTTTATAATTATGTTCTGTTTGTCAGAGCAGCGTTTCACTGATCACTTGGAAGAAACAATTACTATTTCCCAGGTTTATTAGAACTCATTATTGCTGAGACACAACAGATATTCTCAATAAAATATTATGAAGGACTGATAGTTTTTAAGCACTTTTATGAAAGGCTCACATAAACATTACTGAATCTGTAGCAATGGAAGCTGAAGACCCTTTAAGAGGGACATTCTGCACATCCAGCTACTTCCCGCAGGATCAGTGTGTTGCCACATAATACACTGAGCAACCCCAGTTGCACTGCAAGCTTCAGAACTGGTGCTGTCATAATGCTAACTGGTAGATTTGATGTTCCATTTTCAAACTTTGTAAACATAAGTCCATTTGGCATATTCACATGTCACTCACCAAAAAGTATGCTTTCATTTGCAAGATGGACCCGGTACTAGTTTTCTTTAAAAGGCCAGGCTTCCACATTTCAAGTACTGGTAATTTAGAGAAAGTTCCTCTGTTGCATTAAATATCTGAAAGGAGTCTGGAATGTTTTTGGAGGGACTGTTGTCAGGGATTATTGCTGAATCCAAGCAGTGAGAACAGAATTTTTGTGATTCTCCACACTTTGGCTGCAATCAGTTGCTCAACTCTAGTTGCACTGTTTGTGGGTCAGAACTTTGTCTGAGAAATGGAACAGAAACTGAGGAAACAGCAAGCTCTATGAAATAGAGATTCCGACTGCTGGAATTATTGGAGTCACCATGCTTCTTGGCAGCAGCAGAAGGCTGTCTGGCAAACCAGCCAATACACTCAGCATCTCGGTCCCTACTGATTCATGTGCACTGACAATTTGAGAACTGATGACCAACTGATGGGAGTTCATCATCAGTGCCATAATTTTGCTTTCTGTCCTCCTTTTGGATGTGGCTGGTCAGCAGCAGATGTCTGAGAACATGAAATTAGAAGGGAAAGGTTGGAATGAGGAAATACAATGGAATAAAAGCAAGAAATTTATGGTGGCATTTCCAGCAATTACTTTATTATACCAGGTCTCAGGATGAGACCAACTGGGTATTGAGAGGGGTTTAAGGCACTAGTATACCATCATTCTCAACATTTTTAGTGACACTAGATGCCACCGTGTCTGTTGTAACTGGCACCATTTTCTTTGTAGGGCTCAGATGATGCAGGATTTCTTCATTCTTCCAGTTCTATTCTGCTCCCTTCTATTGTGTGCCTGCAAGAGACAGGCAGGATTGTTAATGTATTTTGATACACCATGTTTGAACTACCTGACTGCACATTTGAATAATTGGATCAGGAAACGAGGCTGATATTGTTGGAATGTCTATAATGGGAAATAAAGTATTTAGATGTTAAGTTAGAGTTCTAAATGCCAGGAAGTTTTGCTAGGTGGCTGATAAAGGTGTGGTGCATTGAGCAAAGGTGAGACATTGGTGATGTAGAACAGGATATAATAGGTGCCTGAATGTCATAGGCTATGGTGAGAAATCAGGGAGAATTGTGAGAGGAATCAGGCAAGACATTTATAGAGTTATAGAGATGTACAGCATGGAAACAGACCCTTCGGGTCATGCCGACCAGATATCCCAACCCAATCTAGTCCCACCTGCCAGCACCCGCCCTATATCCCTCCAAACCCTTCCTATTCATATACCCATCCAAATGCCTCTTAAATGTTGCAATTGTACCAGCCTCCACCACTTCCTCTGGCAGCTCATTCCATACACGTACCATCCTCTGCATGAAAAAGTTGCCCCTTAGGTCTCTTTTATATCTTTCTCATCTCAACCTAAGCCTATGCTCTCTAGTTCTGGACTCCCCGACCCTATTTACCCTATCCATGCCCCTCATAGTTTTGTAAACCTCTATAAGGTCACCCCTCAGCCTCCGACGCTCCAGGGAAAACAGCCCCAGTCTGTTCAGCCTCTCCCTATAGCTCAAATCTTTACAATATCCTTGTAAATCTTTTCTGAACCCTTTCAAGTTTCACAACATCTTTCCGACAGGAAGGAGACCAGAATTGCATGCGTGGCCTAACCAATGTCCTGTACAGCCGCAACATGACCTCCCAACTCCTGTATTCAATACTCTGACCAATAAAAGAAAGCATACCAAACGCCTTTTTCACTATCCTATCTACCTGCGACTCCACTCTCAAGGAGCTATGAACCTGCACTCCAAGGTCTCTTTGTTCAGCAACACTCCCTGGGACCCTTCTTGACAGTGGAAGCAATTCACTGCATTTTCCAATTAAAATTCATGCATTGGGATGAGATTCTTATTAGACAGCAGTGAGATGCCAGTTAGTGGAGATTATGGCTTGCTAATGTCCTGATTACTATGCCATTTCCCATCTGATCACCTGCAGTAAACATTGACAATTCTGGAATTGAAAGTTAGAGCAGGTACCTGGTGACTTCAGCAGCTTGCTACTGAACATTGCAGTTGCAAAATGGGAAAGAAAATGGTCACAACCAACCTGGAATAGACAAGATAATTCCTTGACTATAAGGGAGGTTGCAGAACCCAACTAAATAAAGATCTTCAAGGGTCAACAACACACACATAGATCCATTTACTGCAGAGGATACACACCTGTGAGTCCTTAACTCTTGGCGACCCTTATGCATTGCCTCACTCAATGCTGTACACCTCCAGTTCCAAATATTGCTGACTATTTCATGCAAAACTAACCCTTTGGCACTGGGATCAGTGATAGCATACCAACATTAATGGACCTGGAGCAATGATGCCTAGTTGCCAGAGTTTGTCCCAAATGACTGTCCACATTGCACCAAAGTGATGCAGCAGCTTCTCAAGTCAGGCATTGTTTCATGGAACATTTTGCATGTAAATTGATGTCTGACCCAACCGAGTGCCAGTCAGAGTAGGGGTGACCTAAAGACACATAGAAACAGAGTTAGTGGCATTCTGACCAAGTTTAAACCACAAGTGAAACTTCATTTGCAGTTTGTTGCTGAGGACCAATTGTAAGGGTAATGGAGCGCAGGAAATCCAGAGATGGTTTGATGTGGTTCTCCATGCCAGCGGCAAACCTGTCTATGAAGGTAGCTCGATGATTACATGCTTGAGGCAACTGAGTCCACATAACATACCAGCAGTCATGCGGTCTCTAGGCTATGAAGGCCAATGTCTCCCACATACCTGTGGATACTTGCCTGGTACTCCTGCGTCTCCTTGTACATATGCACAAAGTCCCTGATTGGCAGTCCAATAGGGTACTCTCCTGTCTGAAGATTAGCAGGTGCCTTGTCTCTGGCATCCTCCAAGTGCCAGCAGCCTAGGGCATTTCATCCTCAACTAGCTGCAGAGATGTGGCTGTGAATGTACTCACCAGCCTGTGCTCTCAATTCTACTCTAGCTAACGCTTCCACTGAGGTGCCTGTATTTGAGCTGGGGCAGCTGCAGGAGGCTGAGTTGTGGTGTTACCTCTGAGACCTAAGAATTCTTCTCCTCAGAGGTGGTGAATGGCCTTTGTCTAACATAGCACTTGCATGCAACAGTGGGAATGGTCGAGGTGACTGCAGAAACAGAGATAGAGTGAGTGTCAGGTAGCAGAGAGAAGAGTGTGACATTTAACTTGGCAGTGCAAAAAAGGTAATTTGCCTTCGTCTTGCATTGCTGGGTATCTATCTAGATTATAGAGGTGACCGTAATGGGGGGGGTGGGCTTAGCCCAGGCTGGCTAGATATAGTGTTGTGGGAAGAAGACAGTTCCTCTCTGCATGATTCCATCTACCAGGACTTCCAAGTCCCCACTGGAGAATTTCCCTTTGCCAGACATCCTTCAAATTAGTCTGCTACTGAGCAGGACAGCTTCAGAATGCCAGCGTTTTTCCAGGCTTTTCAATACAGCATCAATCCCAGGATATACAGCTAGTGGGAAGTTCTTACAGGTATTGCACTTCATGGAAATGGGCTAGCATTGGATGAGAGAGGAACGACAGGAGAAGATAGTTAGTTAGTGAGGCAATTTTGGTCTGATATAGCAAGAAATGTCACTGGGACCTGCAGAAAGAAATCCTCCATGCAACTTGACAAAATTGACAGGCAAAATATGCAAAGCCTGTAGCAGGTTAGAGAAATCATGTAAAAAGACTTAGTTGACATTGAACATGAAGTCACTCATCAAGGAATTAGCTTGCCTTATCATTTGCTCTGAATCTAAAGGCATCCTGGGCCCCAAGAAAACTTTTGTGTTTCTCCTCCTGTCCATCTCCTTAACTAATGTGCATGAACCTGGGATTCCTGTAATTGGCCTACATTCCTTTTGCTTTATTCAGAATTGCAGCATTAACATTCAGTAGCATTATTCTATTAATCGGTATAGTCGTCCTTTAAGAGGGACATACAGTACTGTCTTTAATAAGAGCAGGCTAGCTGCACAATGTTCTTTCGGCACACATTGCTCTGCACCCTGTTGAGTGTTTAGCTAGCCAGCAATACAAGCCCCATTTAGACCAGATTACAATCAGGGGAAAGAAGATTGAGCACAAAGTTTGTGTACTGTCTGTCTCCAAGGCAATGTGCGCAGTCATAAAACATGATTCCCCTCACCCAAAAACCGCACAAATTCCAGCCCTAATAGCACAACACTCAAAATGCATCAGTCCTTCCACATGCAATCCTGTAACCTATCAACATCTAAAATGATGTTCAGCTCTATTTTTATGAAGGAAGATAGAATTTGCATTTATGTAGCATCTCTCAGAACCTCAGGATAAACTAAAGGACTTTTTCAACTGATGAAATGTGTTATAAGCTTAGTCACTGCTGTAACATAGGAAACAAGGTAGCCAATTTGTCACGGCATGGTCCACAAGTGGCAATATAATCTGTAATAAAATCAAAATACTACAGATGCTAATAATTTGAATTAAAAACAGAAAATGCTGGAAATACTCAGCACGCCATACCCCATCTGTGGAGAGGGAAACAGAAATATTTCAGATGTACATTTCATTGAAGCTAGAAAAATTAGAGATTTAACCAGAACTGTAAGTGATGGACAAAATAATTAATGTGTAGTCGAAATAAAGAGAGAGGACTGGTCATGATCTGAATTTATTGAATTTGATGCTGAATTCAAAAGGTGCCTAATCAAAAGATAAGATGCTATTTCTCAAACTTCCATTGAACTTCATTAGAACAGATATTGTGTTACTTCTGACATAATCCAATTATTGGCATTACATATCCTACTGAATAGGGGACTTGTTAGGGGGCATCCTAATTATCTCACAGCACATGCATGCTCGAGCTCACTTAACGGTAGAGATTCTTGTATGCATTGGGAAATTTCAGTATGAAACAGCTTTGGGATACTTTTGTAAATACACTTCAGTGTGTTATTTTCTTTACATTACATAACTAGACAAAATATCTACAAGAATAGCTGGAGAAGTAGAGAGAATGCACAACCAGATTAGTCAATATCTTATTGGATGAATCTAAATGGCCACTTCTGCTCCTATTTCTTATGATCTTAAATATCCAAAATTCTGAACTGAACAGTTGCGCCTTTCCAGTTATCAACACACATTACAAGTCCCTGCAAAACTGATAAAGATGTGTAATGTTTAAACAAATCAAAAAATTTAGGAACTTTATGTTACTCAGCAAGATTTTTAAAATAATGGATAATATTTGAATTTGAACATTTTGTGAATACTGTGAAGAATATATATATTTAGACCATTGCAATTTTTATAGAAACAAATGAGAGCCTATCATTCCAGCAAAACAACAATTAGGATGGCTGAACCAATTAGTGGACCGAGAGTAAAAACTTGGCAATGGGAAAGATAAGAATAAATTACGCTGCTAAAAGAAATTGCTCAATCCAATCTTTCAGTTTTATGAAATTGCAAAGATTTTCTAGGATATTTTGTCTATTCCCAAACAGCTGGATCTGCTACCAATTTGAATTTGACACTACAAAATCGAGAAGTAATAATTGAAAACAAAACAAAAATTGAGAAGTAATTTAAGAATTGACTCTTTACATGATACTTACATGATCCAAACATACAGTCATACAGCAGGGAAACAGACAACCACACTGACCATGTTCCCAAACTAAACTAATCCCACATGCCTGTGTTTGGCCCATATCCCTCCAAATCTTTCCTATTCACGTATTTATCCAAATGTCTTTTTAAACATTGTAACTATATCTGCGTTCAACACTTCCTCTGGCATTCATTCCACACACTGGTTAAAAACGTTGCCCACATGTAGTGTTTAAATCTTTCTCCTCTCACCTTAAAAATATGCCCCTAGTTTTGAACTCCCCACCTTAGGAAAAAGACATTTGCTATTCACTTTATCTATGCCCCTCATGATTCTATTAACCTCTAAAAGGTCACCCCCCAAACTCCCATGCTCCACTGAAAAAACATCTTCAATTTACCATTTCAATTAGTTTTCAAGTTAGCATTAGAAATTATTTTATTTGAACAGAAAAGAAGATCAGGATAGAGGAAAGGGCTTTAAAGCTGTTAAAGCTATTTGGCAAGTTGTAAAGTGCACAACAGGATCTCTGTGATGCCCCTGAGGGAGTAGAACAGCTGCTAAAATCTACATTGAAAATTCCTCAAGCAAGTCGACAGAATAAATTTATGAGCAAGAAAAGGAGAAGACTGCTTTGGTTCCCACATTGTGCTTTTAACTTGTGCTCTGTTGAAAATATATGACAGAATAATTTCCAAATCCTGGTTCTCAAATTAAGAATAATGGAGAGCAGCAAAAGCAAACTCAGCAGATTCTGCAATGTCTGCATCTAAGGTCTTTAATTTGACAAAGTCAAAGGGCTTTGAAGTTTATAGCCATTAGAGCATTGGGAATTTGTGGTTGAGCCCCAGACTAAACTGAAACTGAATAAAGAACAAATTCAGGCAAAGTATTACAGGCTTAGGCAGCCCAGGTTTGAGAATCCACCCTTAACAGAGCCACTATTCCACTCCTTGCTTAGCCTTGAGATTTCACACAAGTGTGCTTTTGAGTTGTGCTTGTTTCCATGTGCAAAATTTTTTTTTGTGAAGATAGCTCTGAAAGAACAATACTAATAAAATAGGAAAGTGAGTGAAATTCCCTGTGAAATTATACAATGGTTGAAATCTCAATGGGTTAGTCATAGTCTTAGAGTTAGAGTCATAGTCATAGTCATAGTCATAGAGTTATACACCATGGAAACAGTCCCTTTGGTTCAATTCATCTGCACCAACCAGATATTGTAAACTGATCTAGTCCCATTTGCAAGCGTTTGGCCCATATTCTCCTAAACCATTCCTAATCATGTACCCACCCAGATGCCTTTTGAATGTTGTAATTGTATCCGCTTTCAATACTTCCTCTGGCAGCTCGTACCATACATGCAACACCCTCTGTATGAAAACGTTACCCATCAGGTTCCTTTTAAATCATTCCCTTCTCACCATGAACATATGTCCTCTAGTTTTGGACTACTCTGGGAAAAAGACTTTTACTATTCACCCTGTCTAAGCCCATCATGATTTTATAAACCTCTATGACGTTACCTCTCAGCCTTTGGCACTCCAGGGAAAATGCCCCAGCCTATTCAACCTCTCCTTAGAGCTTAAACCCTCCAATCCCAGCAACATCCTTGTAAGTCTTATCTGAACTCTTTCAAGTTTAATACCATCTTTCCTATAGCAGGGAGTCCAGAATTAAATGCAGTATTCTAAAAGTGGCCTCAATGTCCTGTACAGCCTCAACATGACGTCCCACCTCCTACACTCAATGCACTGACCACTGAAACAAGCATGCCAAATGCCTTCTTCATCTACTTGTGATTCCACTTTCAAGGAACTATGCACCTGCACCCCTAGGTCTCTTTGTCAACACTCGCTAGGGTCCTACCATTAACTGTATAAGTCCTGCCATGGTTGCTTTACCAAAAGACAACACTTCATATTTATCTACATTAAACCCCATCTACCTTGGTCAGTTGGCTCATCTCATCGAGGTCCCATTGTACTCTAAGATGGCCTTCTTCACCGTCCACTACACCATCAGTTTTGGTGTCATCTGCAAACTTACTAACCATACCTCATGCATCTAACATGTAAATCATTTATGTAAATGATGAAAAGCAGTGGACCCAACACCAATCCTTGTGGCACACTGCTGATCAGAGACCTCCAGCCTTAAAAGCAATCCTCTCCCACCACCCTCTGACTCCCACCTTTAAGCCAATTTTGTATCCAATTGGCTAGCTCTCCCTGGATTCCATATGATCTAACCTTGCTAACCAGTCTACCTTGTGGACCCTTGTCAAATGCCTTACTGAAGTCCATTTAGACAACCTCTACCACACTGCCTTTATTAATCTTCTTTGTCACTTCTTCATGAAACTCAATCAAGTTAGTGATACACAATTTCCCAAGTACAAAGCCATGTTGACTATCCTCAATCAATGTTTGCCTTTCCAACAACTTGGGTTTCCTCCAGGTGCTCCGATTTCCTCCCGCAATGCAAAAATGTGCAGGTTAGGTGAATTAGCCATGTTAAGTTGCCCATAGTGTTCCAGGATGTGTAGGTTAGGTGCATTAGTCAGGAGAAATGTAGAGTAGTAGGGTAGGTGAATGGGTCTGGATGGGTTACTCCTCAGAGGGTCGGTGTGGACTTGTTGGGCCAAATGGCTTGTTTTCACACTGTAAGGATTCTATGATAACTTACCCACCACTGACATCATGCTCACCGGTCTGCAGGCTTTTCCTTACCACCTTTCAAATAACACCCTCAGAAAGATTTCAGGCCTGGAATCTGTAATCAAAGGTAACCTATTTTTACCAATTCTAAATTATCTTCTCCCTTTTTCAGGTGCAACTTTAATATATATTCAGTTTCAGCCAAACACCCTACAGAACTACCTTAAACTGAAACTGAAAATCTATTTTCCAAGCACTGGCTGTTTCCCCTACATTCCCCAAAATTCAGAATCTTTTATCAGAGGCCTTGCCACATTAGCCTCCCTCCAACAATAAATTGCTTAATTATTCTTACTTGTTAGAGACCTGCCCATGAACCAGTATCTCTCAGCTAGTTCTCATAACTCTCAAGGCCAGATGTTTTCACTGGTGTTCCTGGAACTCTTTCAAATGGGATTGCTTAGAGTAGGAGTTGGGAGGCTGACATAATACATGATTAGAAATGTTTTTCAGTCTATGTAGCATCAACCTGTCTCATCTGCAAGTTCAGAGAGCTTTGATGACCTGGCAAAAAAAAAACGCTTTCTGTGCAAAACTCCTAACCTTAAGATCCATGTTTTATATGTCAGGATTCTACCTGATATTATTACTAGATGATTCAGATCCCAAAATGAAATCTGCCTTAATAGATCATATTTTGATTTTTCTTTAGTTTTTATGAGGTGGTCTTTCACTGAAACACTAATACACAGTGTTTCAGATACAGGTTTAATAATAAACATGGTAGCTGAGCGGTCTAAGGCATTAGATTAGGCTCTAGTGTCTATGGGAACGTGGATTCGAATCCACATGTGCTGGTCTGGCTTGTCATGCCAAACCTTTGTGTGGGTGAGTTCTTCAGGGGAGGCAATGGCCTAGTGGTATTATTGCTGGACTGTGAATCCAAAGACCCCGGTAATGTTCAGTGGACCCAGTTTGAATCCTGCCATGGCAGATGGTGGAATTTGCATTCAATAAAAATCTCAAAATAAAAATCTATTGAAGACCATGAATCGATTGTCCAGAAAAACTTATCTGGTTTACTGATGTCTTTTAGGGAAAGCAACTGCCATTCTTACCTGGTCTGGCTTACATGTGACTCCAGACCCGCACAGCAATGTGGGTGACTCTTAACTGCCCTTTGGACAATTAGGGATGGACAATAAATGTTTTGATAATCTGGCAAAGAGAAAGCCTTCTGTACACCCACATCCCAAATGAACACATGAAAAAGAACAGAAGTTTGCTTGGCAGAAGAAATTAACATAAAATTGAATAAACCAAACTATTTATGTATAACACATATTTAAAGAATTTATAGTAGACAGTAAAAATTCATTCACATTAATCCCAATAGCATTCCCATTACAGAATTCAAATACCTGTAAGTTGAATTACAGAGAAAGATCATCCTTCTCTATCCCACACAGTGTCTTCAATTCCCAATCATGAAAATCTGATCACCTTGACCCTGATTCATCCTACAATGGGCTTAGCCTTTCTCAACTTCAAATAACCACACCCTCTGAGGTTTTAATGAAAGACTTCCAGTCTGGAACATGTAAACTAAATGCCTTATGCTGAGGTAATTTATTTTTAGCAATTCTAAATTATCTTCTCTCTCTTCTTCAGCTGCAACTTTGTTACACATTCAGCTTCAGCCAAGTATCCTGCAGAACAACCTTAAAATGAAACTAAAAAGCTATTTTCCAAGTCCTAGTTATTTCCCCTAAACTCCCCAAAATTCAGAATCTTCTATCAGAGAGCTTAATGCCTTCACAGTGCACTTTATTCACTTGTAACTTTCCCAGTGTAAAGAAATTTATCATGGCCTCCAAAGCTACCTCTCTCAACCTATGTTTTAAAAGACATCTCCATAGCTACAGAAATACTTACAGATAAAACATTCAGACACATAGAAAACCTATATGTTCAAATTTAAAAATAATTATAATATCTATATTTATGTAAATCATACATCTTACGTCCCACATGAATATATAAAAAGGGCAAGTAAAGACCAATAATATTCTGAAGCCTTTCCCACCTAATTACCATTATACTTTTACACACTTCCCACTAATCCATTAGCAGATTTGTCTTCTGGGAGGTAGTAAAAAACAGAGAAACTACTGACCTTGTCATGAATATCCAGAAAATCAGTATCTGGCATCCTGCAATAATCAAACTCCAGGTACAGATATTATCCATGACTCATCACAATCTCAATTTACATCCATCTACACAGGAGCCTGCCCAGTTTTAGAAAGCTCTTTATTTAATGTCATAACTCAAATTGTTTGCCAAGCAGCAAGAAAGGTTTTTCAATAGGCAGCAGTTAAATTATAATCCACCAATTAATGTGGATTATAGCCTGTTAAACACCCTATTAATTGCACAACTTGTTTCATTAATATTCAGCTTTCTATCTTACGAAATGCATTGGACAAGCTAGATGTTGAGAATAATCGTAGGTATCTGGTGACTTCAGCTCGCCAATTGCTCCAAAGGACCTTCACTGTTGGACACTGAGCACCAGCATCGCAGGACATGCTCCCTGTAGCAGTTACATGCACAATCATTGGCATTTGACAATTCTGCAATTTAACACTGGACCTTGGGCTGTAATATTACTGCAGGATACTGTGCGCTCAGGGATATGCAACAAGCTCACCAACTGGACCTGACTGCATCTCTGGTCTCTTCACTTGTTGTCATGTATTCATGTACTCTGAGTTTACTTGGATGCTTACAGCATCTTTGATTTTTTTAGTATTTTACCCTGCAGCCAGAGTTACCAAGCTCATATTATATCTGTCTTACCTTGCTGTTTAATACAAACACAAAGCCAGAAAGCTTGTCTTAATTGCCTGCAAACTTCTGTCAAGTCAACGGAGATAGCCTTCGTTTAGAGGGTGCCAACACTGGAAGTCAAGGGCAGCCTCTAATACAAGTCCAGGAGCTTAGACACAGTTAGTTAGCTGCTTGGGGTGGTCAGAGTGAAGATGCTTTCCACATAAGAGGTGAGGAACCAAATGTCATGCAGCCCACCACCTGTCTTGACTCTGTGATTTATTGTGGGCTGCCTTCCTCCTTGAATAAAAGCGAGGCAAACAATATGGGAGATAATAATATGAGGTGTTCCAAGCAAGTGAGTGGGCACAGAGAGCAGGCAGGGCTAGTGCTGTTGGGATTTGAGGTAGATGAGTGCAAGTGGAGAAGATGTTACAAGCAATATTCAGTGTGGTAAACCATGAGCCTTGGAGGGGGAAGGGTGGTGAGTAGAATAGCAGAGAAAGATTAAGTGTGAGGAATTGAAGAGAAGATGGTGGCAATTTCACTGGTGGAGTGGAGACGGTCATGCTCTGTATTCCTTCAATGGCTGAGCCTACACTGATCCAGGTTTGAGAGTGTGGTGCTGGAAAAGCGCAGCAGGTCAGGCAGCATTTGAGGAGCAGGAAAATCAATGTTTTGGGCATAACCCCTTCATCAGGAATGAGGAACTGTCACACTCTCAACTCTGATCTCTAGCAACTGCAGTCCTCACTTTCTCCTAGTGCTTCTTGGTTCCAGAATGGCCCATGGTAAGGTGGAGCTAGAATCAGATGATGGGGGGATTTGGGGGGGGTGGGGAATGCTGGTGGCTGGGTAGGTAGTTAACACACTTAACAAGATTCAGTAAGAAAACGTTCTTGGCCTTGTATTGAAAACCCTTCAAAAATACTCAACACACTCACACTTAGACAAAGCAATATAGATTTAGCCTTGTGTCATTTGATGTTTGCTTGTAACACTAAACAATAAAATCTACACTGGGGTGAAGTTCAAGATGATGATCATTATTCATATGTTAGCCATTACTCTCTGTGCCTTCCCTTATAGGGTGCTTTCAATTACCTGGTTGGGTAAATATATTTACAATGTGTTCAGTTAACTATTTGACATATTCATTTCAAGGGAAACCCTTCTTCCCTTTAAATGGGGTTTGAATAAAATTACTTCAGACTTGGAAAAGTTTTATCAAATAGACTCACTAATTTATATAATCATAGAATCCCCACAGTGACAATAGAGGCCATTTGGCTTATCAAGTCTGCACCGACCCTCCAAAGAGCATCCCACCCTATCCCTGTAAATTCACATTTACTGCAGTTAACCAACCTAGCCAGCACCCTATAGGGCAATTTAGCGTGGCCAGCCCACTCATCCAGCACATCTTTCTGTGGGAGAAAATGGGACCACTTGTTGGAAATCCAGGAAACACTGGGAGAATGTGCAAATGCCACACACACAGTCACCCAAGGCTGGCGTTGAACCTTGATCTTTGGCACTGTGAGACAGCAGTGCCAAACATGGTTAAGTGGTGAAAGAATAAATGAATTGTAGAAAAAACATGACATTGATTTTAGATTCGTTATTAGGCTGAACTATCTTGAGTTCAGAGCTGAAAATGTGTTGCTGGAAAAGCGCAGCAGGTCAGGCAGCATCCAGGGAACAGGAGAATCGATGTTTCGGGCATAAGCCCTTCTTCAGGAATCCTATCTTGAGTTCATACAAGAGAACAGTAATACAAGAGAAGTTCATATAAGAGAACAGAATACAATAAATTAGAATAAGGCAATGTATGCATTAGCATGTTTTGCTAACCCTAAATTTTACGTTTTAGATGATCGTCTACCTTGGAATCACTTTTTTGTGCTATGTTCTTATCCAGTAGCAAGAAGTAATGTAGTGGGTAGAGTTGAGGAACTGCAAAGGTAAAAAGAAGCTGATTGTAATTGTGCACAAGCCTCCTAGCAGTAGTCAGGATGTGAGGAAGAAAATAAATCAGAAGAGAGAAAAGGCATGTAAGAAAGGCACTGTTACAATAATCATTCAATATGCAGGTGGACTGGGAAAAATCAGGTTGGTAACAGATGTCAAGAAAAGGAATTTGTGGAATGTTTACAAGATGGTTTTTTGGAGCAGCTTGTGGTAGAGCCCACTAGGGAACAGGCAATTCTGGATTTAGTGATGAGTAATGAGGCAGATTGATTAGGAAGCTTAAGGTGAAGGAACCCCTCGAGGGGGCAGTGACCATAACATGATAGAATTCACCCTCCAGTTTGAGAAGGAGGCACTGGAATCAAGATGTCATAGTATTATAATTGAATAAAGGTAACCACAAAGACATGAGAGACAAGCTGGCCAGAGTAGATTGGAAGGAAAGGAACCCCGCAGCAAGACAGTCGAGCAGCAATGGCAGGAATTTCTGGAGGTAATTCAGGAGGCACAGCAGAAGTTTATCACAAGGAAGAAGAGACATACTAAGCAGAGAATGAGGCAATCGTGGCTAACAAGGGAACTCAGGGACAGCATAAAAACAAAACAGAAAGCATAGAATGTGGTGAAGATTAGTGGAAAGCCAGAGGATTCAGAAGCCTTTGAAAACCAGCTGAAAATAATGAAAAAGCAATAAGGGGAAGAAAATTAATTATGAGAGTAAGCGAGTTAATAATAATATAATAGAAGATTGCAAGCTGTTATTAAATATGTAAAAAGGAAGAGAGAGACAAGGTTGGACATTGGACTGCTGGAAAATGAGGCTGGAGAAGTAATAATAATGAACAAAGAAATAGCAGAGGAACGGATTAAGTACTTTGCATCAGTTTTCACAGTGGAAGACACCAGAGTAGCATACCAGAACTTCAAGAGAGTCAGGGGTCAGAGTTGAGTGTAGTGACCATCACTAAGGAGAAGATGCTAGGAAATCTGAAATGTCTGAAGGTGGATAAATCACATGGACTGGGTGGACTACATCCCAAAGTTCTGAAGGTGATAACTCAGGAGATTGTGGAGACACCAATGGTGTTCTTTCAGGAATCATTGGAGTCAATGAGGGTGCCAGAAGACTGGAAGATGCCAAATGTAACACCCCTGTTTGAGAAGGGAAGGAGGCAGAAGACAAGAAATTATAGGCTGATTAGCCTGACCTCGATTGTTGATAAGATTTTAGAATCCATCACTAAGGATGAGATTGCAGAATACTTGGAAGTGCATGGTAAAATAGGGCTTTGTCAAGAGGAGATAAGGCCTGACAAATCTGTTCAAATTTTTTGAGGAGCTAATGAGTAAGTTAGACAAAGGACAGCCAGTGGACATGATCTATTTGGATTTCTAGAGGCCTATGACAAGGATGCCACTAAAGAGAAGAGAACATGGTGCAAGGGGTCAGATACTGGCATGAATGGAGAATTGGTTGACTGGCAGAAGACATACAGCAGGAATAAGGGGGTCATTTTTAGGATGACAGCCAATGCCTCATTGAGTTCCGCATGTTGGGACCACAACTATTCACTTTATACATTAACGATCTGGACGAAGGAACTTAGGTTATTCTTGCTAAGTTTGCATGTGACACAATGGTAGGTGGATGGACAGGTAGTGTTGAGGAAGCAGAGAAACAGCAGAGAGGCTTTGACAGGTTAGGAGAGTGGGAAAAGAAATGGCAGATGGAATATAATCTGGAAAAGTATAAGATTATGCACTGTGGTAGGTAAAATAGAGGTATAAACTATTTTCTAAATGAGGAAAACTGAAGCACAAAGGGGCTTGGGAGTTCTAGCTCAGGATTCTCTTAAGGTTAACATACAGTTAGGAAGGCAAATGCAATGTTAGCATTGATTTCAGGCGGGCTAAAATGAAGGAGCAGGAATATACTACTGAGGCTGTATAAGGCTTTGGTTAGATCACATTTGGAATATTGTGAAAAATTTTAGGTCCCTAAGGAAGGATGTGCTGGCATTGGAGGGGTCCAGAGGAGGTTTACAAGAATGATCCTGGGAATGAAAACATTGTCATATGAGAAGTGATTGAGGACTCTTGGTCTGTACTCGATGGAATTTAGAAGGATGTGGCGAATCTGATTGAAATTTATAGAATACTGAGAGGCCTGATAGACCAGACATGAGAAAATATTTCCACTAATAGGAGAGTCTAGGCTGAAGTTGTCAGCCAGGTAAATATAGGCACTTGCAAGTTCCTGAAGGAAGTGCGTGCTGCTGGACCAAATGGCCTCAAATATCCAGTGACTAGGAAAGTCCATTCCACCTTCAATTTCTTTCCTCTCTCGTTCCTTTCGGTGCACTAATGGAAGCTCAAAAAGGATCTCCCAGTCAGCATGAATGTGCGTAGCTGGTGACAGATGGACTACTTGCCAAGACTGAGAGAAATATAAACTTCTCCTGTGGCGCCAATAACCAAAATGAGTGGGCATTTGGATTTGCTTCTCGAGATGGTACAGACTGCTGCCACTGTGCATCAGTGAATGTACTTGAAGTGGATTGCTTTGTCCTGGATGGTGTCAAACCTTTTGACGTTTTTGGAGTTGCATTCATCCAGGCAAGTGGAGAATGTTCCATCTCACTTTAGACTGCTATGATTTTCTTTTTTGGACCACAGTATTTATATGAGTGATCCAATTTAGTTTCTAGTCAATGTTGATCCCCAGGATGTTGGTACTGAGGGATTCAGTGATGGTAATGCCTCTGAATGTCAAGGGATGATGGTGAAAGTTCCGATTGTTGGAGATGGTCGTTTCTGGGACCCGATTTCAATTCCATCCTCAGGCAGCTGTCTCTGTGGAGTCTGCACATTCTCCACATGTCTGCATGGGTTTCCTCCGGGTGCTCTGGTTTCCTCTCACAGTCCAAAGGTGTGCAGAACATAGAACATAGAATATAGAACATAGAACAATACAGCACAGAACAGGCCCTTCGGCCCATGATGTTGTGCCGAACATTTGTCCTAGCTTAAGCACCCATCCATGTACCTATCCAATTGCCGCTTAAAGGTCACCAAAGATTCTGACTCTACCACTCCCACAGGCAGCGCATTCCATGCCCCCACCACTCTCTGGGTAAAGAACCCATCCCTGACATCTCCCCTATACCTTCCACCCTTCACCTTAAATTTATGTCCCCTTGTAACACTCTGTTGTACCCGGGGAAAAAGTTTCTGACTGTCTACTCTATCTATTCCTCTGATCATCTTATAAACCTCTATCAAGTCACCCCTCATCCTTCGCCGTTCCAACGAGAAAAGGCCTAGCACTCTCAACCTATTCTCGTACGACCTATTCTCCATTCCAGGCAACATCCTGGTAAATCTTCTCTGCACCCTCTCCAAAGCTTCCACATCTTTCCTAAAGTGAGGCGACCAGAATTGCACACAGTACTCCAAATGTGGCCTAACCAAAGTCCTGTACAGTTGCAACATCGCTTCACGACTCTTGAATTCAATCCCTCTGCTAATGAACGCTAATACACCATAGGCCTTCTTACAAGCTCTAACCACCTGAGTGGCAACTTTCAAAGACCTATGAACATAGACCCCAAGATCCCTCTGTTCCTCCACCTCACTAAGAAGCCTACCGTTAACCCTGTATTCAGCATTCTTATTTGTCTTTCCAAAATGGACAACCTCACACTTGGCAGGGTTGAACTCCATCTGCCACTCCTCAGCCCAGCTCTGCATCATATCCAAGTCCCTTTGCAGCCGACAAGAGCCCTCCTCACTATCCACAACTCCACCAATCTTCGTATCATCTGCAAATTTACTGACCCACCCTTCGACTCCCTCATTCAAGTCATTAATAAAAATTACGAAAAGCAGAGGACCCAGAACTGATCCCTGCGGAACTCCACTTGTAACTGGGCTCCAGGCTGAATATTTACCATCTACCACCACTCTCTGACTTCGACCGGTTAGCCAGTTTTCTATCCAATTGGCCAAATTTCCCTCTATCCCATGCCTCCTGACTTTCCGCATAATCCATGTATACTACATCCACTGCTCTACCCTCATCCACATGCTTGGTCACCTCCTCAAATAATTCAATCAGACTTGTAAGGCAAGACCTACCCTTCACAAATCCGTGCTGGCTGTCCCTAATCAAGCAGTGCCTTTCCAGATACTCATAAATCCTATCCCTCAGTACCCTTCCCATTACTTTACCTACCACCGAAGTAAGACTAACTGGCCTGTAATTCCCGGGGTTATCCCTATTCCCTTTTTTGAACAGGGGCACAACATTCGCCACTCTCCAGTCCCCTGGTACCACCCCCGTTGACAGTGAAGATGAAAAGATCATTGCCAACGGTACTGCAATTTCCTCTCTTGCTTCCCACATAATCCTAGGATATATCCCATCAGGCCCGGGGGACATGTCTATCCTCAAGTTGTTCAAAATATCCAACACATCTTCCTTCCTGACATGTATCTCCTCTAGCTTACCAGTCCATTTCACACTCTCCTCTTCAACAATACGGTTCCTCTCATTCGTAAATACTGAAGAAAAGTACTCATTCAAGACCTCGCCTATCTCTTCCGACTCAATACACAGTCTCCCACTACTGTCCTTGATCGGACCTACCCTTGTTCTCGTCATTCTCATGTTTCTCACATACGCATAAAATGCCTTTGGGTTATCCTTGATCCTATCCGCCAGAGATTTTTCATGCCCTCTCTTGGCTCTCCTAATCCCTTTCTTCAGGTCCCTTCTGACTATCCTGTATCCCTCCACTGCTCTGTCTGAACCCTGTTTCCTCAACCTTATGTAAGCCTCCTTCTTCCTCTTTACAAGACATTCAACCTCCCTCATCAACCAAGGTTCCCTCACACGACCATTTCTTTCCTGCCTGACCGGTACATACATATCAAGGACACGTCTTATCTGTTCCTTGAAAAGGTTCCACATTTCCACGACATCCTTCCCCGACAGCCTATGCTCCCAACTTATGCTCCTCAGATCCTGTCTTACAGCATCGTAATTACCCTTCCCCCAATTGTAAAACCTACCCTGTTGCATGCACCTATCTCTCTCCATAACCAAGGTGAAAGTCACAGAATTGTGGTCACCATCACCAAAATGTTCACCCACTAACAAGCCCATCACTTGTCCCGGTTCATTACCGAGTACCAAATCCCTCTGGTCGGACAATCTACATACTGTGTTAGAAAAGCTTCCTGGACACACTGCACAAACACCGCCCCATCCAATCTACTAGATCTAAAGAGCTTCCAATCAATATTTGGGAAGTTGAAATCGCCCATGACTACTACCCTGTGGCTTCTGCACCTTTCCAAAATCTGTTTCCTAATCTGTTTCTCCACATCTCTGCTGCTATTGGGGGGCCTATAGTAAACACCCAACAAGGTGACTGCACCTTTCCTATTTCTGACTTCAGTCCATACTACCTCTAAAGGCACTACCTCGAACTGCCTTTCTGCAGCTGTTATATCATTTCTAATTAGCAACGCCACCCCCCTCCTTTTTTACCACCTTCCCTAATCCTGCTGAAACATCTGTAACCAGGAACCTCCAACAATCATTCCTGTCCCTCTTCTATCCACGTTTCCGTGATGGCCACAACATCGTAGTCCCAGGTACATATCCACGCCTTAAGTTCACCGACCTTATTTCTGATACTCCTTGCGTTGAAGTATACGCACTTGAACCCATCTCTGTGTCCGCAAGTATTCCCTGTCAGTGCTACCTTCTTCACAGCCTCCCCACACACTTGGACATCCTGACAAACAGCTAGCCTACTTGCTGGACTACAAGTCCGGATCCCATCCCCCTGCCAAATTAGTTTAAACCCCCCCGAAGATAGCTAGCAAACCTACCCCCCAGGATATTGGTGCCCTTCTGGTTCAGGTGCAACCCCGTCCTGCTTGTACAGGTCCCACCTTCCCCAAAATGCAGTCCAATTGTCCAAATACCTGAAGCCCTCCCTCCTACACCATCCTTGCAGCCACGTGTTCAACTGCACTCTCTCCCTATTCCTTGCCTCACTGTCACGTGGCACCGGCAACAACCCAGAGATGACGACTCTGTCTGTCCTAGCTTTCAGCTTCCAGCCTAACTCCCTGAGCTCTTGAATGACCTCCCCACCTCTCTTCCTACCTATGTTGTTGGTGCCAACGTGCACCACGACTTCTGGCTGCACACCCTCCCCCTTAAGGATTCTGAAGACACGGTCCGAGACGTCTCAGACCCTGGCACCCGGGAGGCAACAAACCATCCGAGAGGTTAGGTGGATTAGCATGCTAAATTGCCCATAATGTCCAGAGGTGTGTAGGCTAGGCGAATTTGCCATGGGAGATGTAGGGTTGCAAGAATAAGGTGGGATGCTCTTTGGAAGGTCGATGTGGACTTGTTGGGCCGAATGGCGTGTTTCCACATTATAGGGATTCTATGATTCTATGAAGTGGAGCTGCAGGTCAAAAATCTTAAAATTCTATCCAATAATCCTGAATCCAAAATGATGACTAATTTTCTTTGCAAAAAAAAAATCAGTTTCCTAATGTAATCTGCGATAGCTGTCAGCTTTGGAAGTTTAATCATTCAATTAAGTGAAATGTGACTGATGAGAATAAACAGCTCAGTTACAATCAGCTTCAAGGTTTTTCTTCATGATATTCCTTTATCCATTGCTTTCGTTGTGCTGGAGGTGTCAAAATTGAAATCAAAAGTAAAGTTGCAAAAGAAAGGCAATATGTGTAATAGACTACTGATCTACATTTTTCTTTCTTCCTGCAGTTGAAAATGATCCCCAACATATTAGACTTAAATCAAAACATGTCAGCATCTTTTCCACTTTCAATTGCTGCATTAGAATAAATGAAATGTCCAATGACCCAATCAACATGTCATGTTCTCATTGACCCCCAACTCCAATTGCACACTTTCTCAGCACATCCCTCGCTTGTCCAAGTGCCTCTTTAATCTGTGATAGTATCTCAGTAGTTTTAGCATATATTAACTTACAAATTGCAAAATTCTCTTAGTTCCTATGACTAACTTCAACAAATCAGTATGTTCTTATTCAGTTTTTAGAAACACACACCTTAATCAAGGACAGGCAACACAGATTTGTCAAACTCTTGTTTGCCATATTTCATGAAGTTTCTTTTTAAGAAGTTCCAAACTGGATGCTTAAAAGAAATACTGTGGCCATAGCATTTTCATAAGCCACTGCATAAGCTAACTCACTAAGGGCTTATGAGAAAGTGTCAGGAGTATTGTATAATTAGAAATACAGCAGCCTGGATCAAAAGCTGGTCAAAAGAAAAGAACTTTAGAATTAATGAATATCACAGTGACAGCAAAAGAATGGAATGGTCAAGGGCTAATCCTGGACTATCTTTAACCTTTGTATGTACAAATTAATTGAATTTGAGTATAACACACACAAAATTGAAGTTTCAAGCTTCAAGGTTTTTCTTCATGATATTCCTTTATCCATTGCTTTCGTTGTGCTAGCTTGACAAACTGTGCGAAAGCCAGTAAAAAAACCATAGAGGACAGAAAATAGGTTAACAGGATGGGAAACCAGATGGCAGATGCAATTTAGAGTCACAGAGTCATGGAGATGTACAGCACAGAAAAAGACACTTTGGTCCAACCTGTCCATGCCAACCAGATATCCCAACCCAATCTAGTCCCACCTGCCAGCACCCGACCCATATCCCTCCAAACCCTTCCTATTCATATACCCATCCAGATGCATTTCAAATGTTGCAATTGTACCAGCCTCCACCACTTCCTCTAGCAGCTCACTCCATACACGTACCACTCTCTGTGTGAAAAAGTTGTCCCTTAGGTCTCTTTTATATCTTTCCTCTCTCACCCTAAAACTATGCCCTCTAGTTCTGGACTCCCCGATCCCAGGGAAAAAACTTTGTCTATTTATCCTATCCATACCCCTCATGATTTTATAAACCTCTATAAGGTCATCCCTCAGCCTCCGACGCTTCAGGGAAAACAGCCTCAGCCTATTCAGCCTCTCCCTATAGCTCAAATCTTCCAACCCTGGCAACATCCTTGTAAATATTTTCTGAACCCTTTCAAGTTTCACAACATCTTTCCAATAGGAAGGAGACCAGAATTGCACGCAATATTCCAAAAGTGGCCTAACCAATGTCCTATACAGTTACAACATGACCTCCCAACTCCTGTACTCAATACTCTGACCAATAAAGGAAAGCATACCAAACGCCTTCTTTACCATCCCATCTACCTGCAACTCCACTTTCAAGGAACTATGAACCTGCACTCCAAGGTCTCTTTGTTCAGCAACATTTCCTAGGACCTTACCATTAAGTGTATAAGTCCTGTTAAGATTTGCTTTCCCAAAATGCAGCACCTCGCATTTATCTAAATTAAACTCCATCTGCCACTTCTCAGCCCATTGGCCCAGCTGGTCAAGATCCTGTTGTAATTTAGTGTGAATGTGTGAGATAATGCATTTTAGTAGAAAGAAAGGATGGTAACATATATTTAATCATAAAATATTGAAGATTGTGATTATACAGTGTGATCAGGTTGTTCTAGTTCTTAATTTCTGGAGGTATAGTGCATATTAAATATGGAAAATCAGAACTTTTTGCTTTATAAATAGGAAAATATAGTGCAAGAGTAAACAAACATTAATAAAGTTATACTATATATTCATTACACCACAATTTTAGGAATCCATTTATCAAACATTAAAGCCATAAGAGTATCTTACATACATTCACTGTGATAATGCTAGATTGTAAAGAACTGAAAGGCTTGCATTTATACAGTGCCTTTTATGACCATTGGCATCTCAAACCGCCTTACAATCAAGTAAATTCTGTTGAAGTGTAGTCACTGTTGGGTAGGAAACATAACAGGCAGTTTGTGTACAGAAAACTCCCACAAGCAACAGTGTAATATTAAGCAGGTAATCTGGTTTTGTGATGATGGTTGAGGGACATGTGTTTGCCAGGTCATAAAGGGATAATTTGAAATAGTGTCATGGAATGTTTTATATCCACTTGCACAGACATATCAGGCTTTGGTTTTATGTCTGAAGGATAGTGTACACACCCTCAGTATAATGGGAAAAGTAGTTACGTGGTGAACAGTGATACTCTGGGACTATTTTCAGTGGAGTAGAGAAAGAGATAGAAACATAGGAGACAGATTAGGCCATTCAGCTCCATTATTCAATACAATCCTGGCTGGTCATCCATTCCAATGCCTTTTTCCCACATTATCTTTTTATGTCCTTTAGAAATCTGTCAATGTCTATTTTAAACTGAATGACTGGACTTCCACAGTTCTTTGGGATAGAGAATCGCAAAGATTCACAACCCTCTGAGTAAACATACTTCTTGTCATCTCAGTACTAAGTGGATTATCCTTTATTTTGAAATTATGTCCCCTGGTTCCAGACTCCTAAAGCAGAGGAAACAGCTATCTTGCATCAATCCTGTATGACCCTTTCAGCATTTTGGAGGGTTCAATGAGATCACCTCACATTCCTCAGGCTCATATCTCTATCTATGTATCTCATATCTATACCATATTCTCCTACCACTCTTCATAGCTGGAAATGTGTTGCTGGAAAAGCGCAGCAGGTCAGGCAGCATCCAGGGAACAGGAGAATCGACATTTCGGGCATAAGCCCTTCTTCAGGGCTTATGCCCGAAACGTCGATTCTCCTGTTCCCTGGATGCTGCCTGACCTGCTGCGCTTTTCCAGCAACACATTTCCAGCTCTGATCTCCAGCATCTGCAGACCTCACTTTCTCCTACCACTCTTCATAGACCAGTTCTACCATCCTGTGATCCTGAAAATAAGTCTGATGAGCCTTTGTTACGCTGGCTCAATGGAAATAATGGTCCAGATTTTCTGCAAAGTGACAAATTTCCACTCAGATTCTTCTCTTTTATGAAAGAAGAGGGCTCAATGTTTCTAATTTCGCTCAGTGATCCCTCAGAAATGTGGAGCTGTTCTTCCAGTCTCCCAGTTCTTGCTTAGTACAAAACCAAATTCCTTTTCCAGTCAGGTCAACTGCCATAGTCTGAAAGTTAGAAGTCCTGACAGCCATCAAGCCATAAGTACATAATTTTGAGACCATCATTATTTTTCTTTTGTTTTTCTCATTGTTGGTTTGAAACTGTGAGTTGCAGTTGAGATTTTTTTCTTTGAACAGTAGCAGTATTTTTTAAAAATGAGAACAAAAGACAAACGTTTGCTATTGGGAACTGGTCGAAGATAATGCTGGTTTATTACTACTCTAAGAACACTGTAGATGATTCGATACCAAGCTACAGTTATGCTCAGGGATTGGATGTTGAATTGGTCAATTCGGGAAGGACTAATGCTGGCCAGCCAACTACAGAGAGTGCTGATAAAGAAAGAGAAAACAAAGAGTGAACTGGCTCAGACTGGGTTGTGGGCAGGATTTGGTTTTATTGTGGAAATTGCTGGAGTAAGCATTCGTTTTAGGTTTACACTCTCTGTCTAGCTTTCTTAAATTACTGACATGTTGAAAGTACTGTGAAATGAACCCCAGTCTCAGAAATAAGTAAAACGTCTCCAGAAGCCTATGGAAGCTGTTTGCATTAACCTGTAACTTCAGATTGCAAGCAAAATATACAGTTCTGTATGCCTGTTCTACGACACATTGTCCAAGGATTTCATGAAGGCCTGATATTCATTATTGAAATGGTTACTGCATTTGCAAATGACAATTATTTTACTTTCCTATAATTTATCCATTCACTCTGTTGGTATGTAAGTGGGAGTTTGTATTCAAAGCAAATTGGGCTTAAATCATAGTTGTTAAATTACCTGGCAAGTTAATTATCTGTATTCTGTTAAAGTACATTCTTAACAATAAACTGTTAATTTTTGTTTGACGTTATAAACTTGGTGTCCAAGATCTCTTAGTTGCAAACTCTGGTCTGGTACATTTGAGCAACTTGGAGTCATTGAATGTTTGTGTTTACTCAATACAAATCCAGTGGTAGTGAGGCTGATTTGGTTTTGCTTGCTATCCCTGTGTTGGAACAATTTGGTAAGAGTGATCTTAGGGTACTGGAGGTGTAATGTGCCAGATTGGTAGGGAAGTAGAGTATCAAGTGGGCAGGGTGCTAGGGAAGTACAGTGCAACTGGGAAGGGGATAGAGTCCTAGGTGGTAGGATGCCAATGGGGAGTGCAAATAGTGTGCCAGTTGGGGAGGCTGGCAGTTGCAATGGGAGGAGGTACCAGTTAATAGTGTGTTTCCTGAGTAAGGGTATGATGCTAGCTGAGTGCTGTGGGAAGGGGAGTGGTGGCAAGTGGATAAAGTGCAAGGTTCAAAGTAGCAAGGAGTAGGCAGATAGATTTAGAGTAGGTTGGAGTGGGCAGCAGAAATTCAGTCTGGTTGGGGGTGGAAAGGTTGGGTTCCAGGTCTGGGAGGGTTTTTTTTCCCAGCAGTGGGATTTTGGGTCAGGTCTATTGAGTGGACAGGACTGGGTGGTCAGGTCTGGTGGCAGGGGGATTGAATCTGGGGACAGGGGAAGGCGGTTTAGGTCATTGGAGGAATGGGGAGGGTGGGGTGAGATTGGGGATACAGGTCAGGTCCAGCACGGATCAGAAGATGGGGAATGATTGGTGGGGTCATGGAGATATAGGGAGAGGAATGAGTTTGTCAGGGTCTGAGAGATGTAATTGGCCTGAAGTAGGTGCAGGTGTGTGAGGTAAGAACTGTGACTGTTTCATAGTTATTCATAAGTTAGACGATGTACTTAACAATCTAACTTTCCTGAGTTAAAAATCACACAACACCAGGTTATAGTCCAACAGGTTTAATTGGAAGCACACTAATTGGAAGCTAGTGTGCTTCCAATGAAACCTGTTGGACTATAACCTGGTGTTGTGTGATTTTTAACTTTGTACACCCCAGTCCAACACCGGCATCTCCGAATCGTAACTTTCCTGAGTAATTATGTTACTTAATTTCATCACAATCATCCAAAGTGTTCAATTTAAATAAAAACTCTTGAATGGATCTTAACATATAGGAATTGCCCAGTCAATTTCCTGGGCAATTCCTCCAATGCATGCTACAATGGGGATTCTGAAAAGATCCTCATGAACAATTCCTAACTTTGCTGGCGTAATGACTTTGTGGTCACAGAAAATCTGCTCCTTTCCCCCTCCTAAAACAAGGAGACCAAAACAATACACATCGTTTTGCTGGAGCATGAAATGCTTTGCCATGGGTTATTTTAAAGCAGACATCATTGCAACCTTTAATTACAGAAAAGAAGCAGGGAAGTGGGATTAATTTTGAAATCCTACAAAGAGCTAGCATGTGCATGATGGACCAACTGGCCTCTTCTAATCATTCTGCTTTGATTAAGTCTGGTTATGATTTTAAGTCTGTCTCTTGCAGCAACATCTCCAGTCCTGCTACTGGTTGGGATTGGCATTAGTGGCAATAGAGTATAAGCCTATTCATAGAGTCATATGAGTCATACAGCACGGAAGCAGACCCTTCGGTCCAACTTGCTCATGCCGACCAATTTTCTCAAACTAAACTAATCCCATTTGCCTGCGTTTGGCCCATATCCCTCTAAATCTTTTCCATTCCTGTATGTGTCCAAATGTCTTTTAAATGTTGCAACTGTACCTGACACTGTAACTGATTCAGATTCTGAAATGCTAAATATGTGACGACAACTAACTCTGGCTTAATTTTAAAGAGCTGCAAAAATTTCTAAGAGTGAGTTTTCAACCTTGCACAGATCTACCACTTACACATTGTTTTATTCAACAAGAGTACTCCAGGTTTCATGTCTAACACCAAATATAGCTCTAACCTTTCAAGCCAGACGTAGTACAAATCGATAGAAATATTAGACCTACTAGTCATTTCTCTTAACAGTGCATTATCATTCAAGTCATCTAACTGATATCCCACAGAGTGAAGAATAGATGGCAGCAGAGGGCAGAAAACCAAGATGAAAGTAACAACATGTGGACAGTAATCCTAAATTTGCTGGGACAGCTAAAGTGAGATACAAAGCATCCAAAGTTTGCCCTATTGAAAGGCTAATCAGCTGTATGGTGACCTAAGTGTTTTATGTGTTTCTGAAGGGTTATATGTGTTTACATTAAGTATTGTAACTCATCACCACTGTGTCAGGATGAGTTCTGTTAAAAACCAAATGTGTGTTTGACCATTTGTCAGCAAAATGAGGCATGGTTGATCATACTGTGATTGCACTATGCTGAGTAAATATAATGCAGTTGATTAGAGGACACAAAAGCTGCAAAGAAACAACTTATATGAACAGCTTGAATAAGCTGATCATTAAAACCAATAAATAAATTTCTTTCAACAGAGGAGAAGATTGTAGAGAGTATCTCTTCCTGAAAATTGATAAAAATGACACTTTGGCAAAATAATGGTAAGATTCACCTCATTGTCTGTAGCACTTCATTCAAAAAAATGTTATGGGTTCTAATCTAATGTGTTTACTTTTGCAAATTAATATGGAATAAAATAAAACTGAAGTATCTTCAAGATAAGAATGCTGTATAAACATGTACATATAGGGCAGAAACACATTGGGAGAGAGCAATTTGAACAGAGAGCAGGCCAGACACAATAGCAGAGACAGATCTCCAACTACAGAGCACGTGATCAGGAAGAAAATTGGAGGTGTGACATCAAAGAGTAGAAGGTAAGTGTTTACTTGGTGGATTTTTTTTCCCACTCTGACCTGAAGTAGGGAATTTCAATCAGGATAAGTATTAAAATATTAAGCAGTTATAAAAATTAATAAGTGAGTGGTTGTTGAATATAATCTTATCTTATTTTTATAATTAAGTTCAGTTCCATTGGTAAAGTGCATTCAGAATTATGGAGCTGATATTTGTAAAAAGTAACATCTTTACAATCCTAAATATCTAATCAACTGAATAGGACTTTGAACCACATGGTTAAGTTCAGTTCAATTACTAAGATTTAAAATACTACAGGAGAATAGGATATATATTTTAAAAAATAATTGAACAAAATAATTAAGCAGATTGTAATTGCGTTACCTAATACCAATGAGATTCAGGGCAAACACATCGGCAATAAATGTTTGTAACTCAAGTAGCTACAATTATTTACTAAAAAAATGAAGCCACAAGATTCCACGGTATAAACCAAAAGAATTTTTACGAAACATATATCAAACAAGTTAACATTAAATACTATATTCAGTAACCACCCATATTCCAAAGTTCAGAAATCAGTACAAATGAATTAAGAGGCAAATTGCGGTCATTTAAATACTTATAATTATGCAATGACAAATACAACTAAGTCCAATCTTATGAATTGGTTCATTAGTCCACAGCCTAAATATGATCAAGCTCAGTCAAGACATTCTTCAAGATAAAAATCCTCTTTTAGGATTTAGCCTGATTTCCAGTCAACAGCAGCATACAACCAATCAGAGTTTCATAGATTAATTAATTAATGAAAAATGGCATATATCATTAGAACCACCTTATCTCTGTTTAAAATTATCTGGATGTCATTTGTATACTAAATTTGCTATCAAGTAACAAAGCAGCTGCAACAACTATATGGTCGCTTATTCTCAGTTCTAGATCCAGCTTTGACATTTTTAGCATGTCTGAGATGTGCTGCTGGAATCACCAGCAGAGTTGCGGTAATTCTGTATCCTTTTGGATGGTTTCAACATGGTTAAGTCTCCCTTGAGATTGGATTTCCCATCTCGGTTTCAGCCTTATTTTCTTTAGAAACTGGAAAGGTCAGCTTCCCTCCTTCATCTCCCTTTTTAATTAGAGTTTCTCTCAAAAAATATAAGCTTTGAAACCACAGATTCCATCACAAAGATTAAGAAGGCTGAATTGCTGAGAAGCATAGTTGTATTCCAAGGAGACTGCACTCCCTTGGGAAGTAGTCAAGGTCACTGCAGCTCAGAAAGTATTTGCATTAAGCAGCAGGGTCTATCAGCAGCAGCAAAAAACTTATATTTCATGTTTGCAGTAAGCTGAGGATTCATACCAAAGCTTTTATTATTGTGATGCTTATTATGTTATTTTTGTGAATAACAAAGACTCATTATTGTGCAGCTGGTGTGTGACAATCTCTAGCATTTTCCATGATGTCTTTTAGTTTGCATCAATTCTCCATACCCTCGCTATCTTTTCCTGCATAATGAACACGAGATTGACAGCTTAGGATCACAGGCTACTTTCCTATACACTTGATTCATGGTTCATCAAGGGAACCCGCACGAGCAGCTGAACAACACCACAATCAGATTCACAGGTTGTCTAAAACTTCATCAAGTGAATGACAAGATCCTCCATGAAATAGCCCACTGCCTGAATACATCAATGATTTCACCAGATTGACATGTTGGATAAGTGAGTGAGAGAGTTAAGGTTAGGAAGGAAAGATAGATATCCAACAGTTCTGCTGTATGTGGATTCCAGCTTCTCATCATTGCTGTGTAAATTTTATCTGTCTGTTATGTGGATGGCTGCCTCTCCACTAATTATCTCCTCAGCGTCAAGCCAGGTCAGCTTTATATTTTTATTTTCTTCCTTATTGTATATGCCAACTACTTCTGCAAGTAGAATGAGTATAGGGGTGTAAGAGCTTGGAGACTTTTCTGATAAGCCTACAGCATTGTGTGGATGATGCTGGAAAGAAGCAGAAAGCCTGGGCAAGCAGAAGATGTAATTATGAGAGCAGTGAGATGTCTTGTGGATATGAATACAGCAGAAGGAAGTGCAACAAAGTATCCCACTATAATGCACATAAACATATGCCATTTGACTTCTCCAGCCTACTGCACCATTGAATAATATCATGATTAATCTGATTGTGGCCTCAACTCAACATTCCGTCCACCCCAATCACCTCTGAAATCCCAGAATCTGTCCATCTCTGCTGTACAATTATTCACTGATTCCTTCTCCATTGGTATCTGGGGAAGAAAGTTCCAAGGACCCACAACTCTCTGACAGAAAAGAAAATCTTTTTCGTCTTTCTCTCAGACTGAATGTGATCACTGCAAACTAGGGGACCTTTATTATGAAGTCATTAATTAGTTCTATCTCATTACACAATATCAGATTTAGTGAAGTCTGCTCTCAGGTTGGCATTAGAGTGAGCTGCTCTGTGAAAGTATCCTGAAAACGCTCTATGAAAACATTGTGAACATTGATAACCTGGAATAAGAGTGTTGTCTTATAAGGAAAGATTGGACAGGCTAAGCTTGTATTGGCTGGAGTTTAAAAGAGTAAGATTGAAACATATAATATCCTGAGGAGTCCTAACAGAATAGACACAGAGTGGATGTTTGTTTTGATGGGAGAATCTAGAACTATGGGTCACTGTTTAAAAATTAGGTAACACAGAGGTAAGGCAAAACATTTTCTCGAGAGGTCTTGAGTTTTCAGAACACTATTCCTAAAAAAGGTGGTACAAGGAGGATCCTTGATTACTTGTTAAAGCATAGGTAGGTAGATTCTTATTATACAGAGGGGTGAAAGGTTTTTGGGGTAGACAGAAATGTAAATTTGAGGCTACAATCAGATTAGCCCTGACCTACTGAGTGGCAAGGCAAGCTTGAGAAGCTAAATAGCTTATGTCTGCTCCTAATTCATATGTTTATATGTATGTTCACTGTATGTACCTTTGAATGCTTAGGTTGCAGTATTTTCACCTTGCGGCCAAATCTCTGAAATGGCTACCAAACCATATATACCTATTTCTATGTGTACAGGTACTAATTTATTTTGTTACAAAAACTGATTGCATTCAGGTACATAGTCTTATTCTGTATTATTTTGACCATTTTTGTAACCTCTCCTCTAGCCTTATCTGCAGGTGCAATCTCAGATTTTCCCTTCCTGCCATGGTCAAATTCCCTACTGGTACCTTGCTGTCTTGCCTTGTCTTCTCTGCTTAATTTGGATACAAGTGATGAGCTTGATTCCTTGCCTCGTCTATTTAGTTCAAAGCCCTTTACACTGTGCTGGTTTTCTCACTTACCAGAACACTGATTCCAGTGTGGTTCAGATAAAGACTGGCTCATTTTCCCTGCTGATCTCAGTGCTCCAGGAATCATATCCCATTTCTCCCTCACTAATCTTTGAGCCACACATTCATCTCTCTAAACCTATTTCCCCTATCCATTTTACTCATATTTTTTGCAATAATTCCATAGAGCCTCTAGATTGAGGAGGATGTAGCTAAAGTATTGGGGTTACAATAGAGTGTATTGGTTTGTACCACGTTTAAACAGCTGTACATAGATGTCTTCTCTTGGTATTCCTTGTGATCTTCAAACAAAAATCAAATCCTGGAACAACATATGTAGTATTTATTTGCCCTGTCGGCTCTCTGCATTACTGCTGAAAGGTTTGCCCATGAACCTAGAGAGAAAGGACAACTTGGTGTTTGATGCTGGCATGCACTATGAGCATGTCCGCTGATGCATCAGAAAATCTAGAGGTTATTGTTGCAGTCTTGCTACCCGGACTACACTATACACCATTGAAAATAAAAGGCTTCTTTCAGAAGCTGCAGTTTGCCCGACATCTTGCTCATCCACCTACTAGACAATGGTTGGTTATTGTGCAGTATGTACTCAGTTCACTGTTATATCTCCTGCCAAACCCACAAGCTCTGGGAAAACAAGAACAGCATGTCCATGAGAGTATCAACACCTGTAACTTCCAATCCAAGTCACACTCTATCCTTACTTGGAAATATATCATTGTTCCTTCAAGATTGCTGAGTCAAAATCCTGGTGTTCCTTCCATAGTAGCACTGTGATGTACCGATAGCATGTAAATTTTAACCAACAGCTCACCCACAACTGAACAAGAATAATTTTGATGAGCAATATTTACACTCTTCCAAATTTATCTTTCTGTTAAAATTGGTGGACAGTAAGAGTGGGAACATTGTAAAAACCAGTGACTGATCATTTTCCCCTGGTCCACTTGGGCAACAGGATTGTGCTCCCAAAAGGCCGGGTCATTATTATGTAATTTAGTCAAAAATATCAACACGAACAAAATTAATATTTTTGCATTATTAATCTATATGGTGTTGGTAATTCACATCTCCTGAATGAATTTAAAAGCAATTAGTTGGGCCTGAAAACAAAAAAAATCTTAGAACCTTCAATATCTGCACTGAAGTCTCACTCACCTGACATTGCTACATATTTCAATTCACACCAGATAAAGGATAACACTCAGCCAGCAGATGTAGGAGAAGTAATCTGTGAAACCCAGCTTGCTAGCACCAATATGCAGTGTTTAGTTGCATCTCTAGAATTCTTGTTTTTCTGACAAGAAATTTGACTGTTATTTCTTTCATAAACAGTTGGGCTCAAAAGCTAAAAAAGAACACTTGAAATGTAAAAGACACAGTAAAACAGAATTGTGGCCTACTCCACTGAACACTATCCAAATGGACTCTAAACTGTTCAACTAGTTTTGGTCAAGAAAAGGATAGACACTGCTCAAAGTGCCAGCTAAATGTCAATCAAAAGACCACTAGTTGGTGCCATAAATAATAGGTGTACTGTAATTTTCCACTAGAGGTCAGTGTAGTATCAGTGTGTAGCGTTAGAGAAACCCAATCAGCAGCAGCTAACTTTTTACATTTTTCACTAATTAATAATGGAAACATATTAACTTGGTTCTGGTTGATTTTTTAAACAAAATTTAATAATAATGACCAGCCCTTTTAATTGAGAAGAGTGTAAAGCCCGACATTTTCAACTCTGGAGATTAGGTTGGAATGTGGGGCCTAAAAAAAAGCATTTACACAAAACTTGTCATGCATACCAGAAATCTCAAAGTGTTTTGCAGCCAATAAAGTGCTTTTGAAGAGTACTGTAGTCAATGTTGTAACATAGGAAATAGGCCAGCTAACTTCCACAATAAGCAATGTGATACTTACCAGTTAATCTGTTTAGGATATTGCTGAGGGCTAAATATTGGCCAGGCCAACAGAAATAACTCTGCTGCTTTTCTGAAATAGTGCCATCGGATCGTTTATATTTACCCATGTAGTCAGAAGGTGCATAAGTTTAATAACTCATCTCAAAGACACATTTCCAACAGTGCAGAACCCGCTCAGTACTATAAAGGAGTGTCTTCCTCAATATTTGTGCTCAAGCCATGTAGCATCACTCAAACACATAACCATCTAACTTTGTAGAGTAGGCTCTCTCATATTAATGACAATGGTCTAATGAGTAACCACTCATCAAGGACTGACTAACTCAGTGGGTAAGGTTTCTTTTTTAAAAACAGTAAAATATATCATAAGTTATGAAGTAGACATTACAACAAATAAATTGAACTCTGTATGTTTATCTTGAAGTCAAAAAGCAGAATAATTGCCAAAGTCCCAACATTGTACACCCACAGCATATACAACCCTTAAACGTGAACTCTTTTAAAGGCAAGTTACACATGCAATGTTCTCCTCCTTTCCAAAATAAAATTTAACTACTAACAATAATAAGTGAGCTTATGTCTCTTTAAATTATATAGGTAATTTGCTGATGGTCCAGATCTCATGTTGGCAACATTGTCTGGTGGTGTTCATTGACTACAGTCATCAATGACATTGTCTGTTACTCCTGTTTATGTTTCGGATCTTGTACTTATGTAACAGGATGAAAGGCAGTTGGATAAGTGGAACAGATCTGAAACGTTCAAACGGTTATCACACAATTACACTTTCATGTGTTTGGACCTCATAGGAACTTGGTTCGGTCCATATTCTGCCACCTCAGCTGGTTGCTGCGTTACTTCTATGGGGATCCTAAACCTGAACTTATTGTCCCATTTATAATTTTGACAATTCTATATAAATTTGATCATTCTATTTTATTGTGCAGGTTGTTCTCCTGCCATTTTACAATCTGCACCTCAGTTTACAAGGAATAATTTGGGTATGAATGGGTAAGTTCATAAACAGCAGTCTGCAAACAAGCTCCATCAGCGATGGAATGATTGTACTCAGAGGTGATGCACCCAAATATAAAATTGTATTGCGTGGATCTTGCATCAACTGTCTACATTTAAGGACTAGATTTTTGACTGTGCAAATCAAGCATTCAGATAGACCATTGGACCTTAGATAAGCACATGGAGAAGTAGTCAATGCTCCATTTCTCACACATGTCCTTGAATGGCTTACCAATTTATTGCAGACTATTATCAATAATTATCTCTGTAGGAGTGCCTAATAAATTAAAAATAGCTTAAAATGTGTGCAATGGTTATACTTGAAATATTATGCAATTGACAAATGATAGGATACTTGATAAAACAATAATGATGCAGTCAGTTCCAGGCACATGAGGAAGGTCAGCTGGAATTTTGGACCAAGGATGGGCAGGATATTCATGCAGTATTAATGGACCTTTGCACAGACTTAACATGTGCTCTTGACATGCCTTGCAGCCCTTAACAAGGATTTTGAAGTGACTGCTGATTCCCAACAAATATGCTGACTCTCTTGTGTGTTGTCTCAACTGATTTACGCCCATGCGTGCGTGATGAAGTTGTCGAAGAATATCAAGTTGAAGCACTTCTGATGTGATGACCTGCATCACATTTTTAGGTGCCTCTTCGGGAAAATGCATGACTAGAAAATCTTTCAGCTAATATCGTCTGCTTAATGTTTGAGTAATTGGACTACACTATAGACAGATCATTTGAAGCAAATGCAATCAGTTTGTCTTTTGTAGTATGCATGCTGTCACACCTTTCTGTGAGGCATTTATCTCCAGAGTAATTGTCACCCTTGGGTTGTAACATTGCAAGTTTGATGGTTCTGATAGTCACTATTTCAGTGCTTTGAAGAGGTACTGGTGGTCCTTTTATCATAGGAAAGGTCCAATCTTGATTATTTCCTCAGTACTATGACTTTTAAGTGAAATTGAAAATGTATTGCAACAAGAGAATTGAAGATCATCCTTCTCTTCAGGAGTTGGCATCCCTTTGATGTCTTTTATTTTACTTGGATCAAGAGATGTGCCTGCACTGGAATTTACAGAACCGGAAAAGCTGATTGTGACATTTCCATCTTCAGAACACCACTGCATACCACTTCTTTCAATAAGTGCAAACTGTGGTCATTTTCTTGTTTTATTATTCTTACCATAGAAATGTCATTGATGACATAGATTCATCCTGGTCTAGCACATGTAACATGGTCTGTGTAAGCTTAAAAG
The DNA here is from genome assembly GCF_037043375.1 of Chiloscyllium plagiosum. Taxonomy (NCBI): domain Eukaryota; kingdom Metazoa; phylum Chordata; class Chondrichthyes; order Orectolobiformes; family Hemiscylliidae; genus Chiloscyllium; species Chiloscyllium plagiosum. The sequence continues at coordinate 68,604,424 of NW_028270147.1, forward strand.
AGATCCTGGCCAACAAATAACAAATTTAGAAAACATAGCTTTGAATGCTGCTTAAACACTTTATATACTATTAGGATATCTGCCATTTCCCAAGTTAAACTACAGAATTTTGTGGACATTCTTCCAATATGCTTTTGACCTTCCCTTGTTTGCTATCAATCTGCCAAATACCAGATCACTTGCTTTTCTCAAGTGAACTAAACTGACCTCTCAACACTTGATCACTAGTAAGTTGTGTTTTTCAACTCTTTCATTGTATCAAACAAAGGCGCCCAGTGTTGTCTTTAGCACTTTAGCACGATTTAAGATTGTTGACCATGTGTCCTATCTGTAGATTAATTTGCTTACTGATTGTTCAGGCCTGATAGACCTCATCAGCACAGTACGTTCCATTGTTGTTTACAATGTCATGCTAATGATAATTATCAGGGATTGATTAACACTGTGGGTTAGTTTACTTGTAACAGTAAAACCATAAGTTACAAAGCAGACATTGCAGGAAACTAAGTGATTTGTGTTGTGCAGCTTGCAGACATAAAGTAGGTGAACCTGGACATAATTAATAAATCACTTTTATTCAAGAAGGGAGAGAGGCAGAAAACAGGAAACTATGGACCAGTTATCTTGAAAGTGTTTGAATTGATCATTAAAAAAGTTTCTTAAAGTCAGCAAGATTTTGTGAAAGGAAAATCATGTTTAACCAATTTATTAGACATCTTTGAAGGAGTACCATGTGAATAAAGGGGAGTCAGTAAATGTACTGTAATTGTATTTCCAAATGGCATTTGATAAGGTCCACAAAAGGTTCTAAAGCAACATGAAGCTGATGGGGTGTAGGAGATAATGCATTATGGATAGAAGATTGGTTGGTTCGCAAAAAACAGAGTAAACAAAAATGCGTCTTTGATTGGCAGGATAAGATGAGTAGAATCATAGTGGAGTCTGTGTTGGAGCCTTAACTTTTTACATCAATGATATAGATGAAGGGAGCTAAGACATCATAGCTAAACTTTCAGATGACACGTGGACAGTAGGAAAGCATGTTCTGAAGAAAACATATGGAGTTTGCAGAAAAATATAGATTGATTCAGTGAGCAAAAATAAGGTGGTTGGACTATAAGATGGGAAACTGTAAATTTGTTCACTTTGGCAGGAAGAATGAAGAAGCAGAGTACTACATAAACAGAGAACAACTGTGGAAATCTGAGCTGCAGAGGAATTTAGGTGTTCTAATACAAGTCACAAAATGTGCAGGCATAGCATACAATCAGAAGGATGTGTGAAGCTACTCTTTATTAGACCATAAGACATTGGAGCAGAACGAGGTAATTCCGCCCATCAGGTCTGCTCTGTCATTCGATTATAGCTGATATATTTCTGTACCCCCAATCTCCTGTCATCCCCTCATAACCCTTGATCCCCTTAATAAATAAGAATCCATCTGTCTCGGTCTTAAATACACTCAATTACTTAGCCTCCAAATCATCCTTAGGCACAGTTCCACAGATTCACCATGGCTTGGCTGAAAAGATTCCTCTTCATCTCAGTTCTAAAGGGTCATCCCTTCACTCTGAGGCTGTGCCCTTGCATCCTAGTGTCTCCTACGAGTGGAAACATTTTCTCCACATCCACCCCATCCAGGCCTCTCAATATCTGTAAGTTTCAATGAGATTCCCTGCCCTTATTCTTCTAAACTTCTTCTAGTACAACCCAGAGTCCTCAACTGCTCCTCATATGACAAAGCCCTTCATTCTTTGGATCATTCTTGTGGAGTTCCTCTGGACCCCTCCTTAGATATGGGGCTCAAAACTGCTCACAGTATTCCAAACAAATCCAGAACCCCAGACTAGTATTCTGGGGACAAGGGTTTGAATCTTGCCATGGCAAATGATGATATTTGATTTCAATAAAAATCAAGAATTAAAAACCATTCTAGTAATGACCATATAACCACTGTTGTAAAAATCCATTTGCTTCACTAATGTCCTTTACGGAAGGATAGCTGCTGTCCTTAACTGGTCTGGCTTAACTGGTCTGTACACCTCCATCCCCCATCACGAAGGACTCAAAGCACTCCGCTTCTTCCTTTCCCGCCGTACCACCCAGTACCCTTCCACCGACACCCTCCTTCGACTGACTGAACTGGTCCTCACCCTGAACAACTTTTCTTTCCAATCCTCCCACTTTCTCCAAACAAAAGGAGTAGCCATGGGCACCCGCATGGGCCCCAGCTATGCCTGCCTCTTTGTAGGGTATGTGGAACAATCCATCTTCCGCAACTACACTGGCCCCACCCCCCATCTTTTCCTCCGCTACATTGATGACTGTATCGGCGCTACCTCGTGCTCCCACGAGGAGGTTGAACAGTTCATCTACTACACTAACACCTTCCACCCTGACCTCAAATTCACCTGGACAGTCTCGGACTCCTCCCTCCCCTTCCTAGACCTTTCTGTTTCTATCTCAGACGACCGAATCAACACGGACATCTACTACAAACCGACCGACTCCCACAGCTACCTGGACTACACCTCCTCCCACCCCGCCCCCTGTAAAAACGCCATCCCATTCTCCCAATTCCTTCGTCTCCGCCGCATCTGCTCCCAGGAGGACCAGTTCAAAATACGCACAACACAGACGGCCTCCTTCTTCAAGGACCGCAATTTCCCCCCCGACGTGATCGACGATGCCCTCCACCGCATCTCCTCCACTTCCCGCTCCTCCGCCCTTGAGCCCCGCCCCTCCAACCGCCACCAGGACAGAACCCCACTGGTCCTCACCTACCACCCCACCAATCTCCATGTACAGCGCATCATCCGCCGTCACTTCCGCCACCTCCAAACGGACCCCACCACCAAGGATATATTTCCCTCCCCTCCTCTATCAGCTTTCCGTAGAGACCACTCCCTCCGCGACTCCCTTGTCAGATCCATCCCCCCCACCAACCCAACCTCCACTCCCGACACCTTCCCTTGCAACCGCAGGAGGTGCAACACTTGCGCCCACACCTCCCCCCTCACTTCTCTCCAAGGCCCCAAAGGAAACTTCCATATCCGCCACAGATTCACCTGCACCTCCACCCACATTATCTACTGCATCCGCTGCAGCCGATGTGGCCTCCTCTATATTGGGGAGACAGGCCGCCTACTTGCGGAGCGATTCAGAGAGCACCTCTGGGCCACCCGGACGAACCAACCCAATCACCCTGTAGCACAGCATTTCAACTCCCCCTCCCACTCCACCGAGGATATGCAGGTCATTGGACTCATCCACCGCCAAACCACAACAACGCGACGGTCGGAGGAGGAGCGTCTTATCTTCCGACTGGGAACCCTCCAACCACAGGGGATGAACTTGGACTTCACCAGTTTCTTCATCCCCCCTCCCCCCACCTTGTCTCAGCCGAATCCCTCCAGCCCGGCACCGCCCTCCTGACCTGCAGTCTTCTTCTTGACCTCTCCGCCTCCACCCTACTCCGACCTATCACCCTCACCTTGACCTCTTTCCACCTATCACATTTCCAACGCCCCTCCTCCAAGTCCCTCCTCCCTACCTTTTATCTTCTCCTGCTGAACACTCTCTGCTCATTCCTGAAGAAGGGCATGTGCCCGAAACGTCGAATCTTCTGTTCCCTAGATGCTGCCTGACCTGCTGTGCTGTTCCAGCAATAAAGTTTCAACTTTGGTCTGGCTTACATGCAACTCCAGACCTACAGCAATGTGAGTGACTTTTAACTGCTTGTGAGATGGCCTAGAAGGCACTCAGTATTAAGGGCAATTAGAGATGGGCAATACATATGGCATTATTAGAAATTCCCATATCCTTTTAGCAAAGAGAAATTCACCTCTTGGCAATCATTCTTAAGGCAGACTTTACTTGCTTGCTTGTGTTCACACCAACATTCATTTCCAAAAATGTGGGCTCATCTCCATCATGAACTCACCTCCCAAGCATGAAAATACAGAAGGCAGGCACCTTCACGACAGAGAAAGGATTGTGAAATCTGGAAAATTCCTAACTCCTAATACTCTATCTTGAAGCTGAAAATTCTGCCAAGAGGATCTATTTGAAAACAGCCTGACTTAAGCAAAAGTATCTTGGATCCTTCCTCTTCTTCCAAAAGTTTCCAGATTTTTAGTGGGCAAGGGCTACATCTTCATCATAGCAATTGCTCTACAACAAACAATAGTTCATCAAGAACTGGGAGACAAACTCCAGCACGTATTGGAGGACTCCACTTGAGGAGTCTAAATAGTGAAACTATTATGTTAGATCACATTGGTTGCTCCATGTCATGTCATATCTGGCGTATGGATTGCTTGTTCTGAACACAATGTGCGTAGATGATTCAGGTGGAACAGGTGTGCCGTAAGTTAGATGTACATGGATATCTCTGTTCATCCAGTAGCTGGTCTCTGGTTTATGGTGATAGCCCAAAGATGCATGCAGATGATGTCATCCTGCAGTATTAGGTGGCTCCTCCTATTTCACCCTGCTAATGATGGGGCCTGATAGTGAAATCCCTCCACCTCCTTCCTGAGTATTGCTTCCATATTCTGTGCACTGTGCTCCAATTTCAAGTGCAGTAGAGAGTGTAAATATATCACATTACTGAATCAGGCTTTCTCTGATAGGCCTTCGAATACCACCTTGACAAAATTCACCATCACTTCCTTGGAATTCCTAAAGGTTTACAAAATTCCTCCATCACCGTTCACCATAATTCTTGTAGTATATGAGCATTAGAAAAAGAAAATTGAAAGTAACTTACTGAATGTTGGAGGGTTATCTCTATAAATAACAAAAGTAGACAATTCCTGACATTCAGATCAATGTACGTTCAGTTAGGGGATGGTTATGTATAGGTGTTATCAGGACCACTGCAGTCCAAAATCATGGAATGTTCCTCAAATTAACCTTAGAAGCTGTTTAATACCACAATATGCCACCCTCTCTGTAATATTCCAGTGGAAACAAAGTACACCCATGAATACCCCTGACTTCAGGATGTACGGCATGGGGCATGCCAAAGGTGTTTTGATCACCATGTTTTGGACTTCCAAGTTGTCAGCATCAATGGCCTTACAGGATGAATTTTGCAGCATATGATCATATATAGACGAAATATTATTTGGGCAACTAACACACTAGTCGAATGAGTAAATGGGCAAAAGCATTACAGATGCAGTGTATTGTGAATGACTGTGAAGCCTTCCTTTTTCAGTCAGGCAAAAAAAACAGAATGGCAGCTTATTTAAATAGTGATAGATTTGGAAATGATGTACAAAGGGGCCTCTATGTCTTTGTACACTGGCCATTGAGAGCAAGCATACAGGAGCAGTAAGCAGTTAGGAACGCATTTTATGATCAAATGATACATTGGCCTTCATTGCAAAAAGGTTTGACCGAGAGGAAATGGTGGAGTTTGGTATGATGACAACATTTAAAAGGCATCTAGATAGGTACATGAATAGGAAGGGTTTAAAGGGATATGGGCTAAATGTTGGCAAATGGGACTAGATTAATTTAGGATCTCTGGTCAGCATGGAATGAGTTAGACTGAAGAGTCTGTTTCCGTGCTGTGTATCTCAATGACTCCATCTTGACAGATGTCCCTTTGCTAACATGGAGGGTTCTGCTTGGCATTCAGTCCAGGGAAACCCCTTCAGGTCGTAGAAATTCAATCGTAATCATGGCTGACCTTCTACATTGGCAGTCCAGAGCTCTGTTTCAGAAGTTTCTGATTTTTTTTAACTTGACTGAATTTCAAAGGAACGAGCTTATTTTTCTGCTGGCAAAGTAATGCAAGTTCTGGAAAAGCATTTGGCATAAATATATGGAAACTTCCTTATGAATGTGAGGATGTTTTTGGTTTGTGAGTGGGCTGAACATGGCTTGATTTTAAAAAGGACCAGTACACAGTTTCCTGAACCAGGCTTTACAACCACTGAGGCAGTAATTGCCAGGGTATGATTCGCTTGTGGAAACCATTATTATTATTATTCTGTTATTTTTATCATGTGGTTGGATGCACCACCCCCACAAATTCTAGAAACATTATTCATTCAGGCTATGTAAAAACTTGCTACAGCCAAATGAATCACAGCCCTGCTAGTGTACATATTGAAAACAGAAAGTGTTGGAGAAACCCAGCAGGTTTGAAAGAATGTGTAGAGAGAGAAAAATTATTTTTCTTTGCTACACTGCTCATGCCATTTGCACCCATTCACCAGTCTACTTTTATTTTCATATATACTTAATCTCCTGATTCTTTCCACTTTGCATGTTTTACCCACTATTTTAATGGAGTTTTTAACCAAAATCAGGTAATGGTGGCCAGTAAAATCATGAAAATGTTCATCTGCCAATATCTGAACTACCTCTAAGATACAGCTTAAGTTGAATGCAATGTTTTAAAATAAAAGGAATACATTGAAATATATGAGTAAGTAGAATGTTGTAGGAGAAGAATATATCAGTGGACATGGCTATATATTTGTTTCCAGACTGGAGTGTCAGGGGAAAGGTAAAGTTGCCGTAGACCTACCAAACCATAGGCTGCTCTCCTATTAGAGAGAGACAACAGTTGTGGTTTAACCTCAGGGTCACCATGCCTCAAGTGAAGGGAAAGCTTGAGAAGGAGAGCCCTTCATGGTAACCTCAGCTGATGTGGAAACTGAATCATCAAACTGCATCACAAACCAACTGTCCAGCCAACAGTGGCTGTGGAGACCAGTTCTTGTAGATTCTTAGATAGCGCAACAATCTGCCCTCAAATTGATTATGAAAATAGCTGATGCATGCCCTAGAGGAATGCCAATGGTGTCATGGTGCATGAAGCTACACCCCTATCTAGCAATAATGGCTGTTGCTACCTGTGCAACATTAGTAGAGTCCGCTATGCCAGCTCTGAAGAGCTGCAAGACTATATGCCACTTTCTTCAAGCAATGTCAACTTCTGTCCACCTGCCATGTTGTAGCCATTGTGGTAGCATTACTAGAAGTACAAAGGTAAACAATGGCACCTGCAAGATAGACACACAAGGACCATGCAATGTGAATAGTTCAGATTTATATGCATTATTGGAAGCATTACATAACAAAGTTTTCAATCTTTTTATGTCATCTTTTATTTCAGTTTTTTGGTCAAATGTATATTATGAAAATCTACATCAGAGGAAAATAAAGGTCGGAATTTTGAAGAAATAGTGATTATGAGATAACTTCAAGTGAACCAGTGTCTGTGTGGTCAATCATGAATGACATACGTGGAGCAAAAGAGTTCCAGATTTCTCCTCTTCCTTGTTCTTCCTTCTCCTTCCTTGTTGTATAGCTTTTCCACTCTGCTGCCTCTGATACAACTTTAAGTCATGTTGCAGCTCAAGGGAACTACAACTATAAATCCTTTCACTGAAAGGATATTTTTTCGTGAAAGGTGTTCCAACTCCACTGGACTCCTCAACAAATTCCCTTAAGTCCTCCAACAGCAGTCAACACAATACTTACAGTTACACTGGAGCAGCATAAGAATGTCAAAAGCACCTTATCTGGAAGTCCCATTAGAGCCAAATAGCACCCCTTGTGCAGCTAAATTCATGCTCCGCTGGGATGTTGACAAGACCTGTATGGTGAGCTCTTGTGCTACAATGGTAGCTTCCTTTTCTCTGAACCTGGAGGCCTTGGATCGAAGTCCCACTTGCTCCAGAGGTGTGTAATAGCATTGTTGAGCAAGTTGATCAGAAAATATCTACAATGCTGTAAGGACCCTTATGTGGCACTGTGGTGGTATTGTCCCTACCACTGGACTGGGAGACCTGGGTTCAATATCTATCTGCTCCAAAGGTATATAATAACATCGCTAGGTTGATAAGAAAAATAGATTTTTTTAAAAATCTGTAAGCGGGGCCCCTCTTGTGGTTTGGTGGTAGGTGTCCCTATCCTTGGATCAAGAGACATGGATTCAAGTCCCACTTGCTCCCAGCGGTGTGCAATAACATCTCTGAAAAGGTTGATTAGAAAATTGGGTTTAAAAAAAAAGACCTGAAAGGACAGTAGAAAGCCAGAGTTAGAAATTAAAACAAAAACAGAAATTGCTGAAAAACTCAGCTGTTCTGGTATCTGTGGAGAGAAATCAGAGTTAATTTTTTTTCAGAAAGATCACTGGACCCAAAGTGTCAACTATGATTTCTGTGCACAGATGCTGGCAGACCTGTGAGGTTTTCCAGCAATTTCTGTTTGTTTTTGTTTCTGATTTCCAGCATCTGCAATTCTTTCAAAATTTTTGTTCAGAGTTAGAAATTGTTTGGAATCACAAACGCCCACTTTGTCTGCCCATGTTTACACTGAGATCGGAATGCTTTATTTGTACTGGAATAGGGAGGAAGCACTTTGATCAACAATATTGGAGTTACAGGAGTTGCATTATGAAGTCAAATATTTCAATCTTTGAGTTAGTACTAAATGCTGTAAAACTCCAGGTGATATAAAGACTACTTCAAAATTTCCCAAACTATCTATGAAGCCTCCAGGAACCTTTATGATCTTGATTGGAGTATTTATTTTCAGTCTGTGTCCTTGCCGTTTACATTTAGCGGCTTAAACAGCCTGCTTTTTTTTTAAATTGTGCCTTGTGCTAGTCCCAGATTCATTAATACAGTCTGCAGTATAATTCTCATCTATCAATTGTACAGAGATTGTCAGCTACCAGTCTTGGGGCTTCAGTTGTACTACAACACCAATCTATACATTTAATGATGTTGTTGAGGAACAATACCCAGGTCACCATGAAAAAGAATGAATCATTTTAAACAAAGACCCACATAGTCTATAATATATTTATCAACAACTGATTTTTAAATCTGCATAGTCCTTCCATTAGAATCCAGTAGTATATCAATTAGTACAATCAGTTTGACCAGTACTCCCCCCACTCTATCCTACATACATACATCAAATGTCTTTCATGCTGAATTTGGTTCAGAATTTGTTGTTGATTTTGTGATTGTCAGTCTGCCAACTGCAATTTGCCACAATCCCAAATGCCCTATTTCTATTTAATTTAGTTGAACTGATCCATACAAGCATTCATTACAGGATGTGACAGTTCCATTCACTGAATACAAGTGAAACACATGATTGTGTTAGAACAACTCAGCATCATAGAGTTTAACAAATCCTATATCAGTGGGTTAAACAGCATGCTAGGGTTTGTGGGCATTTTGTTGTGAGTTGAATAGTAAACACTTTACATCAAAACTAAGGTAGCAGTGGCATTGAGTGCTTTTGATGTCTGCGTGCTTTTATTCCTCTTATGGCCTGAAAAGCACTTAATTTGTCAAACCACATGAAAATATAACAGGGTTTAACTGGTAGCTCATCACTAAGGCATGAATGAGCCGCAATAAAAGAGCCATAAAAATGCTGTGATTCCACATTCATAGAACCAAACAATACGTAAATGTCAAACCAGGGTGAACATTTTATTGCATCAGTTGAGTCAGTCTACTCATTGCAGTAGGCTTTGTGAACTGGAGAAAAACAAATGTTTTTTCTCCTCATCCACTCTTCTGTAATATTCCTATCCTGCAGGCATTGGCTAATACAAGTATGTGACTCCATCAGCACTAACTATTCTTCATGTGTAAATTTGAATAGCGAGTGTAAACAGATTAGCTAATCACGGATGATAGGTAAATTAGGATTAACTGCTGTATTGGGCATATCAAAGCCATCCTGTGGGATATAATGTCTATCCTGATCACTTCTCACTGTATATTACGGCAGACAGATGAAAGTTCCTAAGGATTGCATTCTTTGTCCTGAATAATACTCAATCTAACTCAGTTTACCTTGGAGAGTTAAGGTAATTTAAATGTTTGTGCAATAGGTGAAGCTGTTTCACTCTACTACTATGCAGGAGCAAAATGGGTGGTGTTCCATACTCAGCCCCCTACTGTACTCACTACATACCCATGACTACATCACCAAATACCAGACTAATGCCATTTAGAAGTTCGTTGATGACGCCACCATAGTCGGTCGAATCTCTGATGGCGACAAAACAGACTACAGACAGGAGGTGGAAGATCTGGAAAAATGGTGCACTGAGAACAACCTAGCTCTCAATGCTGGCAAAACCAAGGAACTCATTATTGACTTTCGGCGGGATATTACTCATGCCCCACTACACATTAACAGCACAGAGGTGGAACGAGTGGAGAGTGTCAACCTCCTGGGGGTGGGGAGGGAAATATGTCCTTGGTGGTGGGGTCTATTTATAGGTGGCAGAAATGGCAGAGGATGTTGCAATGTATCCAAAGTTGGTGGGGTGGAAGGTGAGGACCAGGGGTGTTCTGTCCTTGTTGCGGTTGGAGGGGTGGGGTTCAAGGGTGGTGGTGCAGGAAGTCGATAAGATGTGCTGGAGGACATAATCAACCATGCGGGAGGTGAAATTCTCCTTTGAAGAAGGAGATTGCTGTAATCAAAAAAAGTGTTCTGCCTAACACATAAATTCAGAGATATTGTATATGAATTTCAATGCCAATATAATGACAGGCATGTAGTCTGTACATATCAAAGACCAGTAAATTGTACCAAAGATAATGTCATTTTGGCTTTTTGCAACAAAAAAGGTACAAGGAGGTGGTGGCTTGGTGGTGTTATCACTGAACTGTTGATCCAGACACCCAGGTAAAGTTCCAAGGACCTGGATTTGAAACCCGCCAAGGCAGATGGTAGAATTTGAATTCAATAAATGTTTAAAATCTGGTATTGAGAGTCTAATGATGACTATGAATTGATTGTTAGGGATAAAACATCTAGCTCAATAATATCCTTTAAGGAAGGAAACTGCCATCTTTAACTTGTCTGGAATTCTTGTGACTCCAGATCCACAGCAATGTGTTTGATTTTTGGCATGTACAGTAAATGCTGGCCTTGTCAGCAGTGCCTTTATCCCATGAATGAATATATTAAAAAATGTACTCCACTAGCCCGCTTATGAAAAACTTTCAACACAAGTTTTGTTGGATAATTCTGAATGTGCAAGGAATTACAGTAACAAGCAATTTAGGATTGTCATTTAGGCTCTCAATGTGATGCACTTGTGTGTACTGGAAGCTGCATATAATAACACAAAGGGCCTATTTGTGGCAGGCAGAAAGAATACGTACAAGCAGTACACCTGCTTCAACTCAATAAAATGGGTGACAACTATTTGCTGCACAACTTAGATAAAAACAGAAGCTGTAGTAATAATAATGAGGTCAGCCAGGTGGACTCCATAGAATATGAGGTCCCCAAGTGAGGCTGTTAACAGTCCAATTAGGAAGCCCTGGCTGACAGATATAAACAGGAATATCAGAGGTTCTGTTCACTCTGAGGGTTGGCTTTGAGGAAGCTGGACCAGTGCCAATTACTATGCATGTGTAAATAAAAGGCAACTTGTTGACGGGATACCAGCCTCTCTGGAGTTATTTTATGACAATGAGAGAAAAAAAAAACACTTCTGAAGAAATTCATTCACAACACTGCGTGTCCTTGATAAGTATGTACCTGTCAGGCAGGGAGGAAGTAGTCGAGCAAGGGAATTATGATTTAGTAAAGAAGTTGAATCTCTTGTCCAGAGGAAAATGGAGGCTTATGTTAGGATGAGACGTGAAGGGACCAACAGATCTGTTGGTCCCTTCACTTGCCCTTCACTCCTCTCTAGAACACCTTGATACCAAGAACAGCTACGTAGGAATCCTATTCATTGACTACAGTTCAGCCATCAACACTATTATCCCCTTGAGACTGATTATTAAACTTAGTGATCTTGGCCTAAGCCCCACTCTCTGCAACTGGATCCTCTGTTTCCTGACCCACAGGCCACAACCAGTGAAGATTCGGGACAATATTTCATCCTCACTAACACTCAACACTGGAGCCCACCAGAGGTGCATACTCAGCCCCCTACTGTACTCACTACATACCCATGACTGCATCACCAAATACCAGACTAATGCCATTTAGAAGTTCGCTGATGACACCACCATAGTCGGTTGAATCTCTGATGGCGACAAAACAGACTACAGACAGGAGGTGGAAGATCTGGAAAAATGGTGCACTGAGAACAACCTAGCTCTCAATGCTGGCAAAACCAAGGAACTCATTATTGACTTTCGGCGGGATATTACTCATGCCTCACTACACATTAACAGCACAGAGGTGGAACGAGTGGAGAGTGTCAACCTCCTGGGGGTGGGGAGGGAAATATGTCCTTGGTGGTGGGGTCTATTTATAGGTGGCAGAAATGGCAGAGGATGTTGCAATGTATCCAAAGGTTGGTGGGGTGGAAGGTGAGGACCAGGGGTGTTCTGTCCTTGTTGCGGTTGGAGGGGTGGGGTTCAAGGGTGGTGGTGCAGGAAGTCGATGAGATGTGCTGGAGAACATAATCAACCATGTGGGAAGTGAAATTGCCGTCTTTGAAGAAGGAGGCCATCTGGTGTGTTCTGTGGTGGAACAGATCCCCCTGGGAGCAGATGGAGCAGAGATGGAGGAATTGGGAATAAGTGATAGCGTTTTTCTAGGAGGCAGGGTAGGAGGAGATGTACTCCAGGTAGCTGTGGGAGTCAGTGGGTTTGTGGAAGATGTCCGTGTTGAGTTGGTCACCATACACAACCTTTCTGGACAAAAGATATTGGCATGGATGAAAAGCAGCGAATAATTCTCCTGACAGCTTGTGGACCCACACTTTCTTCGGTTATTAGGAGCCTAACATTTTCTGAGGCAAATACTAAAGCCATTCAAGAGTTGACAGATTTAGTTAAGGAATGTTATGACCCCAAGCCTAATTCTAAGATACAGTTGGTTTTACTGGCAATTCAAGAACCAGGGGAATCAATATTGGGATTTTGATGAGATTAAGACGACTAGCAGAGGCATGTGACTTTAGTTTAACCCTTAATGAAATGCTGAGCGATAGTTTGGTAATGGGATTAATGATATAACCATACAAAGCATCTACTAGTTGAAGCCGAACTTAATTTCAAGCAGGCACTACAACTGTCTTTATCATAGAAAATCATATGCGTTACAGGGTATGCCAATGGAAGTGGACACCCTCATCAGACTGACTGAGCGCGGGGAATATCACTTGAATAAAGGAAATTGTATAGCCTCACTCAGGACATATTATGAACAAAAAGACTCTACGTTAGCCCACAGCAAAACCCCAAAGCCAAGCCTTGGCCAAACAGTTAACATTTTCTTCAGGATCCAGGCCAGCAGGCCATCATAGTTGCTCTAGGTATTCGGATTCAAAAACAGCAAAAGGGTCCCACTAAGCTTGAATTGAGTAGGAGAACTCCTTGGTCACTATCCAGAAGAGTGCATTCCCTGGAAAGCCTACCTACACCAGGCTTGGAACAGTTAAATCACTTAGCAACATCAAAATCAGAACCAATCAAAATAAATGTCTGGTTAAATGGTTCACCCAATTCAAATGGAGGTTGATACCGATGCAGTTGTATCAGTGATTGCAGAACAAGTCTTAAACAAAATTCACACTGGACTCCAATCCTTACATTTGCATAAGACTTTTCTAGATTGAGAACCTATACCAGGGAACCTTTACAGATTAAGGGTATAACGTCAGTTCCAGTCTCGTATCTGCAAGTGCACTTAGATATGGATTCCCAGAAGTATGCTACAATTAACACCCATGAAAGGTAGTACCAATGCATGAGACTGCCATTTCGGGTATCATCAGCCTGTGCCATTTTTCAGTGGACAAGGAGAACATTTTACAAAGTCTACCCCAGGTCACCATTTAATTGATGATGTGCTAATAACAGGAAAGACCAATAAAGAACATTTAGAAAATTTTGACATCATCTATGATGTTATTTCAAGGTGGGCATACACCTTAAATGGGAAAAATGTGTGTCCCTGGCACCCCAAGTGGCTTACTTGGGCTACAGATGGGACAAGATCAAGTTACACCTGATGGAAGACAATGCTGTGCTGCCCATAGATTCAAGCTGAATTCAGAGTGGACTCTCATTCTAAGTACATACAATTACAAGTTGGAATGCCATCCAGGTAGCAAAGTAGCAAATGCAGATGGCTTGAACCACTTCCCGCTGGCAGATACACCACTGCCTCTACAAGAATCCGTTCTGGTTTTAAACTTTCTGGACACCATTCCAGTCCCCATTGACAATGTCAGACTGTGAACACAAAAGGATCTGGTCCTGGCAAAACTGCCAGCAGCCCCCCTACATTCGTGGGAATGGCTGGGTCTCGGTTACACATTGACAATGTCGGATCTTTAAATAAGTTCAACGTTCGTAGTTATTGTGGACACCAACCTAAAGTGGTTGGACATTCATAGAGATCATTCATCAAACAAGGGGATGGCAATAGAAAAGCTGTGAGCACCATTTGCAATACACAGGCTCCTGGAAGTGTTGGTCACATTCAGCTCACCATCATTTACCAGCAGAGAATTCTAGTACTTCCTAAAGTTGAATGGCATTTGGCATAAAAGGACAGCTCATTACCATCCATTGTCCAATGGTGTGGCAGAAAGAACTGTCCAGTCTTAAAGAAATAGCTACAGTTTCACTTGATACAAAACTGTCCCAGTTCTTTTTGGATTATCAGACCACTCCTCATGCAATGACAGGGATAGCTCCAGCAGAGTTACTAATTGGGAGAGGACTCCGTACCAGGTTAAATCTGAACTTCCTGGACCTGAGTGGGGTGACGGTAGAACAGCATTAGGAATGCCAATGCCGGATACAAGGTGCCTCTAAGCAACAGAGAGAGTTTACTTCAGGGGGTAAAGTTTTGTGTCGAAACCATAAAAGAGAAGACACACATCAGCGGAAAACAGTGTGGTTTATCTGTTTAACTGGTCAATGATTGCAACTGATTGCAAAGAACAAAATTAGATGGTGTACCATGATTATAGTCACATAGGAGAGGATTTGTGACTATCATAAGAACCCTTTGAGTGCTTTAATAGTGTGGGATCAAATAATTTCTGTCAACAACATTGGATGAAATTAGTTGGTATATTTACAAACACAACTTCTAACAATGTTCTATCTTTTAAGATCTCAAAGAAATGATAATCTGAAGAAATTCTAATTACAATGTTGTTATTGCATAGTGACCAAAAAAACATTACCTTCCCTATATTTCTAGTCATTAAGGGAATTATTATGGTCAGAATCTCACCATTTGAGTCCCACTCCAAGACTTGATGGTCATGGAAAATGTTGTTGTAATGCGGCCAAATAGGTTGATTGCTATCCTGTCTTTATTATGGCAGTGCAGCATCACAGTGAGTCAGTGTGAGAGAGAATGAAATTTGCAGGTATGAACCGGAGTGTTAAATGTATTGTAGCCCACTTTGGCTCAGCATTATGTTGGAATGTCTCATATACACTGTTTAGAGCTGTCAGTTAAAATCTCATTGAGTAGATATTAGAGGTCAGGAATACATTTCCAACTTGCCCACTGAGAAAACTTGAATCTGTATTCTTATGAGGAGAGACTGAGTAGACTGGGATTATATTCATTGGAATTTAAAAGAATGATGAGGGATCTTATAGAGACATAAAATTATGAAGGGAAGAGATAAGATAGAAGAAGAGAGGATGCTTCCACTGGCAGGTGAAACTAGGACAAGAGGACATAGCCTCAAAATTAGAGGGAGCAAATTCAGAACAGAACTGAGAAGGAACTTCTTCACCCAAAGAGTTGTGAATCTGTGGAGTGATTGAGGCTTCCTCATTGAATGTTTTTAAAGCTAAGATAGATGATTTTTTGAACACTAAAAGAACAAGGGTTATGGAATGAAGCTGTGGCAAAGAAAGGAGAAACCTCATCTTATTGAATTGCAGAGTGGGCTCGAAAGGCCAGAAGATCTACTCCTGCTCCTATTTCTTATGTTCTTATGTTCAGGTTCTTATCAAATTATTGGACATGAAAATTTGGTGATTTGCAGAACAGGCTACTGTTCTGCCCTGCTAGTTTTATGCCAGAGTATCATGTTGCAAATCAACTCCTAAGTCTTCAATTTGTCCATCTGTCTATCAAAGACACATAGCACAGGCTGGCTAGACCAGTGGGATCTTCCTTTCCCCATACATTATTGTCATATAGTCTCTCCTGTGTCCATGAAAGATGTGACATAGGAAGCATCAGAGATGAAAGGAAACAAAGTGTGATGAAAGTTCAGTCACACTCCTAAAAAAATTCATAAACCTTCCCTGTTGGCTTACAGAAATATTTTGAAAGGAGGCCTTGGCAAAGATTAGTCTTTGCATACTGTTTACAAATATTATTATGTCTTAAGCTGGAGTTTAGAACTTAAACAGGAAATTGTTTTTCAGTGGGAATGTTCTCAGCCTACACTTGTCAGATCTCCAGAAATAAAATCTTGATTCCTTTCTGCACCAAAGAATTGTAAACACAAACGTGCTATTGACAGATTATCACCTTGTATCTGGCAACCAACCTTAAAGCATTATTGAAGCAAAAAAAAATTGTCTAATTTTCGAGCTCAGTTACTTGCAATATAGGAAAGAAATTAGGTGTTCTGTAACTTTGTATGGTATTTATCAACTTTTGAGAGGTAAATTTACACTTCATTTATAGTTATGAGTTTGCTTAAGTGTTTACTTATATTTACTTCCTCGTTACTCTCTCCTCACTGACAAAATGCTATGAATGAGCAAGAGAATTAAACAAAGGAAGCACCTTAGATTTCTAATTAGTAAGAACATTTCCACAGAGCTTTTAAACAAAATAAAAGAAAGGGTTTGAGAGGACACATGATCTTTTTTTTGTTTAACTCAATGTAGCTTAGGTAACTTAGATATAAACAGACATTTCACCTTTACTTGTGATACAATGGTGTATCTATACGTATTGCATGTATACAGAATAACTCACCCAAGTAACAGATTCATGGCCATTGTGTTAGTGGAAATATTTGGGCATCCCCAGCAGCAATGAGATAAAGTAATGACCACAGAACTACACTGACCAGAAAGTTCCAACATTTGGTATCCAATCCACACTAAATTGTCCTAGAGAATCAGGGCATGGTTACAGTACAGAGGAGATCATTTGACCTTAGGCTCACTATAAGAATACTTAGTGCCAATCCCTTGGCTTCTCCCAAAGCACTGCACATTGTTTCTTTTCTTTTGGTAACAATCCAATTCCCTCTTAAGTGAACTTGCCTCATTCTCAGGTGGTGCATTCCAGAACTTAATCATTTACTGAATCAAAGCAAGTCGTTTCACAAATCATTGGTTACAAACATGTGAACAGGAAACAGAAGGTGACCATTTGATTCCTCAAGACTGCTCTTCTATTCAATAATATAATGGATGATTTGGTTGTAAACCCACATTGTTACTTTTAACCCTTCTTTGCCAAGAATCTATTTAACCCGCCTTAGAGATATTCAAGGACTCTGCTTCCACTGCCTTTTCGGGAAGAGAGTTCCAAAGACTCACAACCCTCTTGTGAGGAAAGACTTTACCTTATCTCTGTTTTCACTGGGAGACCTCATATTTTTAACATCAATCATTAGTTATAAGTCCTTCCATAAGAGGTAACATTCTCTCTATTTTTACCTTGTGAATACCCGAGGATCTTATATATTTCAATCCAGTCACCTCCTACTCATTTAAACTCCAGTTAATATAATCCCTGCAGGTGAAGTAATGGCTTGTTAAACCAGAGACTCCACGTGATGTCCTGGGGACACAGGTTCAAATCCAGCCATGATAAATGGTGAAATTTGAATTCAATAAAATCTGGAACTAAGTGTCTAATGAAGATCATGAAACCATCGTCAATCATCAAGAAAACCCATCTAGCTCACTCATGTCATTTAGAGAAGGAAGCTGCCATCCTTACCCAGTCTGGCCTGCATATGACTCCAGACCCACAGCAATGTGGCTGACTCTTACTGCCCTCTCGATAATAAGACTTGGGCAATAAATGCTGGTCCAATCAGTGATGCCCTCATCCTGTGAATTAATTTTTAAAATGCCTATCCAATCTTTCCTTATAAATCAACCTGCCCATTCCTTATTAGTCTGATAAACCTTCTTTGAACTACTTTCAATGCTTTTATATCATGCCTTAAATAAAGTGTCTGATATTGTACAGAGTATGCCAGATGTAACTCCAGTACTCACTAGTGCCATGTATAATGAAGCATAACATCCTTACCTTTGCATTAAATTCCGCTTGAGATAAATTGCAAAATTCTATAACTCTTACAATTATTTGTTGTGCCTGCATTCTAATATTTTGCAATTCATCCATATTCCTCTGGATCTCAGAGTTCTGCAATCTCTCATCATTTGAATAATATATTTCTTTTTTGACTCTTTCTTCCAAATGAACAATTTCACACTTTCCCACATTATGTTCCATTTGACAAATAAGCCCACTAACTTAAGCTATCTAAATCCTTTTGGAGCTTCCATATTTTCTCTTCACAACCTATTTTCCAACTTGCTTTGTGTTATTCACAAACTTGGCAACCATACCTTTTGTCTCACCAAAACCATTTATAAAAAAACATAAATAGTTCAGGCCCTAGCACAGATCTTTGTGGAACACAATTTGCTAATTATTGCCAACCAGAAAAAGGCCTATTTATGTCTATTCTTTTCTCACTGCTAGTTAAACTTCTATTCATATCAGTATGCTAACTCCCTCGATTTCAATAAAATTGTAACAAATTTAACTATTCAAGCAATTGGAAACAAAAAACTGCAGATGTAAAGATTTGTAACAAACCAATTGAAAAATTGCACTCAGCAGATCTGGCAACACCTGTGAAAACTGAGTTAACATTCAGAGTTCAATGACCCCTCTTCAGAATTGGAAGCAGTTAGGGTGAAGGAAGGTGGAGGGAGAAGGACCAAGCAGATAGGTGGAGATGCAGCCCAGAGAGAGAAAAAGAGTAAAAGTGTAGGCATACAAAGTCATTGTTGATAGTAAGCTGTGAAAGAAGTGAAGCTGGATAGATTGTAATACAAATGATGAGTAGTTAAAAACGGGTTGGCTCTGCTGAAAGTAACCCATTTCATAACAGGACCTGGGTTGAGTGGGTGCAGTCAAATTGATCATATTGCTGTGTTTCCTTGACTTTTAACGAGTCCTGTGAGTTCTATTCTTTCACTAGTTTCAATAGAGTTTCAAGAAGCACAGGAAACATGTTTAAATGCCAGATAAATCTTGAAATGCACTGACTTAAATATTCAATTGTCTAATATTTCAACTGGAAAACTTTACATGCACGAAGCTAAAAGTGGCTGAATTTAACCCAGACATCTGAATGTGAAAACATTTTCACTAAATTTAAACCCCCTACCCGCACCTAATGTGCATACTCATTCATGTTAAAATACCATCCATCTTCACATCATTTCTGTGATGCATATTTAAATTTAAAAGTCATCTCATCAAAAATCTAGAGTTAAAATACACAAGTGATTTAAATAGATTGAGACCTTTTGGCATCGTCACCCAAGACTCCCAGCCAAAAGTAACATTTTCTTCCCAGATCAGTTGTTTACTCAGTTTAAGATCCTTGACTGTCTAAATGTTCTTGTTCAATTCCTTGATTTCAATAAAATTATAACAAATTTAACTATTCAAGCAATTGGAAAACAGCAAGCTAATGCCCCTCTGACATTTTTCTGAAGTTGCTGCATGTACTGTCCAAAAGATTAAAATTTAATTCCCAGAGTCTCCATGAGAGACTTAGAGAACTCCTTTTTATTCATCCATGGAATTACAGATTTTTATGCTGCAGGGGAGGCCATTCGGCTCATTGTGCCTGCACCAGTTCTATTGCCTAGTGCAAATCTCCTACTTTTTTTCCCATATCCCTGAACACCATAGCTATCCAAATAATCACCCAATGATTGGCCATCGCTGGCTGGACCATAATTAATTGCCCCATCACTAGTTGCCCTTGAGGTGATACTGGTTTGCTGAATGGCTGCCCTCTATGTGGTGTAACTATACCCACACCTACAATGTTATTATGGAGGGAGTGCTAGCATTTGGCTCAGCAACACTAAAGAACAATGATATATTTCCAAGTCAGGATGGTGAGTGGCTAGGAAGGGAGCTTGCAGGTAGA
The DNA here is from genome assembly GCF_037043375.1 of Chiloscyllium plagiosum. NCBI lineage: Eukaryota > Metazoa > Chordata > Chondrichthyes > Orectolobiformes > Hemiscylliidae > Chiloscyllium > Chiloscyllium plagiosum. Next base: position 68,624,597 of record NW_028270147.1, read on the forward strand.
GATGTTTCCATTCTATCCTTGGCCTTCCATTGCTCGTGGTCATTGAGTTGAAAGGTACTGTCTAAGGAACTTTGATGAATTTCTGTAGTGTATCTTTTAGCTGGTACGCAATGCTGTACTGTGTATTGATTGGGAGGGAGTAAATGTTTGTGGATATGATGTAAATCAATCAGGCTGCTTTGTTCTGTAGGGTATCAACCTTCTTGAATGTTGTTGATGCTACCCTCATTCAGGCAGGTGGGAGGTATTCCATTATACTCCTGACTTGTGCCTTTTGAGAGTACACAGGTTATCAGGATTCAGAAGGTGAGTTACTCACTGCAGAATTCCAATCCTCTGACCTGCTCTTGTAGGCATCATATTTATATGGGTAGACCAATTCAGTTTCTGAGGTGCGATGGTTAGATTCTCTCTTTTGGAAATGGTCATTCCCTGGCACTTGTGTGGTATGAAAAGTTATTTGACATTTGTCAACCCAAGTCTGGATAATGTTCAGGCCTTGCTGCATTTGGATGTGGACTGCTTAAGTGTCAGTGGAGTCACAAACAGTGCTGAATATTGTGCAGTCATCAGCGAACATCCCCATTGGTAATTTTGTAAGCTGAAGATGGTTGGGTCTAGGCCACTGCCCTGAGGAACGTTTACCTGAGATGCCTGACCTCTGATAACCACAATCATCCTCCTTTGTATTTGGTATAACTCCAATAAGTACAGAGATTTCCTCTAATTCCAATTGAATCTTGTTTTGCTCCAGTTCATTGATGCCATACTTTATCAAATATAGCCTTGATATTAAAGGCAGTTATTCTTACCTCCACTTTGTAAAAGAGAAATCATGTTTGACAAATTTATTAGAGTTCTTTGCGGAAGTAATGATGTGGTGGATTTGGATTTCCAGAAGGCAATTAACGAGGTGACATGTCAAACGTTATTAAAGAAAGTAAGAGATCATAGTATAAGAGATGACACATTCACATGGATACAGAATTGATTAACTAATAGAAAACAGACTAAGTAAGATGTAATGGGTGGACTAAAATGGGAAGCAGCAATGGGGCCTTAACTCTTTACAATCTATATCAATGACTTGGATGAACATTGAGTTTAGATTTGCTAAATTTGTTGATGGCTCATAGATAGATAGGACAGTAAGTTGTGAAAAGGACTGAAAGAAACCATCTAGCTATATGGACAGGTTAAGTGAGTAGGCAAAAATTGGCAGATGGAATATCATGTGAGAGTGGAATTGCAGAACTCTGCAGTGTTCTTGATGTTGGTGATGTTGCCCTACAGGACTGTGTACAGGTTTGGTCAACTTGTTTAAGAAAAGAGATAATTGCATTAGAAGCTGTGAAGAGAAGATTCTCACAGCTAATATATGGGATACGGAGGTTATCTTATGAAGAAAGTTTTACAATTTGGACCTGAATCCATTAGAGTTTGGAAGAATGAGAAATTACCTTCTTGACACAATTAAGATCTAAAGAAATCTAACAGGTTAGATGCTAAGCGAATGTTCCCCCGTGTGAGAAACTAGAACTAAGGAACAGAGATTAAAAATTATTTTTCTTCTATTTTAATTGGAGAGTAAACATTCTTTTCTTTCAGAGGGTCACGAATCCAAAAAGTCTCTTCCACATAGAGCTGTAGAGGCAGGATCATAGAATATTTCTGAGGCAGTTAGATTATTCTGAAATGATAAGGGAGTCAAAGGGCAAAGAGGATAGATAGGAAAATGGAGGTGAGACTACAACAGGACCAACCATGATCTTGTTGAATGGCATGAGGGTTTGAGAGGCCAAATACAGACATTCAAGTCAAAAGTACAAGAAGGACATTCAGTAAGAGCATGGTTGATCTGTTTGTAACCTCAAATCCACATTCCCACCAATCCCTGATAACTTTTCAACAAGATCCTATCTATCACTGCCTTAAAAATATTCAAGAACATGTATTTGGAAAGGCTAGGACTGATTAGGGATAGTCAAGATGGCTTTGTCCATGGGAAATCATGTCTCACAAATTTGACTGAGTTTTTTTAAGAAGAGGATTGATGAGGGCAGAGCAGTAGACGTGATCTATATGGACTTCAGTAAGGCGTTCAACAAAGTTCCCCATAGAAGACTGGTTAGCGAGGTTAGAGCACATGGAATACAGGGAGGACTCGCCATTTGGATATAAAATTGACTCAATGACCACGAGCAATGGAAGGTCCTAGACTGCTTCTGACACATTGACATTCTTCCTTAACTAAGATGATTAATTCTATGTAAGTACACTACATGTGGCCTCACCAGTGCCCTGTATGACTGAAGCATGACCTCCCTCATTTTGTATTCAATTCTCTTCAGTACAATATAACATTCGATTAGTTTTGATAATTACTTGTTGTATCTGCACACTAACGTTTTACAATTAATGCACAAGGACATCTAGATCACTCTGCGTGGCAGAGCTCTATGAAATCTTACGACTTAGATAATATGCTTCTTTGTTATTGTTTCCGCCAAAATGAACAATTTCACACTTTCCCACATTATGCTCAATTTGACAGATCTTTGCCTGTTTACGTAACCTGTCCATTTCATTTTGTAACTCCTTGTGTTCACTTCACAACTTACAATTCTACCTATCTATGTAGTCAACAAATGTTAAAAACATGCCATCCATCCCTTCTAAGTCATTTATAGTTGAGGTCCCAGCACAAATTCTTGTGGCACATCACCTGGTACATCTTGCCAACCTGAAAAAGGGCCATTTACACCTCGTCTCTATTTACTGTTAATCAATCTACTATCAATGCCAATATGCTGCCTCCTACACTATGAACTTTTATTTTCAGCAATAATCTTTGATGTGCTACTGACGCCAGTACAACATAAATGGGATCCGAATTCTCCCACAGCAGTCTTTGAGATGCACATTCATCTTTTTAATCTGATTTGCCCTATGCCAATTTACATGTGGCAGAGATTATAACCTTTGAGATTCTGTTCCTTAATTTGGCACCTAGCTCCAGATACTGATGGTGTAGAACCTTCTCCATTTCCTACCTTGCTGTCCTTCCTTTTCTCACTCAACTTTACCTCCCATTTACTCCCACCCATCCCCAGCACACCGTCCCCTCCCTCTCACTCTGTCACCTCTCTTTCACTGGCACTTCCTCTCACCTATCATTTCAGCCATGGTGTCATAAACATATACATGATGCAACAGTGATACATTACCACTTCTGCCATCGTTAATGTTTTCAAAGGAACTACTTAATTGTTGTAGTTAATTTCATATTTGGTCATGTTTTTATATATTTTATTCATCTCACCACCAGCTCCTACATATTTTGAGCCTTAAAAAAAGAAAACAAAGTCTTAATCACTTCCCAGATACTCACCCAGTTTCTTCTCCTGTAGCAAAGAAAGAATCAATTCCAGCAAGCTTAAAAATTTTAGGTAGAAGCAAAACTCCCTGAAGCATTTAACTTCAGCATACTCTGTAAAGCACACTCAGTTGGCCAGTTTTACATGCTCCTAAAACAACAGATTGCTCCAACTCACTAAATAAAAACCCAGTTTCAGCTGGTTCTTAATTTAGTTGTTCTTTCACTGGAACCCTTGAAAAAGCCCAGGTTAATGGAGATGACAACACAATTTAAACTGTAACTTTCAGTTTTATGCCAACTACAAACTACAACCTAAATTAGATTCCGACAAAATGAAAATTTAGTCTATCTTGGCTAACAACTGCACTCATGCAGTGACATTGCCTTGTTCATGCTCCTAACTCATATGTTCATAACCTAATTAAAACACAAAAAAACTTACTTTATGTAATGCTTTTGAAAACATTAGACATTCCAAAGTGCTTTAGAGCCTATGGAGTATTTATGCAACAAAATAAAAGATTGTGAAGGCGTTTGCCGTGAAATGGTAGAGTCCTTACCTCAGAGAGAGGTGGCCTGGTTCAAGGTCCACCTGCTCCAGAGGTGGCTAATACGAGAGGGTGATCATGGAATAACCACTGTTTGGGCATCTGGCATAACTCATCTTTCCTTTTCCAGACTGTTGCCTGTGAGCTATTGCATATATCAGAGAAGGTAGACAGAGTATCAGTCTTAATGCCCCCTTTTGAAAGGTGACACTTTGACCAGAACAGCACTCCCTTACTGTATTGAAGTGTCAACCTTGATTTTTATATAGAAATCTAGAGAATAACTTGAACCAGAACCTTTCAACTCACGGGGGAGGTGCTACCTAGTGAATAATAGCACAAAACAGAAAGTGAAACAAAGGATGAAGAATCAAGGTAGCACAAAACAGTACAATATAAATAATAAACACTTCATTAAATAGCCAGTCATTAGCCAGTCATTAAAAGCCAATTGTTCTTGTCCTGTGACACAATTTGAACTCATAGGGAACTGCAGTATATCTTGTATTCATCAAGTTGGCTCTGTCCAAAATATTAAGCAATTTTCCACTGTTAAACTGCAATTTAAAAATCTAGTATTTCTGGTTCAGTGATAAAAATGTAACATTCTTGATCACAAGTCTGCATTCCCACACAAACATGGTTGAAGCTCTTTTCCAGGGTCAGTGTGGGAAACGTGCAATCTGCCACAACCAGACCATTTAGCTGCACAGATACAGACTGGCACTATCAGGATTGTACAATAACCATTTATTTATTAACTCCAAGGACAGGCATAAGGGCCAAGTAACAAAGTAATCACTGCCTATAAATGGTTTACACACTACAAAAGCAATGAATAACAAGTTTGAACTCAATCACACCTCACTTTCCTGTAAAACATTTTCTTTAAGGCCTCTTAATGCTGATGGAATTAACATATTTTACAGCAGAAATTCAAAATGAAAAATGACTTCAGTTGTTTTTAATCTATATTTTGCCAGTAAATTGTATTGCATAAAGAGCAATCATTCATATTCATCAAATGTCAGAAGACTCATATTCCATCCTGAGCCAAAGCATAATAAGCAATGTTTTGAAATCCAACAGTGACCATAGAGTCATAGAATTATACAGCATGTAAACAAACCCTTCGGTCCAACTTTCCACACCTACACTATCTAGTTCCATTTCCCTCTAAACCCTTCTTATTCATGTACTCATGCAGATGCCTTTTAAATGTTGTAATTGTCCCACCTCTACGACATCCTCTGCAGTTCGTCCATTACATGCACTACCCTCTCTGTGAAAAAGTTGCAATTCAAATCCCTTTTAAATATTTCCCCTCTTAACTTAAACCTCTCTAGTTTTGGACTGCCCTACTCTGGGAAAAAAAAGACTTTGGTTATTCACCCTACAAGGTCAATCCTCAGCCTCAGCTGCAGAAAATACCTCATCCTATTCAGCCTCTCCCTAAAGCTCAAATCCTCCAAACCCAGCAGAATTCTTGTAAATCTTCTCTGAACCCTTTTAAGTTTAACATCATCTTTCCTATATCAGGGAGACTAGAATTGTACTCCAGTATTCTAAAAGTGGCCTCACCAATGCCATGTACAACTGCAACGTGAAATCCCAAATCCAACACTCATTGCAGTGACCAATGAAGACAAATGTACTAAATGCCTTCTTCACCACCCTGTCTATCTGCAATTCCAACTTCAAGGAACTATGCAGCTCTCACTCTCTTTGTTCAGCAACACACCCCAGGGCCCTACCATCAACTGAATTAGTCCTGTCCTGGTTACAGTTATCGAAATAAAACTCCATATGCCATTCCTCAGCCCATTGGCCCATCTGATCAAGGTCCCAAAATACTCTGAGATAACCTTCTCACCATCCTCTATACCACAAAGATTACTTTAAAAAAAATGAATACACATTCTCTGACAGTACCCATATCATATCTGAAGAAACAATCCAAAGATCTGTCTTAGTACAACAAAACAAAACATGTTATCGACAAATGTTTCAATCTGCCTAAATCATATTAATATTTGTGCAGAGTATGTTGGGATTTGATTTGAACAATGCTGGTTTGACATTTAAATACTGGTCAAACTGTCAATCTTATGAGTAGCTACTCAGAAGCCAATAACAATTTCAACTTGCACAACCATCTTCTTTTCATTGTTCATTTGCAGGGTGCATACATTGCTGCCTAGGCCAGAGTTTATTCACCATTCCCAATAGCCCAAAGGGCAGTTAAACGTCAACCATTTGCTGTGGATATGGACCAGGTAAGAATGGCAGATTCCCTCTGATAAAGGACATTCATGAACCAGATAGGGTTTTACAACAATCAATAGTGTTTACATTGTTGACGCTGGTCTATTATTTTAATGAATTAAATTTCACTATCTGCAATAGTGGGATTTGAACCCTTATTCCCAGAATATTAGCCTTGGGTTCTAGATTACTATCCTAGTGACTTTGCAACTATGATATTGCCTTCCCCTTGGTTGATCTTTTTGGTTTTTAAAAAAATTATTCATGGAATGTGGGTGTCACAGCTTTGCCAGTATTTATTGACCATCCCTAATTACTCAAAGAGCAGTTCAGAGTGATCCACATTGCTGTGGGTCTGGAGTCAAAACTAGACTACACTCAATAAGGACAACAGTTTCATTACCTAAAGGACATTTGGGCTTTTCCAACAATCAACAATAGCTTCATGGTCATCTTTCAACTTGTGATTGCAGATTTTTATGGAATTAAAATTCATATAGAATTCAAATGGATGTAGGTTTGCTCGCTGAGCTGTAAGGTTCATTTTCAGACGTTTCGTCACCATACTAGGTAACACCTTCAGTGAGCCTCCAGATGAAACACTGCTGGTATATCCTGCTTTCTACCCAAGGAAGCCCAAACATATAAATAGAAAGCAGAATTTACCAGCAGTGCTTCATCCAGAGGCTCACTGAAGATGTTACCTAGTATGGAGACAAAATGTCTGAAAATGAACCTTCCAGCTCAGCGAGCAAACATACATCTAGAACCTCAACCTGAGCTACAAATCTTCTCAAAAATTGCTAATATAATTCAAATTCCTGGAAATTTACCTGATAGTACCATTAGACCGTCAGTCCCTTGGTTACGTTATACAGTATGTATTTTTATAACCAAAAATCTAGGAAGTAATTTTGACTTTGGTCAATAAATTAAATAAGTGATCCTGGTTTGTTTACTCAGTAAATACCTCTATTGATTTTTGTTTCAATAGAGCCACACATTTATATTACAGCATCGCCTGTTCAACTGCTAGGCTCTTGTCCTCTTCACACTGCTTCTCTAGACCAAGGAGTCAGGGGGTGAGCAGAAAGATCCTGTAACCAACCACACTCATTCTCCTGGTAAATCTTATAGTCTCCAAAGGCTTATTATATTAGAAAGACACTTTATTAGGTTAGTGAATTTGCAGAGTAAATGTTGATAGAGTTTTGGTGAATTCTGGACAACATTCAAAAATGTTTTCTGATCAAAGGTCTTCTTAAAATACTGAGCAGTCTGTTAATTTACAGCAGCAAGTGAACAATGAAAACTCGGTATACAATTTAAGTTGCGACCACAATTGCCACCAAGGATTTATGTATTCCAGGTCAGCTGGATAATAGGAAATCCTTGATAGCAATTGTGGTCACAACTTAAATTGTATACCCAGTTTTCATTGTTCATTTGCTGCTGTAAATTAAATGACTGCTCAGTGTTTGAAGAAAACCTTTGATCAGGAAACATTTTGGATTCTAGAATGGCCAAAATTGCAATATTAGTAAGAAATATATTGTGCAGCCTCTTTAATGAGTGTTCAAAGCCAAATTTAATGGTCACTAGAGCCTCAATCGTGGTGTGGCAGTCTCTAGTGCACACTTGCCTCCTTGTGCTAAAGACAGGCTAACTAGGCATTCCACGTCAAAACTATCTCTTGTCCATTCTAGAATCTTTTCAACACATAAAATATTCAGGGAAAATAGCTCCCCTATAGTTTTATATAAAATTATTATTTGAGTTGTGGATACTCATATCAAATCTATAGCTCAAGGTAAAGCTAGTGAGCATTTAGAAATTTAGAATTATTGTTAATGGCAAGTTGCATCAAATTAAACGGACATTTGTTTGAAAAAGCAGCTGCTTGAGTTGAGACAGGGAATACAGTACACATAGCATATTCAATTTTTCAGAAGATATTTAGTAAGATGTATTGCAAAAAGAATTGTTACAAATGTTCAAATTTTTGATGTATAAAAATATGTCAGTAGATACATGCAGAAATACCTAGAAAATTAATTAATACACTGGAAGAAATGGTGAAGCTAATGGATGTTGTTAGCATTGTAGTGGTTGTATTTTGCCCAAGAAACGGTTATTTCCATTATATATAAATATTTCAGATTTGGGCAAAATTTGAATAATATTTAATGACAATACAATAACAAGAGATTTGATAAACAGTGTCGCTGACTGCATTAGATTTCAGAAATATATCATCAGAGAAATAGAATTGGCTGATTGAAGCTGTCATGAAAGGAATATGGAGAAAGGTTGCAACATTTTATTTTTGAAGCTTGTTACTGAGCACAGAACAGTTGAGGTGGAGATGACAGCATCTTTTAAGGGCTAATTGAATAAGTATTTGAAAAAAAATTGCACAGACATTGCAAGATAATTGAGCATTAAGATTAGATTTAAATACTTCCAAAAAAATTATCTATTAGTTAAGATTATCTAAATGGTCTTTTTCTGTGCTGTGAACATCTCTGGCTGTTATTCTCTACATTCAAATTTTATTTTAATTACTTTTTACTCCTGTTATTCATCAACTATATTCCATTAGTTCTTCATTTTTATTTTAATTTCTTCCAATTAAAACTCACCCATTATTTCTCTGTACAGATGCTGCCAGTGCTACTGAGTATTTCTGGTATTTTTGTTTTATTTCAGATGTCATCAGCAGTATTTTATTTATATATTATAAATAATAAAAATATACATATTTAAATTGCTCCATGGCTCAAAAAACTTTAGCTAATAATATAGTTATATTTTATCTTTGGTGTCTTCAGCATCAAGTTTACCTCGTGGAAATGCAAATTTCAATTCCCCAGCCCGATCTATTTGAGTCTGTATTCTCATGCATTATTGTTCACTTGCAGTCTAAGTTGCTGTGGCCACATGCACTTTTTAGAAACAGTTTTGCCTTTTCCTTCAATCAATTGATGTTTTGCCGAATGGGCCAGAATTTATTGCCCATCTTTAATTGCTTTGGGAAAAAATGGTAGTCTGACCTTCATCTTCCCAATGTAAAGGGGAGTTGAAACTTTATTGCTGGAACAGCACAGCAGGTCAGGCAGCATCCAGGGAACAGGAGATTCGACGTTTCGGGCACAGGCCCTTCTTCTTCCTGAAGAAGGGCCTGTGCCCGAAACGTCGAATCTCCTGTTCCCTGGATGCTGCCTGACCTGCTGTGCTGTTCCAGCAATAAAGTTTCAACTTTGATCTCCAGCATCTGCAGACCTCACTTTCTCCTCAATGTAAAGGGGACCACATTGTGAGCAGAAAATACAGTAGACTGGACTGAGTGAAGTGCAGGTAAATTGTTGCTACATTTGGAAGGTGTGTCTGGAGCATTGGCCAGTAAGGAGGGAGGAAGAAAATGGACAGGTGTTAAACTTTCTGTAATTGCATGGGAAGATGCCGAGAGGACGTGGGGATATGGGGAAGTATTAAGAGTGGAGAAGTAGACCAAGGTGTCCCTAAGGGAATGGTCCGTACGGAAGCCTGACAAGGGAGAGGAATATGTGTCTGGTGGTAGCATCTCGCTGGAAGTGGCAGAAATTATGGTTAATGATCCTTTGGATGTGGATGCTGGTGGGATGGTAAGTAAGGACAAGGGGGGGCCTTATCACTATTGTGTGAGGGAAGAGAGGGATGAGGGCCGAAGTGTGAGCAATGTGTCAGACATGGCTGAGGGCCCTATCAACCATGGTGGTGAGGAACCCTTAGTCGAGGAAGAAAGTGGGGATTTTGAAGGCACCCTTTAGGGAGATTTAGAATACGAATGGGTAGTAAGTGCAGCTTTCCAATTTTATTGCCACAGTTGCTACATACTAGTTAGGTGGACTGGGATAAAAAGATCCAGCGGTCATATCCAACTGATTGAAGCCAACCTTCACTAAAACAATTGTTTGTTGTATATAAGCTTAAGTTCTTGCACATGTACCTGAACTGACATTTTTCTGTGAAGTGAATGCTGTGCACTCGATATTTCTCTACAGTATAATGGATAGTACCATTCAGAACTATTCCTTTGATTGTGAAATACATTGGGACGTCCTGAGATTCTTGCAGGTGCTATATGAATGAGATTATCCTTTAAATTAAATGTCAGAAATTATTTGTCTATGAGCAGCATTTAAACTCAAATAATTCTGTTTTGACTCAATTTTGTGCATTTTCCAGTAATTTTATTTCAGAAGCAATAGAAATATAAGCCAAGCTTTAACTTTCACAACTTGTGTCCCAATGTTGCCTTGAAAGAGGCAACTAACTCAACACAGAGTAATCTCACCTTGACCCTTCTGGTCTTTATGACTTAGAGATACATGGTGTAGTCCCTTGCCCTCTGGGTCATAGACAAAGCAATATTCTTTGATATGAATGATTGTAATAGGATTTCTACTATGTTCTCCTACTGATATTGACTTGCACCACGTTCAGATTGAATTATTTGACTTGCGCTCCATATATAGATTGGTATGGACTTCACGTTCTTATTAATTGGTGATACATATTTAGATTGCCTTTTTTGGCTATTTTGAATTGATTTTCTCTATATCCACCACTGATTCGATCTATTTGCTTAGATCAACTTGTACTTTACACTGCACTGATAAACACACACAGCGAGACTGTTAGACATTAGGCAAGTTGCAATGTACATTGTTGTGATGGGAATGCACCTTTGAGACTGGGTTTGGATTGGTTTTGCAATGCACTTGCCCATCACACCACTGGTAAAATCTGAAAAATAATCCTATCATAACTTGACAATCATGAATTTAAATCAGCACTGTGTACATGTATCCTACAGGAATTCATCTAACATTCTATGGGTGAACAAAGAACAAAGAATCTTAAAGCACAGGAACGGGCCCTTCCACCCTCCAAGCCTGTGCTGATCCAGATCCTCTATCTAAATCTGCTGCCATTTTCTAAGGATCTGTATCCCTTTGCTCCCTGCCCATTCATGCTATCATGATTGATGTCAACAAATTTTTGTCTTATTTCAGATTTCCAGAATCAGCAGTATTTTGATTTCATATATTGTACATAACCTAAAATAGTTATTTTGTATAAATGTGAAATGTTTAAATTGCTTCACAATATAAAGAACTTTAGATATTAATGTAGGTATATTTTCACTTTGGTATCTTCGACATTAAGTTTATCCAGTGGAAGTTTATGGGTTTGAGTGCATGCACCCTGCAAATTAAAATTCCCCACTTCTGCCCATTTGAGCCTGTGTGATAGTATGTTACAGTTCATTTGCAGTCTGTGTTGCTGTATCTACATGCATTTCTTTGGATGTCTTTCTTTTTCTTCATTCAATGATGCTTTGCTGGCTGAGTCAGGGTTTAATAGCCATACTTAATTGTTTTCGGGAAGATGGTGGTGAGCTGCCTTCTTGAACTGCTGAAGTCCATTCGGTACAGATACACCCACAATGCTAATAGTAACGGAATTCAGGTTCACTGCCTTTATTCCTGATGAAGGGCTTTTGCCCGAAACGTCGATTTCAAAGCTCCTTGGATGCTGCCTGAACTGCTGTGCTTTTCCAGCACCACTAATCCAGTGAGGGAATGGCAATATATTTCCAAGTCAGGATAGTTAGTGGTTTGGAATGGATCTTGCAGGTGGTGGTGAACAGTGAAGGTAGAATCCTCTGAAATATTGTTGCCTTACATTCTATGGCTCACATGTAAATTCTCATGGTGGACTTTTATTTGGTTATTGCAAAGTAATGATCCACATATACCAGAAATATCATTTATATCACACAGATGTAGGAATCACTGAGTTCACTAGGATTGTACTCCTTTTAAGGAGTATTCAGCAATTTACTGCACTCCACTTTTGCTTAGTTGGGTGATTCAGGAAATAAACACAGACATTTTAGCACTCAGCTCTGCTGCTTACCTATTCTCAAACCTCATTCCAGCATCCAATCAATGAACTAGTTTCAACCCTCCATGGAGATATGCCTCTCCGACCCCCAAATTGATATACTCCCTTCCTCTTCAGTTCACTGGTGGAGTAGCAGATAGTGAAGGGGACTGTCAGAGAATACAGCAGAATATAGATAGTTTGGAGAGCTGAGCAGAGAAGTGGCAGATGGAGTTAAATCTGGACAAATGTGAGGTGATGCATTTTGGAAGATGCAATTCAAGAGCAAGAGAAAATTGATTTACAGAGAGATCTGGGTGTTCGGTCCATTGTTCCCTAAAGGTGACAATGCAGGTCAGTAGAGTGGTCAAAAATTAGAGTGGTGCTGGAAATGCACAGCAGGTCAGGCAGCATCTGAGGAACAGGAAAATCAATGTTTCGGGCAGTAGCCCTTCAACAGGAATGAGGCTGGAAGCCTTGGGGGTGGAGAGATAAATGAGATGGAGTGGGGCTGGAGAGAAGGTAGCTGGGAGTGCAGTAGATGGAGGGAGGAAGGGGTAAAGGTGATAGGTTGGAAAGGAAAGTTGAGTGGATAGGTGGAAGGAAGATTGACAGGTGGGACAGGTCATGAGGACAGTGCTGAGCTAGAAGTTTGGAACTGGGGTAAGGTGGGGGGAGGGGAAATGAGGAAACTGGTGAAGTCCACATTGATACTCTGGGGTTGAAGCCCAGTCCCACCCCCTCCCATTTATCTCTCCACCCCTGTAGCTTCCAGCCTCATTCCTGATGAAGGGTTCCTGCCCGAAACATTGATTTTCCTGCTCCTCTGATGCTGCCTGACCTGCTGTGCATTTCTAGCATCACTCTAATCTTGACTCTAATCTCCAGCATCTGCAGTCTTTACTTTTGCCTAAACTGGTCAAAAAGACATACAGCATGCTTTTCTTCATAGGATGGGTTATTGAGTATAAGAGTTGGCAGGTCATGTTACAATTGTATAAAACTTTGGTTCGGCCACATTTGGAATACTGTGTACAGTTCTGGTTGCCACATTACGAAAAGGATGTGGATGCTTTTGAGAGGGTGCAGAGGAAATTCACCAGGGTGTTGCCTGGTATGGAGGGTGTGAGCTATGAGGAGAGGTTGAATAGATTAGGATTATTTTCATTGGAAAGAAAGAGGTTGAGGGGGGACTTGATTGAGACCTACAAAATCATGAGAGGTGTAGACAAGGTGGATAGCAAGAAATTTTTTTCCAGAGTAGAGGACTCAATTACTAGGGGGTCATGAGTTCAAAGTGAGAAGGGAAAAGTTTAGGGATGATATACTTGGAAAGTTCTTCACACAGAGGGTGGTGGGTGCCTGGATTGAGAAGAGAATGAAGCATCTCAACCTAATTCCAGGTGCCCCTTCATCTCAAGGAAACTGGAAGATGCCAGTAGGTACTCAAAAGGTGGAGAAGTACAAAGCCAGGAAAACAATGGGCTTCAATTCCTCACACACCAGTGGTCCACTGCCTCTGTACCTCTCCACTGGCAATGACCACATTATTGAGTCAGGTCAGGTCAGGTCAAAAGAGATACATCTGTACCTGTACAGGTGACTCAGTAGGTTATGACATTCTAGGCCCCAAGCCCCAGATGACACCTGCCATCATCACAGTCACTAGGCATATCACTCAGCATGGCTCTCCATCTCAGTTGGGGAAGTGTTTCAGGGCAGTACTAGATGTAGTGTTATGGAAAGAAAGAAGAAGATATTTTCAGGGCACATTGGTGGCACAGCTGTTCCTTACATATATTTTGTCTGCAATTCTATAAATATATAACTAATTTCATTACCATAACATTTGCTGTAATTTCATTATGTTGCTAGGTTATGGAATGGAAGAACACAGCAGGCCAGACAGCTTGTTATGTTCTTCCACCGTCCTGCTTGTCTACCTTGGATTCCAGAATCAACAGTTTCTTTGTCTCTAACCAAGTTATGGAATAGAGCATCTTCCCTTATCAGAAGAGATGCTGAAGTCCTATCAGGACACCTTTTCATGTCTGACATTATCAGCAATGTGTGAGCCTGAAGTAGTTCTCATGACCCAGTATTTGGGCATTGCAGTCAAAGATCCAGAAATTTATCTCATGGGCATTGACTTTATCCAAAAGATTAGAGCGAGGACACTGGTCTTGGGATTGTGACATTACTTATTTAAATTGTTTTTGTGGTGTCCATAATGGTGAAATATTACTGGGCCAGATGTGAAAAGGAAAGATCATTTCCTTAGGTCACCATTTCCAGGCCATACAATATTGGTGTATGCAGGAGGCAAAGCATTCTTTATAGTGGGAACAGATGGAAGTTTTTGAATTTATGCATCTATATTCATGGAAGAGCTGGGGATGCTTAGCAATAACAGTGGTATAGTCCAGGAACCTAACATTCTCCAGCAGTATAGGGATACTGTGGAAATAAGGCGACTCGTGACATCAGGCTGTCCAGGGTGAGTTAATGGAGTTCTGAGGAAGGTGCCCCAGACCCACAACATTAACTTTGATTTGTCTTCACAGATGCTGCTGAGCTTTTCCAGCAACTTCTGTTTTTGTCTCGAGAATGAATGTTCTTTCCTCTTGCCCGACGCAAGACCCATAATATTGATTCCCTTGTTTTCAATTGTCTGCACTGTAGTAATGCAAAGGTTCAGTTTGTCCAGCAATTTGACACTTCCATGTGATGACAGTAAGTTCTGCCCTGATTTGCCTTTCCAAAATGCAGCACTTCACATTTTTCTAAATTAAACCCCATCTGCCATTCCTCAGCCCATCTGATCAAGGTCTCGTTGTACTCCGAGGTAACCTTCTTCGTTGTCCACCTCATCACTAATTTTGGTGTCACCTGCAAACTTACTAACTATATCTCCTTTCTTCACTTACAAATCATTTACATAAATGACCAAAAAGCAGCGGAGCCAGCAGTGATCCTTGTGGCACACTGCTGGTCACAGGGCTCCAGTCTAAAAACAACCCTTCACCACCACCTTTGAGCCAGTTCTGTATCCAAATGGCTAGTTCTCCCTGCATTCAATGTGATCTATCCAGTCTACTATGTGGAACCTTGTCGATAGCCTTACTGAAGTCCACATAGACAACGTACACTAGTCTGCCTTCATCAATATTATTCATTACTTCTTCAAAAAACTCAATCAGGTTAGTGAGACAACATTTCACAAAGCCATGTTGACTATCCCTAATCAGTCCTTGCCTTTCCAAGTACATCTAAATCCTGTCCCACAGGATCCTCTCCAACAACTTGCCCACCACTGATGTCAGGCTCATCCATCTATAGTTCCTTGGCTTTTCCTTACCATCATTCTTAAATAGTTAGTCAACCTCCAGTCTTCCAGCACTTCACCTGTGACTATGGATGATATAAATATGTCAGAATGGGGCCCAGAAATCACTTCCCTAGCTGCCCACAGAGCTCCAGGGTGTCTCTCTAGTTACTCTTTTGTCCTTAATGTACTTATAGAATCCCTTTCGATTCTCCTTAATCCTACTTATCAAATCTATCTTATGTCCCCTTAATGACCTCCTGATTTCCCTTTTAAGTATACTTTGGCTGCCTTTATACTCTTCTGGCGATTCACTCGATCTCTGCTCTCTATACCTGACATATGCTCCCTTTTCTTTCTTGAACAAAACCTCAATTTCTCTAGTCATCCAGCTTTCTGTACACCTACCAGCCTTGCCCTTCACCCTAATACCTTTCATCCTAACAGGAACATACTGTCTTTGGACTCTCTTTATATAATTTTTGAAAACTTCCCATTTTCCAGCCATTCCTTTATCTGCAAATATCTGTCCCCAATCAACTTTTGAAATTGTGCTCCAACATGGCCTACAGCTACAGAAACGACACTCTCCCCTTAGCCTTTTGGATTCTTCTGTTTTCTTCAGGCATAGCCTGCCTTAGTCCAACAAAGTTTCATCAGGACTAATAATTTAAATGTTTGCTTTGTTGTTTTGGCTATCCCTTGATTCAAGGATGATGTCTGTTCAGAGTTATAAGCTTTTGTCTTAGATCTTCATAGGACTGATAGGGTGATTCTGAATTCGCAGCTCTCTAGTCTTCATTTTCTTTGCATTTCTCCTGCTGCTACTCTGCCTCATCAGTGAAATCAGTTCTGAAGAAGTGTCACTGAACTCAAAACATTACGTTTGTCTTCTCTTCGTCGATATTGCCAACTTTGCTAAATTTCTCCAGCAATTTCTATTTTTGTTTGTTTCAGATCACCAGTATTTGCAGTTCTTTGGCTTATTTATTTATCATCAGTCATATTCAAAGCTAACTGAAGCTTGATGGATCACAAAGATGGTGAGCCTGCAGGCTGTGGTTTTTGAGCAAAGAGACTGTGAGAGCCTATTCCCAAGTGATTTTTACTCATGTTTGTCCCACTGGGGTGAGTAGAGGAAATCCTAAAGAGGACTGCTTAATTTAAGGATGCCACTGCCCAACAAGAGCTGTGTCTCAATACACATGTCCAATGACCTTAATGCATCTGTGATATGTGTGCAGATTCTCAACTAGATTATGGACTCTGGTAGAAGTTTGCATATTACTCTTAACATGGGTGGACTTGGGAGACTGACCAGACAGGTCAGTGGTCAGATTTTAAGCTTTGAAGAATGGGACATTTTACCACTGCAATCTTCTTCCACCTTTGTAACCAGTGAGGCAAATAGTCTTCTTCTGCCTGTTGTGCTATTGAGGAATTTTTGGACCGCACTTTATCTGGCACATTCCCCTGGTCTAGTTGCCTACATTCCCTGTAATTTTTGTTTGCAGCCTCCTAAACCACAAGGCATTGCATCAGCAAGCTGATCACTATGTGTAAATCTGCCAAATAGCTAAGCAGCCTTGAGAGAATGTTACTTGCTCTGGGGTGGCAAGATGATCCTGACCACTCAAAGATTCATCGGAGCACACAAGCAACCCTACTTCATCAAGGTAGCGAAATAACTCCAAGAAGCTGGCATCCTATCACCAAATCACCATTTATTTACATGTACATCATGCACGACACTGATCCAATTAGCTCTGAGCTGGCTCCTAGAATGAACAGAACCCCTGACATTTCTGTTTATATCTGTCAGCCAGGTTAACAACCCCAATCAATGAACTCATATTCTATGAGGTCTACCTAGCTGACCTCATTCCAATCACTACAGGTTGTTCCCCTTTTTAAAACATAAACTTACAGATCAGGGAGGTCCCAAGTTTGAACTGATCTGTCCTGAGCTATCTCATAGTTTAAGTGTCAGTAGACACTATAGTATAGTGATTACATTTACTAGACTAATCCAGATTTCATAAGTACAAGTCCCACCAGGGCAGAAGGAGAAAGTCTGGCAATGAGATCATGTTAGAATAATAAAGAACTTTTAAGACATCTTAAAATTCACCTAACTCACTTAGAAAGAACTCACTCCACAAACACCTGATGAAGGAGCAGTGCTTCGAAAGCTAGTGCTTCCAAATAAACCTGTTGGACTATAACCTGGTGTTGTGTGATTTTTAACTTTGTACACCCCAGTCCAATACTGACATCTACAAATCATCATTTAGAAAGAATTGACATTTTCTGTATATGGTGTCATTCATGATTGTAGAATATTTAAGCAGTTTTAAACAAGTGCTAAAATGTAGGAAACATAGCAACTAGGTCTTATAAATGGTGATGTTACATTGATCAGACACTCTGTTTCAATTATATTGTTTGAGGGGTAAAAATTTACTAACCAAGGAAGATTTGGCTGCTATTCTTCAAATAGTAAAATAGGATCTTTACATTTAGATGGCACATGTGATCTGAAATCATAATATTTCCTCACTGCTGAACTGAGATTTCATTTTTGCTCAAGTCTCTGGAAAGGGATCTGAACCCATAAATTTTATGGTTCATAACAAGTAAGCTAATGCTCAGCCATAGTTAACACAAGTGGAAAGAAAGTTGCTGCATTAAACAGAAAAACTAAAGAACTACAGATACTGGAAATCTGACACAAAAACAGGAAGTGTTAGAGAAAGTCAGCAGATTTGGCAGCATCTGTGAACAGAAAGCAGAGTTAACATTTCAGGTCCAGTTCCAAAGAAGTATCACTAAAGCTGAAACATCAATATTGCTTTCTCTACACAGATGCTGCCTGATCTGCTGAGATTCTCCAGCAATTTCTGTTTATGTTTGTGAGAGTTGCTCAGTCTGACCAATACAAAACATTTATCCAATAGCAAACATGATTCAGTCAAGTTCCCAGTTGTATCATTGTCTTCAACCATGTAAGCTGCAGCAGTTCAACAAAGTGTTTACCATTAACTTCCACAGAATAAGTTAGTATGGACAATAAACATTTGCCACAATGCTGCCTTTAATCAGGATTTAGAGGTGTTGATTGGACTGGGGTGGACAATGTTAAAAATCACACAACACCAGTTTATATTCCAACAGGTTTATTTGAAAGAACAAGCTTTCAGAGCGCTGCTCCTTTGTTAGGTAGCTCGTGGGGTAGGATCTTAGGACACAGAATTCATAGTAAAAGATCAAAGTGTCATGCAGCTGGTGCAATGTAATGAAAAAAGCTAGAGTGCTGTTAAGTCTTTGATCACTCAGAATGGGAATGCAGGTTTTGTTTGATTAATATGTAAATCCCAGAATTTCTTTCAAGTCACGGTGCTCAGTACCAACAACTGCCAATCTCCAGGCACCATCCCACCAGCATCTTCACCTGTGACAACTAGTTCTTCATTCAGACACACAGAACAGCCAAATTTGTACCCCAATATGCCAACATTTTCATACCCAAATTCAAACAAGTCTTCTTTGTTGCGCAGACTCTCAGACCGATATTATACACCAGATACATTGACGACATTTTCTTCCTCTGGACCATGGCAAGGAGTCACTGAAACAATTACACAGTGATATCAACAAGTTTCATTCCACCATCAGACTTAGCATGGACTACTCTTTAGAACCAGTACCATTCTTGGACACATGCATCTCTATCAAGGACAGACACCCAGCACCTCACTCTACTGCAAGCCCACAGATATCCCCACAATGCTGCACAAGCCTTATGGATACACAGGATCTGTTCAGAGGAGGAGGAACCCGACGGACACCTGAAGATGCTGAAGAACATCCTCAAAAGAACAGGATGCGATGCTCAACTCATCAATCGCCAGTTTCAATGTGCCATAGGGAGAAGCCATAATGACCTCCTAAGGAGACAGACACAGGATATGACCGATAGGATACCCTTCGTCGTCTAGTACTTCCCGGGAACAGAGAAGCTACACCACATTCTTTGCAGCCTGTAATACATTATTGATGAGGATGAGAACCTCATCATGATCTTTCCTACACTTCCACTTCTTGCCTTTAAACACCATCAAACCTTAAACAGACCATTGTTTGCAGCAAATTGTCAAGCCTGCAGGACAACATCAACCACAACACCATACAACCTTGTCATGGCAACCACTGCAACACATGTCAGAGTGTCAACATGGATACCACCATTACACATGGGGACACGTGTGTGGCAGGTACTCATGTGACATGGCCATCATTGTCTATCTCATATGCTGCAGGTAAGGATGCCATGAGGCTTGATATATTGGTGAAACCAAGCAGACATTACGACAACAGCTGACTGGACATCACGCAACAATTGCCAGACAGGGATGTTCGCCCCCAGTGGGGAAACACATCAGCAGTCAAGGACGTTCGGCCTTAGACCTTTGGGTGACCCTCCTCCAAGGCAGACTTCGGGATATGCAACAATGTAGAATTGCCGAGGACAGGCTGATTGCCAAGTTCAGTACCCACGAGGACGGCTTTAACTGGGATATTGGATTCATATCACATTACAGGTGACCCCACCACACACACAAGTATAAGTCTATGGAGTGAATTTCCATTTGCAGATTTGTATTTGCAGATACATTCTATTTTGTTCAAAAAGCACATAATCTGTAGGCAGTCAGTCAATGTTACATTTTATAAATTCCTACTTTGGGTAAATAGAACCAGTCTGACTCAGTGTTGAGATACAGTCACACCTTTAATGCATTGCCTGAGCTGAGCTGTCACCTTTTTTTATACTGATAAAACCTTCAGGACTGTAACTTGAAAGAAGTTCTGGTACTTACATATTAATGAATCAAAACTTGCATCTCCATTCTATGTGACTAAAGACTCAACAGCAATCTAGGTTTGTTCAATACTTTGCATCAGTCATATGACACTTTGATCTTTTACTATAAATTTTGTGTCTATGATCCTGTCCTACTATCCTGCCCCACTAGCTACCTGATGAAGGAGCAGCGCTCTGAAAGCTTGTTCTTTCAATGAAACTTGTTGGACTATAACATGGTTTTTAACTTTGTCCACCACAGTCCCACACCAGCACCTCCATATTATAATTAATGAACATAAAAACAGCCAGAATTAAACACTTCTGACTCTGATTCATTAACTGGTCATAGGAAATGTGTGAATATTGGGTGAGGACAGCAGTATACAAATCTGGAAGGAGGCTTGACTGTATGATTCTGTAAAAACGCTATCCCATATTCCCAATTACTCTGTCTCCACCGCATCTGCTCCCAGGAGGACCAGTTCCACCACAGAACATACCAGATGTCCTCCTTCTTCAAAGATCGCAATTTCCCCTCCCACATGGTTTATAATGCCCTCCAGTACATCTCATCCACTTCTCGCACCATTGTCCTCGAATCCATCCCTCCAACCACAACAAGGACAGATTCTCCCTGATCCGCACCTTTCTCCCCACCAACCTCCAGATACATCGCACTATCCCCGGCCATTTCTGCCACCTACAAACAGATCCCACCACCAGGGATATACACCCCTCCCCACCCCTATCTTTGTTCCATAAAGACAATTCCCTCCATGACTCCCTTGTTAGGTCCACGCCCCAACCAACCCACCCTCTACTCTCAGCATCTTCCCCTGCTACTGCAGGAAGTGCAAAACCTATGCCTACACCTTCACTCTCACTTCCATCCAAGACCCAAAAGGAGCCTTCCACATCTGTTATAGATTTACCTACACTTCCACACACGTCATCTACTGTATCTGTTGCTCCTGATGTGGTCTCCTCTACACTGGGGAGATGGGACGCCTACTTGCAGAACGCTTCAGAGGACCTCTCTGGGTCACATGCACAAAACAATCCCACCACCCCATAGCCAAACACTTGAACTCCCCCTCCGACTCTGCCAAGGATATGCAGGTCTTAAGCTCCTCCACCGCCAAACCCTTACCACCCGATGCCTGGAAGAAGAACACCTCATCTTCTGCCTTTGGACCCTCCAACTACATGGGATCAATGTGTATTTCACCAGTTTCTTCAATTCCCCTTCTCCCACCTTATCCCAGATCCAACCTTCGACTCGACACCGCCCTCTTGACCTGTCCTATCTGTCCATCTTCCTTCCCACCTAGCCGCTCCACCCTCCTCTCCAACCTGTCACCTTCACCCCCACCTTCATCTACCCATTGCATTCTTAGCTACCTTCTCCCCCAGCCCTACCCCAACCCCCTTCCCATTTATCTCTCAGCCGCCTTGGGCCACTCCCTCACTCTTGATGAAGAGCTTATGCTCAAAACATTGATTCTCCTGCTCCTCAGATGCTACCTGACCGGCTGTGCTTATACAGCACCAACTCTTCGACTCTGTATGGTCCAATAGCCCACCTACATTAATTGCCCATGCTCAAACATGAGGCTAGGTACCAGTAGATGAGTAATATCTAAAGCTCACTTGAGCAGAAACTGGTATCTATAGGAGATATAGGGTAGGTCCAACATAAGAAGGCTTTGAAAGGAGAGCAATCAAACTGGAATGACAAAGGACAATTTTACTTTGTATATTATGGGACTGAGAAAGAAAACAAAATACTAAGCGTGATTATAGAATCACATTTAATAATGATTCAAAAGATACTACTTAAAAATAGCATGAAATACAAATCAATTTGTTGGAATGGCATTTTCAAAAATTTTGAACATGATAAATAATGACTAATCCATGAAGAATCTGAGACAACAAATAATTAAAAATATCCACAATACAGGCTTGGTTCTTACAAGTTGGCATATTAATTTTGTTTATACAGTTACTCTGGCTTAATTGTAGTAATTTTGAGAGTCCATGTTACAAAGCAATGATTACACCCACAGGCAATGCAGTCATCTTTTAAAACAAAGAGTGGTATTTTCTTAGCCCTAGTGCGGCATAAGCAATCGTGAGAAAGGTAGCTAAAATATGGATAGAATGAAAAAAATCAGAATCTTAAGGTTTAGACATATTTCTGTGATTTTCTCTCCTAGCCATAAATGACAATTTCAGAATCTCTGCCTTGAAATCTGCCTTACCTCCTTGCAACTGTGTATCATCAAAGCCTTATTTATTTGCTATTTCCAATTCCCTACTTCCTGAGAAACTAGAATGCTGAAATTCCTGACATGTAAATCAGAGCAGGTAACTGATGGTGACAGCTTGCTTTATGTTCAGCCACCATGCAATTGCTCCTTCACAACAAATCCCTGCATGCTCCATGGCCACCAATTCTCCTTGACCTTTCCTTCACACAAATTAGCATTGTCACACCACCAGCCTCATATCATCAACATCATGTCTGCTGTTGGACCAAGTCACACACCACTTCAGCCCTTCAACAATTTGCTTCAGAGCTCAATGACACCTAGGACTTGCAAGTTTCTGCCAGCTCACTTTATGCACAGACTGATACACAACTCAGCATCTACACACAGGATCCATTTTATTAATCTTATTTTCTTAGCAGTCTTGGAGGCTGCCAAGCTATGTACACTTCACACTGCTTTTTTAGCTTATTCTATTGACTTTAGCACTGTTCTACAGGCTGTCAATCTCTGTGAGGTTTATATTGCTTTCTTAATGAACAGGGTTTATGTTCAGTCTCTGCAGTCCTCACTTTCTCTAATCTCTGTGCCTTGCATTGCTTTATAGCTCAGAGGGAAGGAAGGATTAATAGTTTGGGAAGATGAATTGGGCGTGACCTGCTGAGTGTAAATGATGCATGCAATAGTGAGAGTGAACCTTGGTGAAAGGAATGTGCAGAGGAAGAATTGGAGTGAACGGCGGCTCAGTAAATGTGACGTAGCAGGGAGAAAATGGTGGAATTTACCCTTGTAGAGCGTAAACCATTGATGGACCACAGGACAAAAGTCCAGTCTCCACCCCATCATCCCATCCACCAAGACCTCCAGATTCCTGGAGTGGGAAAGTGGGGAGTGAGCTTTCCTTTCCTCTGGACAATGTGAATGTAGAAGCTGAAGCACCATAGTATGAGGGACTGCGCCTGTCTTTCAATTTCTGAAGTGTCGTGTAGCTTTAACATAGGCATCAACAGCATGAACACTGGAAGATTCTGCCTTATGCCCAAAACGTCAATTTTCCGGCTCCTCGGATGCTGCCTGACCTGCTGTGCTTTTCCAGCACCACACTCTTGGCTGGAAGATTCTGGCTGAGGTACAACACTACCACCTCTTGGGCTACATAATACCCCAAGAAGGGCATCCAAAAGCCCAGTTGCAAAATTAATGAGATGTAGAGTGGAAGATGGTGTAAAAAAGTTGCTCAAAGCCATGGCAGACAGGGCGCAATTAATCTCATTCAACAATACACTTTAAGTCAAAATGGGAAAACAGCCCAAAATTTTCAACATGAAATACAAAATGATTTTATGTTGTATACCTAGCCTTGCATGTTTTCACATGCAAAGACAAAAAAAAATTTAAATTAAAAATGAAATCTGTAAATATCTTGTATTTATCCTGCATGGAAAATTAATTTATCACACTAATTTTAACTTCTTTAAAGACTTGAAAATTTAGTAGCATTTGATTGCAAGTATAAACAAATTTCCTGTGCAATAATTATCAAACTGACACCACTACATCTTAAATAAAGTGACATACTCTGATTCATTAGAAATTGGTTCTTGGACCTGTGAACCCCAGTGCTTCTGGCAAGATTAAACATAAGGGTTTGCAATGCAGATTTATTGTCAGAATTGTTGCATTTCATACAGGATGCAAGACAATTTGTAAAATGATAGAAAAGAAAATTGATTTATTAAAGCTCTATGCTCAGATAAGAGTATGCACCCAGATGAATTGCACTGAACTGATGAATTCACCCTCATCATGCCATTGCTGGTTGCAACTCTGCTATAACATGTTTATGAGCAAAATTCCTGAACCTGCTTTAAGCTTGTAATAAACTACTGGAAAAACACAAAGGTCACCACAGAATACATAAGCGATAAGTAGTCCTTCAAGTGGCCTCTCTGTAACAGTCTGCATATCAAATCAAGAAGGATTAATTGCTGTGCAAAATATTGTGACCGCTATTAAAATCCAACATAGTTTTCACATTTACAATTGACTTTCCTTTAACATAATCAGTTTTCTGTTGCCATGATTCTTCATACCAGCAATGACCTTGACAACTACTAATGCAGAACAACCTCGATTATCTGAACAAGACAGGCGGGGAGTATTTTGTTTGGATAACTGATTGTTCGGGTAACTGATTATTCAGATAACAGTTAACGTTTTTACAGGACCTTGAGATCTTGTTCAGATAATCCAAAATTCAGATAATTGATGATCAGATAACCGAGATTGTTCTGTACTTATAAATCGTGCTTTAGCCCATCATGCAATGCAAGAGTGAGATTTTCTTCTTTCTTTTTACTTTTGATACATATTAAATAGCTCAGCTGCAAAAATTAATACAAATGACCTGACGGGAAGGTTCAGGATAATTTGTAAATAAATCCTGTAGCAGTGCTCTCTTCCCTTTAAGCAAATTATTCAAAAGGACGCGAATTCAAGGGAAAATACAAGAACTTGCTGTACTGCTCAAAATTCTACATATGACATGGTACAATGGGCTTGAAAGCACAGTGATCACAGGAAGTGGGTAGACAGGTGTTGGAGAGGCTGAAAGTGACTAGGAGTTAGGTTAAGGGATAATCTAAAGGAGTCCGGGTTGAATTAGCATCAGAGGACAGGAAAGCCTCAGCACAGAATTAAGTTAGACTGTCAGTATGCAACACAGATCAAAGTAAATCACAAAAAATGTTAGAAGCAACCATTTACTATTTTGTTTATTATGATAGTAGCTCTTTTAGTCATCTTCTCCTCTTCTCTGTCTGAGGAAGAAGACAGAGACCCCTCAGAAGGAGGTCCAGCAAGACTGTCTCCTGCACTCTCCAACAGCTCAGATAATGACACCTTGGTGGGTATTTTAGCTAGATTAGTCTAAGGAGCACATTCTAGTGAGCACACTATTGCTCCCATGTCTCCTCAGCTGACTGAGAAAGAAACATTCCAAGTCACAAGTACTCCGAAGATAGCTGGAGACTAATCACATGCTCAGAAGGCAAGAGAGGATCCCATGATGTTATCCATTAATAACTTCATTAAAATGCCTAAGCTGGAAGAGGAGCAGCATGCAGTTTGTTGTCGGCAATCAGTAAACTGTATCACAGGTTGAAGGAGTTCACCTGTGGTTTCACAGGTCAACGCAACATTAAGGGCCGAAGGGGCTGTACTACACTGTAATGTTCTATGTTCTATGTACCTATCTGCACCACGGTACTAATATGTATATGGCTGCTGTCTCCATGGACAGGTTGGCAGATGCTATGGAGAGCCAAGTCCACCACAGTTGTTGAACAGATCTGCTCTCCACCAAGGTGACAGAGAGATGAACAAACTTTGACCTCTCTCCAAGTATAGTTTCTTTACAAGAGGACAGGGTGGGGGTACAAATGAGTAGGAGGAGAAACCAAGTTCAGACACAACAGAACCCTTCTTATCACGTGGCTAAACAGCTGCTGCAGTGAAGAGAGTTTCAGATTCTTGGATCATCAGCATCTCTTCCAAGGCAGTGGAACTTGTACAAAAAGATCGATTGCATGTTAATTGGAGGGTCACCAGTATCCTGGGGGGCGTGGGGTGAGGTTTGCTAGTGCAACTGAGAAATAAGAAAGGGATGATCACCTAAAAGGTAAGACAGGATAGAAATACTGTGAGCCTGTTAAGTTCTAAAAGAGTGGCGATGAACAAAATAGCACAGAAGATAAGGCAGAGATGCATTGAGTATTTAAATAGGCACAAAGTGAGCCAATGCTCAGCATAAAAGCAAAGGGGCCTGAGATGCATCCTGTTCTGATGCAGGAGATGGATACTTGTTCCTGTGCACAAAATCATCTGGCAGCAACATTGCAACAAAATGTGTTTGTATGCTCCAAAGAGCAATACTGAAATATAGAACTGGTTATAAGTGAGTCAGAGATGTGCAATGATGATGTGATGAAGCTAGTGCTTGTTGATGCCAATGTCTGTGGATGAAGGATGCAGGCAGTCATTGCCTGTGGAGTGAGACCTGAGAAGTTGGGGAATGCCAGACAACGTGAAAACCCAGAGAAGAGGCTGGCAAGGTATGTTAGTTTCTTTTTCTGACCTCCATGTTGGAAATTGTCACCATTAGTTTCTCAACATTGTCTGTGTAAATGGAAAACTACATATAAATTAGGAGAGATTACAATCACAATGAGTTGTTAATGCATGTAGCACAGAGGCTCTCAGTGCCAGGGACCCGGGTTCAATTCCACCCTTGGGTGACTGCCTGTGTGGAATTTGCACATCCTCCCCATGTCTGTGTAGGTTTCCTCCGGGGTGCTCCAGTTTCCTTCCACAGCCCAAAGATGTGCAGATTAAGTGGATTGGCCATGCTAAATTGGCTATTGTGTTCAGGATGTGCAGGCTACGTTAATTGGCCATAGGAAGTGCAGGGTTAGAGGACAGGTCTGGGTGGGATGCTCTTTGGAGGGGTGGTGTGGACTCGATGGACCCAATGGCTTGTTTCTACACTGTAGGATTCTATGACATGCAAATAGGCCCCTTGCCACTCACTAGCAAAATTCTATTCTAGCCATTAAAACCTTGTGTGCAAAATCGGATTTTGTTTCTTGATTTGTTTTAATTTGTCCATTCTCATCATATTTTCCCACCTGACTCCCCATTATCCATGTCATTCAAGATCTGGAAAAATTCCACTCAGAAAGAGATGTGGGAAATGGACGTTTCTTTGGATTTCTCTAGGAAGACCCGGACAGAGAAAATCGACAAAGTCACTTCCATTGGTGTTGTAAAATTTGAATGGTTTGATATCCTAATGTTCACCAACAATTGGACAGTTGTATGCAGTTTTCACAGTCATGGATGCAAGTGAGATGGCTGTTTTATTGTCCCTCAGTAAAGATCAAAAGAGAAACTGATTATTAGAAAAAGCAACAGCCCCCTTGGAATAAAACATTTTCTGGAGGATTACAATATTTAGAACAGAATGATTACTCAGTTATTTCAATAGATAACAAATATGGAATGTAGTAATTTGAACACAATTTGGCAGAATCAAAGGTACCCTGTCATATATCCACAATCAGCACTTTTAATAAGAAACTGCAAGCTGTTCACATCTAGTTACAATGCCAAACTTATGCTGCGGTGAGGAGGATAGTTCCATATCCTCTCCCACTGGCCAAGTCAAGTTGCCATAGTCTTACCAGACCACAGGGCTGCTCTCTCATTAGAGAAAGATAACCAGTCGTGATTTACATAGTGAGGGTCACCATTTCTTATGTGAGAGGAGAGATTGAAAAGCAGAGTCCTGCATGGTAACTTCAACCAGTGTGGGGATTGAACCCACACTATTGGCATCATACTGTTTTGTAAACCAACCATCCAACCAACTGAGCTAAACTGATCCCCTCTCCCACTGGAAGAGGTTGAACACAGGGTGGAGGGTTATTGTTGGAGTATCTGAAGCAGGATCTAGATGTTGTTTTTGCTACAAGAAGCAATGAAGTCAATGGAATCAGACACCTTATAATACATCATCAATGAAGTTGCGTATCAGTAGTCTCTGAAGGAAAGTTACCTTCTGACTGGTCATCCCTTATAATGCAACTTAATCTATGCTAGTTCTCTCATTCCTCTTCCTCCCAAAGCTGCCTTGATCATAATAACATATGTAGAGATCTCCATAGTGCTTAACGTGCTAAGAGCTCGTGATTTTGCTGCCTGAAATTTCTGAAAGCCATCTGCACAGAATCCTTTTGTACCAGCATATATTGGTGAAAAATGGCTTTAATCAAAGCCTATATTACAAAGAAATTTCATGGAAAATCAAAGACTATAGACCTGGTTTGGGAAGTCATATGAGTAGCATGTATTTTCTGCAAATTTTATTTAAGAAGATGCAATTATATCTTAAATAGCAATATTTGAATAATCAGATGCTGTCCTCATTTGCTTGCCTTGTCTATTTTGAACTCTTTGTACTTTCATATTTGAAAAAATATGGAATTACTGCATTTGATTTGCACTGTAAATTCTAACCATCTACATTGAGAAAACCCCTTTACTTATCCAAAGGTCCAGGCAAACTTTAGCCAAATCAGGTTACTTTAAATTCATTACCCTTTCCATTAAAATTGCGTATGGAAGAACATACATTATTCATCCATAAATTTTACTATGTTTATTAGGGAAGAAATTTCAAATTTTAAACATGCTACATTAAAGATTATCTTCTTTTTTCATGAAATTGATAAATATGCTTTCTGCAGAATTGAAGTTCTTCTTAAAAAAATAAATTTGCATTAATATGAAGGACACTTTACACACACTTGCTTTTCAATGCTTTGTTTACTCATAGTTCCAGAGGTCCTCAGTGTTACTTCCTGTTTTAAACATTTAACAATACACAGGCTGGTCACAATCATTCACATCTCCAGAACGTGCACATGTTTAGGAAAATATCAAATCAGAAAGGGTTCTGATTAGGGCACTGGGATACAGTGTTCTGTGTTTTTTAAAATATGGCATTTATTAAAAAGGTATTATCTAAATTCATTCAGGTTGTTGCCAATTCACAGAGAGGCAAAGATAATTAAATTAACATTTTACACATAAGCAATTTTCTTCAAAACCTAACTAATTGAAATTCACAGAAAGGCAAAGATAATTAAGTTAACATTTTACACATAAACAATTTTCTTCAAAACCTAACTAATTGAAATCTATACCTCCTCCTCTCGCTTACACCACAAAGCTAAAATTAATTAAGAGAAAACTGGACTTAAAATATAGATCATTTCCATCATGAGCAAATCCTATTTTAAGGCCTATGTTAATACAAAAACAGCTCTCATTTGTATTTCACCTTCCACTGTTAAATTTACAGTTTAATTCCAGACATAGTTGAAATATTTCTTTTAAATTACACATTTTTCAAAGGAAAAACCTGGAAGATTCAGTAATTATTTATTTATTAGGAGATCTTTCCTCTCAGATCTTTGCTAGTGTACTCTGAAGCAACAGATTTCTTGTATTTATATATATCAGGAATTTGCTTAAAACACTGGGAAATCAATATATGGATTAGATTTGCTGCCATGTTTGCTGTTAAATTTGGGCCTAACTAATGTTTTTCTAGCCAAAGTTAACTTAATCTATTGGCAGAGCTACAATCCAACTTTCATTTGTAAACCATTTAATTAAAAACATATTGGTTTTGCAAATCATTATGGCCAACCCACTGTCTCATAAATCAAAAGACAAATGGAGTCATGGAGTCAAAGAGATGGACAGCACAGAAACACACCCTTTGGTTCAACTCATCCATGCCAACCATATATTCTAAATTAATCTAGTCCCATTTGCCAGCATTTGGCCCATATCCCTCTAAACCCTTCCTATTTATATACCCATTCAGGTGGCTTTTAAATGTTGTAATTGTACCAATCTCCATCACTTCCTCCGGCAGCTCATTCCATACATGCACCACCTCTGCATGAAAATGTTGCCCCTTAGATCCCTTTTAATTTTTTCTTCTTTCACTGTAAACCTATGCCCTCTAGTTTTGGACTCCCCTACCCTGGGGGAAAAAAGAGCTTGTCTATTCACCCTATTTATGCCCCTCTTGATTTCATAAACCTCAATAAGGTTACTGCTCACCCTCCAAAACTCCAAGGAAAAGTTCAGCCTCTCCCTGTAGCTCAAACCCTCCAACCCTGGCAACATTCTTGTAGATCTTTTCTGAACCCTTTCAAGTTTCAGAAAACTTTCCTATAGCAGGGAGATCGGAATTGAATGCAGCATTCCAAACACTCAATGTTTCAGCCGCTTTCTGTGGCAGAGAATTCGATAGGCTCCCCACACTCTCTGGGTGAAGACATTTCTCTCCATCTCAACCCTCAGTGAACTATCCCTCAACCTTAAACTGTGACTCCCTGGTTCTCATCATTCACTTCGAGATGGTCCAATCAATCCCTCCTCCTGAGGGTCTCCTCTTATCCCCTTCTGCAAAATGTTTCTCACCCTCTCCTCAGCAGCAAGTGACTTTTAAAAAAAAACAAGATATTTCACTGAAATTTTGGAATAAAAAGTCATGAGTATTTTTCAGACGGAAACCAACATAGATTGAGTTTGTGGTTTATTTAAATCACTAATAGGTCATATGAATATGCACCTGCTAGTTGTGCAGTTTGCCTATTGTAACATAAGTTGGCCCAGAGTTTGGTGCTCAAAAATCCATGCTCTGCTTTCCTGTTTTATATCCTTTTTTTCTTCTATGTCAAATTAAGGCTTACTCCACATAGGAAGGAAATCAAGTTCCATGTTTTTCAAGTTGATTGTTCCGCAATTTTAGTAACTGGAGAGTGAAAGTTGCGTGTGGAGGCGGAAGAGATTGGGGAGACACTGAATGAATACTTTTCTTCAGTATTCACTCAGGAACAGGGCATTGTTGTCGATGAGAATACTGAGGCACAAATAAGTAGAATGGATGGCTTTGAGGTATGTAGAGAAGAGGTGTTGGAAATCCTGGAAAAGGTGAAAATAGATAAGTCCCCTGGGCCTGATGGCATTTATCCTAGGATTCTCTGGGAAGCAAGGGAGGAGATTGCAGAGCCATTGGCCTTGATTTTTATGTCCTCTTTGTCTACAGGAGTAGTCCCAGAAGACTGGAGGATAGCAAATGTGGTTCCCTTGTTCAAAAAGGGGAGTAGGGATAGCCCTAGTAACTATAGGCCGGTGAGTCTCACTTCTGTTGTGGGCAAAGTCTTAGAGAGAATTGTAAGGGATAGGATTTATGCACATCTAGATAGGAATAATGTGATCAAGGATAGTCAGCATGGTTTTGTGAAGGGCAAGTCGTGCCTCACAAACCTTATTGAATTCTTTGAAAAGGTGACGAAGGAGGTTGATGAGGGGAAAGCGGTAGATGTGGTATATATGGATTTTAGTAAGGCGTTTGATAAGGTTCCCCATGGTAGGCTACTGCAGAAAATACGGAGATATGGCATTGAGGGTGAGTTGGAGGTTTGGATTAGGAATTGGCTGGATGGAAGAAGACAGAGGGTAGTAGTTGATGGCAAAGTTTCTCCATGGAGTGCCGTCACTAGCGGTGTTCCGCAAGGATCTGTTTTGGGACCATTGCTGTTTGTCATTTTTATAAATGACCTGGAAGAGGGGTTAGAAGGTTGGGTGAGCAAGTTTGCGGATGACACGAAAGTCGGAGGAGTTGTTGACAGTGAGGAAGCATGTGGCAGGTTACAGCAGGATATAGAGAAGCTGCAGAGCTGGGCAGAAAGGTGGCAGATGGAATTCAATGTAGCTAAGTGCGAGGTGATTCACTTTGGGAAGAATAACAAAAAGATGGGGTACTGGGCTAATGGTCGGATACTTGGTAGTGTGGATGAGCAGAGGGATCTTGGTGTCCATGTACACAGATCTCTGAAAGTTGCCACCCAGGTAAATAGTGCGGTGAGGAAGGCATATGGCGTACTGGCTTTTATTGGTAGAGGAATTGAGTTCCGGAGTCCTGAGGTCATGATGCAGTTGTATAAGACTCTGGTACGGCCGCATCTGGAATATTGTGTGCAGTTTTGGTCGCCATACTATAGGAAGGATGTGGAGGCATTGGAACGGGTGCAGAGGAGGTTTACCAGGATGTTGCCTGGTATGGAAGGAAAATCGTATGAGGAAAGACTGAGGCACTTGGGGCTGTTTTCACTAGAGAAAAGAAGGTTTAGGGGTGACTTGATTGAGGTGTACAAGATGATTAGGGGGTTAGATAGGGTCGACAGTATGAACCTTTTCCCGCGTATTGAGTCGGGTATTACAAGGGGGCATAGCTTTAAATTAAGGGGGGGTAGATATAGGACTGATGTTAGGGGTAGGTTCTTCACTCAGCGAGTCGTTAGTTCATGGAATGCCCTGCCAGTAACAGTGGTGGACTCTCCCTCTTTATGGGCATTTAAGAGGGCATTGGATAGGTATATGGAGGATAGTGGGTTAGTGTAGTTTAGGTGGGCTTGGATCGGCGCAACATCGAGGGCCCAAGGGCCTGTACTGCGCTGTATTCTTCTATGTTCTATGTTCTATGTTCTATGTTCTATGAACTCTATACATTGGTTCAAACTGCAGATGTCATCACATCACGAGATCTGTAAAAATCATTTAGTGCTGGTCACAACACTCAGAAGGACACTCAATTTGGGACAGGATTTGTGCTCTGACATTCTACCCTGAGCTATTTTGCCAGTGGGTAGAAATGCCCTCAAGCAGCAGCTATTTGTTATGATAATTTCAAAGTCAATTAAGGATAACTATCAAATGCTACTGGAATTTTCCAGTCAGTTTGTACAGCTCCTGGGACATCAGGGACATGGCAACAGCCTCCTAAAATAGAGGCACTCTCCTTCTTTCTTATGTACAATGGCAGAATGCTGCACTTTCAATTCTGGAAAGGCCTCCAATTGACACTGTACTTCAAGACCTTGCAATATTTCCATTGGAATGTGATATACCCTCGGGTACTGACTCACCAATTCAGGCAAAATCACTGTTGTGTGACTGTTCCAGACACAGTGTGGTGTCAGGATCCACATTTGACACTGATGTAAAGGTTTCAAAAGAAATGGAAAATGCCGCCTATATCGCAGTATTATTGAATCTCTCAACACAAGGTCACTTTTATGAAAATGGTGTTTTATTCTTTTCACAGTAACTGTCTTAGGAACTGAAAGTCGATTGCCGATATAAGCAGATAGCAGTAACATTGACATATGCATGTTTCATCATTGAATCACCTGGACACCGATACTCAGGTAGTTCACTTATAACACACATTTATTAAATGTGATTTGGTTGTAATGTGATTGGTGAATTGCAGACTTTTTTTTATAAAGCAAACTCTTGTTCGCTGTTATGAGATTCCATCCCAGGCACCAGCTGAACAGCAAAACCCAGCCTCAGGATCCTCTTTCTGCAAAATGCAAATTCAGTTTGTTCAGCTAAAACAGGAATGTAATCAGCTCTGCGAACCTTGGAACTTATCTTGAAACTGGAAATTGTAGTTTACATTTAGAAGGACATTATTTCAAACTGGGGGAGAAACCTGAGGAGGATTGGACTTCCACATCAGAATCACGTGGTCAGTTGGCTTGTGCGCTTTCTGGTGAAGAGCTTCGTGAAAGGTATAGTGTTGTAGTCAGTAATTTTAGTGTTAAAGTGTTAAATTTACTGTATTATTTCATTAAAATATATGATTTAATGATTTACTTAGACTGTGTTATTTTTTGTTTTAAACTAACTACTATTTTTGCTTTGATTTTTACTGATAATTTTGTTGATTCGGCCCAACCCTTTTTTTCTCATAGGCCTCGTTATTTATATTGTGCGATTTTCTACAACACGGTGTCACACTGGAACGTAACTACCGTGTTGTAGGAGAACTACCCGTGATTATTTTCCTCATGTTTACATCAATATTTTGGTTGTAAAATCATTTGGTACTTTATCATTTCCATATTTCAAAATTGGTATCAAATTAAATAAACATCACAAAACATTACATGTGTATACATAAAATCTATTATATATACTTACATTTAATGTGAAAATAATGTGCTCATATTATGCTAATTATACGCAAACATTGGGTGGACAAAAATGTATAAACTATTCAGTAATGCTGCAATTTTTCTATGATTATTGCCTGCTAAGCCCTTAGCAATACTTGCATGCTTAAATCTTTAAAAGTGATGAGTGCTGGTTTTTAGGTAAAGCTCAGCAGCTAAGCTCAACATGAAAAGTCAGCACTGTCAGTTTTGGGGCCTTGCAAAGCTTTTCTTTGTTATCAATAGTTGATCAGCAGACAGTCAGCAGTCCAGCTCTGATTTGGCCCCCTGAAGAGCAACTGGCAGATGTAAGTACTGTACTTACAAGCTTGTTTCATTTTAATTCTAATTTGAACTAAGAGTGCACAAATTGGATTGGTGTCAGCCAACTGAACCAAGGACTTAACAATTGGCAACAGCTTCAACATGTTCATTGAATTTTTAATTTGATGTAATGCCACCATAAGTTAAATGTTTCCAACTTGCAACAATTATTTTTATCCATCTGTAGTATAAGATATTATTTCTAATTGCGTGATCCTGCAATATATGTTATTTCTGACTGTGTAAGACACTACCAAGACAGTTTATATCATAATAGGAAGTGATGCAATGTCTCATGATATTGTCTCTCTTGCTGCCTTACAGCAAGATAAAGCCACAGGAGGATCTTTCTTAAGTAATGTTTTCCTTATTACACCATTTCTTTAGCAACACAAAGAAACCAAGAACTTTCTAACACCAACTTAGGCCCATTCTAAACACCTGAACCACTGCAAAAATGACTTGCACAACCATTGTATAGTAAAAGTGTTTTTGATGCACAAAATATATGTGTAAATGTAAAGTCTTCAAAGTGCAACAAAGATATATCCCAAGGTAAGGCTTGGCACTGATCTCAATGATGCTCAAACGTTTTCATTCCAGTACAGTCATATTGTCAAAACTGTGTCAAATCTGTGGCAGTCAGATAACTTAATTAGCATTGCCAGGCTAGGTAGCTATTTACACGATGGAATGGTGACAAAATGTTTCAATTATCACATAAATTATTCTATTGCAAAACTGCAAGAATCCTATCTATATGTAGCAAAGCACAAGACTGAAAATGTCTTTGAACCCATTTATTTATCACAGTTTTCTAAACTGAAAGCTTCTGCTGCAGCCAGTAAAGCAGGTTATTAAATGCAAGGTACCAATGTAAAGCATTTTATTATTGTGAAGAAAAAGCTTCCAATTATGTAACGTATTTCACAACACCCAGACTCCATCTGTTGTCAAGCCATGATCGTCCACTTCTCTTGTGCCAGGGTCTGTTCTTTGAGATTCCAGTGGCAGGGTCTTGCCATCTGATTGTAAAAGAAAGGCAGATGCTTTCAACTTGCATCTTAGCTGCAAGCAGTTTGTTTGTGAGACCCAGTATTTAACATTGGCTGTGCCTGCTGTTCTCTTTGGAGTGAAAGCCAATTCGATTAATGTCCTTCTTTTTGTCATTGAGCTTTTTTTCCAAATCAATCTGTTCCAAGATGTTACAACACAGCTCTAGAGCAGGTAAGACTTAAAGCCAGGTCTTCTGGTTTCAAAACTGGGACACTACCACTGCACTACAAGAGCCCCCTATTGACTTGATTTTTTAAAAAAAAATAATCTATTTTTCTAATCACCCTTTGCAGAGATGTTATTATTCACCTACAGACTAGGTGGGTCTTGAACTCAGGCTGCCAGTCCAGAAGTAGGGACACTATCACTGCACTGCAAGTGAAGCCATTGTTCAATTAAAATTTTAATTTAAAAAAATAATTTAACCTATTTTTCTCACCAGTCTGTTCAGAGATATTATTATACACAGATGAAGTAGGTGGGACTTGAACCCTGGCCTCCCAGCCTAGGGGTACAGAAATGACCACTATACCACAAGAGGACCCATTGACCTGTTATATTTGTTTTGGTCATTGCAGGCAGCTGCTCCAGGAAGAATTGATTAATTCAAAAAGTTGTTCAGGTATTGAAGTTAGATCACACTTATAGATTGTCTTGTACTAATAGTCTGCTCGTGGTTTTACACCAAATTGAAACTCATAACAAAGGATTAAACTTACATGTGAATATATTAACTGGATTGGGGGTTTAATGCTTGACAAGACCATATCAGACTTATTTTGCTATAAATTAAGCTGTGTAACCAGATTAGTAAAGAACTCTACTACAGTTATTAAATGTAATGGTCTTTTAGTTTTGATTTTATCTTACTCTGTCAGAAATATCAAAATGAAATACTCTTCCAAGTTGCAAGAAATTTATGAGATCTTCAGGTAGTTACAGCATTTCTATTCAAGAGATATAACCCTGAGATAATAGTTTGCTAACAGCAAGGCAAGTGTGCACACCATGCAGTTCCTTATTGCAATATTATTAAGTAATGATACTTAAGTAATTAATAAATGTTCTTTTCAATCAGGGCCAGGCTTATATACTTAATGGTAAGGTCCTGGGGTGTGTTGCTAAACAAAGAGAGCTTGGATTTCTGGTTCATAGTTCCTTGAAAGTAGAGTCGCGGGTAAACAGGATAGTGAAGAAGGTGCTTGGTGTATGCTTGCCTTTATTGGTCAGTGCACTGAGTATAGGAATTGGGAGGTCATGTTGTGGCTGTATAGGATATTGGTTAGGCCACTTTTGGAATACTGCATTCAATTCTGGTCTCTCAGCTACAACAAGGACATTATGAAATTTGAGAGGGTTCAGAAAAGTTTACAATGATGTTGCCAGTGTTGGAGGGCTTGAGCTATAGGGAGAGGCTATATATGCTGGGGCTAATCACTCTGAAGTGTCAGAGGCTCAGCGATAGAAGTTCATTGTAGAAGTTTATAAAATCACGAGGGGCATAGATAGGGTAAATAGCCAACGTCTTTTTCCCATCGTGAGGGAGTCCAAAATTAGAGGTCATAGGTTTAAGGTGAGAGGGGAAAGATTTAAAAGGGATAGATGGGGCAACGTTTTCACACACAGGCTGGTGTATGTGTGGAATGAGCTGCCTGAGGAAGTGGTGGAGGCTGGTACAATTGTAACATTTAAAAGAAATCTGGATGGTTATATGAATAGGAAGTGTTAAGAGGGATATGAGCCAAATGCTGGCAAATGGGATTTGATTAATTTAGGATATTTGATTGGTATGGATGAGTTGGACCGAAGGGTCTGTTTCCATGCTGTATAGCTCTATGGCTCTAATTAATTGCGAGCATTCAGGATTATATGAATAAATTATAGCAGACCACTAATGGAGAAAAGTTTTCTTGTGACTTATATCAATAATGTTAAAAGAACAGAAACTGTCAAAAAAACTTGAAATCTAAAACAAAAGTAGAAAATTTTCAAAGTACAGAACTGGTCAATCAGTATTTGAAAGAGAAAGTTGGCTTTTGTTCATAACTCTTCATTATATTTCTGATAATTTTTTGTTAAGATTGTGTACCTTGTCTACAGATTCTGCAACTACTAACTACACAAGGCATTGCAATTTGTGGGTTTTTATTTTACATATCTGCAGGAAGTCTGACCTTTCCTCCAGCATAGGATTACTACCAGAGGCAGAACAGTTGGAACTGCTGCCTGCTGGTTAAATTCTGCAGTGAACTTGATCCCTTTTTTCTGGGTCAGGGAGTTCATTAACTATGTCATAAGTGACATCCACACAACTCAAAGGAAGACTGTACTGAGGAATATATTGACCATATTGAGGAAACTCCGGGAGCTGTACTGCATCTCCAGGAGGAACATGGAGATATTAATAGAAGAAAAGCACTGTGAAGAGTTATTAAACAGTGTGAAATGTCTCTGAGTGAGCTACAGACCTACGAGTACAGGACATAAAACTGATGAAAGTGAAAGGTAATTATTGACAGATTCAGTCCCTAGATGATTAGAGTATGTATTGTCATCTCTCTCCTGAGTGTTGCTGGAGTTTGAATATTAATAGTGGAAGACAGGAATTTGGGCCAAGTTCCCTGACCCTGTAAACTTGAATTAAGTGCATTGGATAATCAAGAGACAAATAATCAAGAGGCAGAGAGGAGGAAGTTGGATGGCCCTGGCAGTAACAAAAAAAAGCAAGGGCATAGCAGTAGGACACCCCTTCCCATTTTCTATCAATTCCTGCCAACATAGTATCCAACTTACCAAGTAATATATCTCACAATGAGAGTACAGAGAAAAGGAAAACAAAGAGAAAATGTCTCTTTCCTTGTTCCTTCTACAAATAAAGCTGGAAGCTCTGGCTGTAGATGTAGATGTTTTTTAATCAACCTGTTCAAATATGTTAATATATACTCCTAGGACAGTTGAGAACTGAATTCAGGCTTGTGGTTCAGAGGTAGGGACATTACCACTATATCACAATAACTTTCCTCTTCTATAGGCTTAATGTGAGCAAGGAATTAACTAGGTACAGTCGCGATACTTCCATTCTCATCTGATCTCATGCTATAAGAAAATTGTGCAATAGCCATGCCATTTAAACTAATGTGGCTGGAATCACGTTATAGCCAATACAGGTAAGGAAAAATTGGTATTCTACAAATAAGATTCTAAATTCTTCAATTGTGTTAAAGCCAATTTAATTGAAGAAACACACATTACAGCAGAACAGACTGTACATGTCTCTCATCATAGCTGCATATGTTAATGTCCAGATATGCTGCTTATGGCTTCAAAACTATTACTTCCACATCAGCAGCTCTTGAGACTTTAGATTCAGTTTTGGACAGAATTGACAATTTATGCACTGGATTTTCATATAGATTGCCATTTTGCTCCTTTTTTAGAAAGTGAAAGAGCTCTCCACATTTCTGACAGGACAGGAGGTTCTGATCAGATCTTCTTCAAAAACATGTTTCTATACTTCCCCTCTGGCACGATCCAACAGCATTGAACAGCTGGGGGAAAAGGCAAACCACACATACCTCTTTTTTTGTCTCAGCAATCAGCTGTAATATTCTGTAATTTAAGTGTCCAGCATTAAAGACAGCCACTGTGACAACTGAAAGGTAAGTACATGAGGTAAGTGTGGGGTTTGGATGCCAGGATGGTAGAGAGCTAGGTGGGTAGGGGTAATGTGCCGAGCAAATAGGGTGCCTGGATGTAGAGTGCTATGGGGTAGGGTGCCAGTAAAGGTGCAAGGTGGCAAATGGGTGAAATAAGCAATGGACCATTTAGGGTAGGTCAATTTGGGTGGGAGCTACCGGATTTAATAGGGTGATGTTGGGACCTTGAACAGATAATGATGACAGGGTGTTGGAAGGGCGTGTCAAGCCCAGTGACAGGGGAAGTGGGGCTCAGGTCCATTGGCTGAGGTGTTTGGTCCAGAGTGAGGAATGTTAGTATCCTGAAGGAGCAGGAAACGAATATCAGGTCCAGCGGCGGGTGAGGGAGGGGAGTATGGGCAGATCCTGTGGCAGGAGAAGGTGTGGTTGGCTCCTGAAAAGGGCAGGGTGTGCTAATTCCAGTGCAGAGAAACGGGGGCCTTAAGATCAGAGGTTATGATGTTGGGGGTGGGGGTCGGGGTTGGGTGTTAGGGCAATGGATGTTGGCAGTATCAGGTCTGGAGCAAGCAGATGGCAACAAGTTCAGAGTAGGGGAAGAAGGTGCTGGGCCCAAAGTTGGGGTAGAAATATTCTAGCTCCAGAGAAGGTAGGGCTCTCACTTCCAGAGTGGGGTGGGGTCCAGAGTAGACGAGGTCATGTTCTGGACAGGCAAGGTGGGGGAATTGATCCAGCAGAATGGGAGGCGTGATCAGTTCCCAGGAAAAGGCCAACAGGTGTCAAATCCCAGCGGGTGGGAGGGACAGGGTATCATATCCCCAGGGGGCAGGGATGTCAGGTCCTGATGATGGTGAGACACGTCAGGTCCTGTGGGGAGAGGGCAGGTCCAAAGCATGTTAGAATTTTTGAGGAAGTGCCATTAAAGGATATGTAAGATGAGTTGAGATGTCAGTTAAACAGTTAATCAGGAACTAGACCAGATATTTAACAGTCCAATCTTTTCTGAATAATTATTTACTTAACTGCGAGAATTTTCCAAATAATCCAATTTAAATGTAGGGGATTTGTGTAGGATAATTGCTCAGGGGAATTGTCGATTTCTTAGACAGCTCCTTCAGATTGTGCGATAATGAGGATTCTGCAGAATCCCAATGCAGCTTGCATCCACACTTCAGAAACAA
This sequence comes from Chiloscyllium plagiosum, assembly GCF_037043375.1. Lineage (NCBI taxonomy): Eukaryota > Metazoa > Chordata > Chondrichthyes > Orectolobiformes > Hemiscylliidae > Chiloscyllium > Chiloscyllium plagiosum. The sequence goes on from NW_028270147.1 coordinate 68,665,041, forward strand.
TTAACTAACAAACAGGTGTACACAGTACTCCAGCTGTGGCTAACCAAAGTTTTGTACAGTCCAGCACGATAGAGGGCAATAATGAAAAGTGATCATGGAGGATTCTTGGACAAGTCCAATCAGTTACCATGACAGAGAGAGAGAGAGAGAGAGAGAGAGAGGGCCTATATCCAGAATGATCACGTCTGCATAAAATGCCAGAGAGTAGTAGACTTTGAACAACATGTGACTGATTTAAAGCAGCAACGCTCCTTACTGCACACCATACAAGAAAGAGTGAAGTTTCTGGAACAGTCATACCCGAGAGTGGTTACTCCACATTGTGATAAGCACGCAAAGAGGAGTGTCAAAATAGCAGATGAGTGGATGACCATTCATCAAAAGGGAAAGAGACAGTGGGTCCAGAAAACCCAGGACTGCTTAGATCTGACTAACCCGTACAAAACTTTAGATGCCTATTTAGTGAGTGACATGATTGAATTAGGGTGGATGATTCAAGAGAAAACCACACTACTACAGTGTCCAGGTGATGCTGAGAAAAGAGAGACTGATAGGCAAGTTAGTAAAGTCGTACGAGTAGGTGACTTCATAGTTTGAGCAAGAGATACTGTAGCTTGCGGCCAAAATCATGAATTCCATGTGGTCTGTTGTCTCCTGGGTGCAAGGATTCAGGAGGTAATGAAACAGCTGGATAAACTTCTCAAAAGGGAGGGTCAACAGCCAGTGATGGTGGTTCATGAGGGAACCAACAACTCAGAGAGGGATAGTTTGGCGGACTTGCAGGATCAGTTTCAGGAGCTAGGGACTAATTTGAAACATAAGACTACCAAGGTAGTAATCTCAGAAATACTACCTGTACCACGAGCTTCACCATTTGGTCAAATGCAGATCAAGGAGGTAAATGCATAGCTTTACATATGATGTAGAAGGGAGTGGTTTCGATTTTTGACACATTAATATCATTTTGGGAAAGGAGTAAGCTGTTAGAAGAGAAGGACTTCAACTGAGCAGAAAAGAAATTAATCTCCCGGCTGAGAAAGTAGATAATGTTTTAGGGATATATTATAAGGCAGAGGAATGTAAGGCCCAATTTTGGAAGTACAAGACAGAACAATAGAGAGAAGATGGGGAACAGGAAAAAAGTAGTGAGGGAAGGCTTAGGTGTTGACAGTAAACAAAGCAATGGTCATTTACATGGACAAGAAAGAGACAGGGTTAAATTGTACGTATGCAAATGCACAGATTATAGTGGACAAAATTGGGGAACTGAAAGTAGGCTATGATGTAGTAGCATTGACAGAAACGTGGCTCAAGCCAAAACAGGACGGGGTGCTTACATCCAAGGTCATAAGGCTTTTAGTAGACCAGGGAGGAGAAAAGGGAGGAGGTGTAGCAGTCTTGGTCAAAGATAGTATTATTGCTCTTGAACAAGATGCAGTTCCTGAATTAGAATTTATATGGTTGGAAGTGCAAAACAGGAAGGGAGTGGTAAACGTGTTGGATATTCATTACAGACCTCCAAATAATGTGAAAGAAGTATAAGAGAGCATTTGTGGACAGATTATGGAAATCTGCAGGACAAGTAGAGATGTGATATTTGGTGGTTTCAATTACCGTAAGGTAGACTGGGAAAAAGGTACAGTGTTGGGCATGGAAGGGGAGAAATTCCTGCAACGTGTGCAGGAGAACTCTCTGAAGCAGTACACTTCCAGCCCTACCAGGGAGGAGGCTGTGCTTAATCTGATCCTAGGAAATGAGGAAATGAGACAGACCAAGTATAGAACATCAGAGTGGGGCAGCATTTGGGAAATGGTGATCATAATATAATAAAGTTCAAATTAAGTTGGAAAAGGATAAAAATCAGTCAATGATTAAGATCCCAGAGTGGAAAAGGGCAGATTTGAGGGATCTAAAACTTTAACTGGAGCATGTTGATTGGACACACATTATGGGGATAAAACAGTGAATGAAAATTGGGAGACATTCAAAAGAGAGGTGAATAGAGTACAAACTAGTTAATTAGTCATGAGAAATAAATATAACATCCAGAGCTTGAGTACTCTGGATAAGAAAGGATATTACTGAGAAAATAAGGAAGAAAAAGGAGGCATTTGATGCATACTGGAACAATAATAGCAATAGAAATTAGGAAGAGTATCTCAAATGCAGGAGGGAGGCTAAGGCTAGAATGAGGAAGGCTAAGAGGAAGCATGAGGAAAGGATGGCAGGCTACACTAAAACAAATAGTAAAATATTCTTCAAACATATTAATAGTCAAAGATTAGTGAAAGATAATGTGAGCCACATAAGGACTGGGCAGGGTAAATTGCTCACTGAAGCAAAGGGTATGGCAGATATCCTAATTGAATAGTTTGCTTCTGTCTTTACCTAATTAGAAGCTGGTGCCAATGATCTAGTTGAAAACGTGGATGTTGAGCAACTGAGCAGTATAGTAAGAGACAAAGAAGAGCTGCAAAAAAGACTGGCAGCACCACAGGCAGAGAAATCAGGCTCAGATGGAATGTATCCCAGCTTGCTGAGGGGGGTAAGAGAGAAAATTGCGGAGCTGTTGGCAGGAATTTTTAGGCCTATCTGAACACAGGATTAGTGTGGGGGGACAAGAGGATTGCAATGTGACATTGTTGTTTAAGAAAGGATAAACCAGAAAACTACAGACAGGTCAGCTTGACATCAATAGTGAGAAAATTGATGGAGGCAACAATATGGGATAAAGTAAATATACACTCAGAGAAAACAAACACTAGACAATCAACATGGCTTTGTCAGGGGCTGGTCATATTTAATAAATTTAATTGAGTTCTTTGAAACGGTGACACTGGCAGTGGATGAGAGTAGTGCTGTGGATGTTGCATATTGAACTTTCAGAAAGCATTTGATATAATGCCATATGCCACATTGGTTAGCCAATCAGAAATGTTTGGGAATTGATCCTTGGCAGCATGGATTTTCAGTTAGCTAAACGATAATAAACAGAAGGTCGATATAAATGGGAGGCAAGTTGAAAGTAGTATTCCCCAAGGATCCATGTTCGAACCCTTGCTTTTTCTGATTTAAATAATTTAAAGATGGATGTTGAGGTAAAAGTTTCTAAATTTTTTTAACTTTCTGATGATAATAAGCTATGGAGAATAATGAATTGTGAGCATGGTGTTTCAGAGTGACTTCAGAGGATCATTGACCAGTTGACCAAATGGGCAGACACCCGGTAGATGAATTGCAATGTTGAGAAATGTGAGCTAATGCATTTTAGTGTAAAAAATATGGAAAGAGAGTACAGGAATAGAGGGACCTTGGGGTTCATGTGCATGATTCTCTGAAAGTGGCCAGGCAATTTGGAACAGTTGTTAAGAAGGCTTATAGGATCCTTGGGTTTATAATTAGAGGCATAAAGTATAAAAGCAAGGAAGTGATGCTACACCTCTATAAATTATTGGTCGGACCACATTTGGAGTGTTGTGTTCATTTCTGAGCACCTTATTTAAGAAAGGATGTTAAAGCTCTGAAGAGAGTTCATAGGAAATTTACTAGAATGATACCAGGAATGAGGGATTTTAGATACAAGGAAGGGTGAGAGAAATTAGCCTTATTCTCCTTAGAACAGTGATTAAATGGTGACATTATTGAGGTGCCAAGATTATGATCAATTTTGACAGGGTCAAAAAGAATATTTTGTTTCCATAAGTTGGTATGTCAGTAACTAGACGTCACAATTTCAAGATTGTCAGCAAAAGAGCTAGGAGTAAAATGAGGAGAAACTTCTTTTCTCAGAGTTTTTAGGATGTGCAAAGCACTGCCTAGGAGAGTGGTGGAGGCAAATTCCATACGGGATTTCAAAAGAGAGCCGGATATATATTTGAAAGTGATTAATTTAGAGGGCTACAGAGATAGGGCTGGAGAATGGCACTGGCTGGGTAACTCTTTTGAGAGCCAGTACCGGCACAATGGGTCAAATGGCTTCCTTCTGTACTGTAAAATTTTATGATTCTCTATGATTCTATGACCTCGCTGCTGTTATAATCTTAGCCATGACTGGTAAAGGCAAGTCTTCCATATGCCTTAACCATGCTCTAAACCTATGCTGCCACCCTCTGTGATCTACAGACAAGCACCTGGAGATCCTCTGTTCCTCTGAATTTCCCAATGTCCAGATATTCATTAAGTTCTTGCTTGTCTCATTGCTCTTTCCAAAGTGCATCACCTTGCACTTTTCAGGTTTATATTTCACTGATCTGTCTTTCTGACCAATCCATCTTTATCTTCCTGTAACCTAAAACATGTTCCTCATTGTCAGCCACTGAGTCAATCTTCATGTCATCTGCAGATTTACTTATCATCGCCCCAGTATTCTCATCTATGTAGTTTATATATATTATCACAAATAATAAGGGACCCAGCTCTGATTTCTGTGGTACACTACTAGACACCGGCCTCCAGTCACACAAACAGTGTATTACCACCACCCTCTGCCTCCTATCACTAAGCCAATTTTGAATCCATCTTGCCAAGTTACACTGGATCTCATTTAACTTCTCTATTAGTCTTCAATGTGGGGACCTCCTCTTGTTGGGCCGAAGGGCCTGTTTCCATACTGTAAATAATCTAAATCTAAAGCTTCGCTGAAATCCATAATCAGCACTACCCTCATCTACATATCTGATCATCTCCTCAAAAAATTCAATCAAATTTGTTAGGGATGACCTCCCTCTGACAAACATATGCTGATTATCCATAATCAAACATTGCCTCTCCCAGTGGAAATTAATTATTTCCTTCAGAATTTTCTCCAATAGCTTCCTTACCACTGATGTGAGACTCACAGGTCTATAATTCCTTGCTTATCCTTGCCACTCTTCTTGAAAAGTGAAAACACAATAACTGTCCTCCAGTCCTCTGACATCTCCCATATGATGAGAGAGATATTAAAAATCAGAGCTCCAGTAATTTCCTCCCTCACTTCTTGTGACAACCTGGGTATGACTCATCCACACTTCAGAACTGTCCACTTTTAAGCCTGCCAAAGCCTCCATAAGTCCTCACTCCCTCTGCCATTCTACTCAAGAACCCCACAGTATCTCTCCCCAAATTATGTAACTACATCCTCCATCTCCAAATAAAGACAGAAGTGAAGCACTTATTTAATACCTGAACAATATCCTCTGGCTCCTTACACATATTGTCCCGTTGGTGCCTAATTGACCTTTATCTTTCCCTGATTATGCTCTTCCCCTTAATACATTTACAGAATTTCTTGGGATTCTCAAAAGAATTCTTCAAGCCTGCCAGTATCTTTTCATATCCTCTCTTTTCTCCCCTAATTGCTTTCTTAAGATTTCTCTCCCCCTACCTCCCAACCCATACTTTTGATATTCCACTGGGGTTTCCATTGATTTGTTCATCACCGCCTTCCTAACCTGCAATCTTCTTCCTGACCTCTCCGCCCCCACCCCAGTCTGACCTATCACCCTCACCTTGACCTCTTTCCACCTATTGCATTTCCGACGCCCCTCCCCCAAGTCCCTCCTCCCTACCTTTTATCTTAGCCTGCTGGACACACTTTCCTCATTCCTGAAGAAGGGCTTATGCCCGAAACGTCGATTCTCCTGTTCCCTGGATGCTGCCTGACCTGCTGCGCTTTTCCAGCAACACATTTTCAGCTTTGTTCCCTTTGTACCTGCTAAGAGCCTTTCTTTTCCATCTTATTCAGTCCTGAAAATCTAGACATCTAGGGTTCTCTTGGACTTGTTACTCTTATATGTCACCTTCAAGGCAACATATTAGGCGTATATTGTTCCCATTTGTGTTTTGTATGCCACCCACCCCCCAACCCACCACCACCATTGTTCTGTTGTAGGTTTTCACATGAGTAACCGTTCCCAGTCTACTTTGGTCATATCCTACTTTATTTTAATAAAATCTGCCTTCCCTCAATTCAAAGTCTTTTTGTGCAAACTACCTCTTTTCCATAATAAACAAATCATACTGTACTGTGGTCACTGTCAATAAAATGCTCCCCTTCTGCTACCTCGATCACCTCTCTGACTTTATTCTCACAAATTAGACCCAGCACTGAGCCGACAATTCCCAGACCTTCTATGTATTGACATCCTCTTTAAATAATTTCAATGATTAAACCCTCGCAACACGTTGGAGAATTTTTGACATTCACTACCCTCCAGAAGAGGGTAATTACTTGCTGCAGTTGCATAATAACAATTTGTGTTTCATGCACAAGAACATTCAGATCCCTCTGTAATGCTTATTATTGGGTACCTATTGGAGAATTATGTTGGAAAAGAACTAACTTCCCCTTCTCTGACATCTACTGACTGATCGTCTATTAGTGTGCTGGGTAGCTTTGGAATGCCGGTGCTCATCTGGATTCATAGCACCCTTTTAAATATGGTGTTTTTGATGGATATCCACTGAATGGTTGAATTGTTTTGGGAGAGGCACGTGGTATGATCTGATAGAAAGAACACCATAGTGGTGGGTAGGTTATCAATGAGGCAAGTTTGGTAAGACCTGGTAACAGATCTTGCAAACCCCCGTGGCAAAAACCCTCCAAAAGCTTCGACACAACTGGCACTTAACCAAAAGACATAAGATTCTTCCCATGTATTGAAGATGCATTCAGTGAGCGTGTCCACTCATTAAATATCTGATGTCACTGCATCCAGTTTCTCAGGGCTTAACTCTAGGGAAGACCTCTGTTATCAGTGATCCTGCAGATCCTGCTAGAAGCAATTATAGCCCTAACTTCTGGTTCCCCATTTTGTGTTAAGATCAGCCATAATGAATGGTGTAAGAAGCATAAGGGTAAAAACAAGGACTGCAGCTGCTGGAAATCAGAGTCAAGATTAGAATGGTGCTGGAAAAGCACAGCAGTCCAGGCAGCATCTGAGGAGCAGGAAAATTGACGTTTCGAGCAAAAGCCCTTCATCAGGAATACCTGATGAAGGGCTTTTGCCCGAAACGTTGATTTTCCTGCTCCTCGGATGCTGCCTAAACTGCTGTACTTTTCCAGCACCATTCTAATCTAGAATAAGAAGCATAAGGGTCCAACGGGCCTACCTCGATTCCTAAGTTGCTATAGGTTAACTGTGCCAGTCTGATGGTAGCACTAATAAAATAAAGCCTTCAGAAACATCTTCAAGTATGGAGGATTCCCATTCCTAATTGTTGTTTAACTATCCCTGTTGAAAATGAGCTTGTATAGATATTGGGCATAGACAAGAAGGATTTTCAGCTGTCAGGACTGGGCACCACATCTAATTAAGGTTCACACCTGACCACTGGGGCAGGGTGCCAGAAAAATCCCAGCAACCAAGACTATTGTACAGGGATGGAACTGTAACCTTTTCATGGTTTGCAACCTACCTTGGCCATAATGATGTCTGGAGTCAAATAGAAATATTGCTCAATTTCTCTTTCCTTGGCAGCAAATTAGCAGAATAAACATCTCAGTCCTTTACCACTAAATGTCTTAGTTGCAAAACACTGCATAAATGATATTTTATTCCTTTCATTTCCTGGTTTAAGTACAGATCTCAGCAGTGGTGACATCACCACAAATGATGCAAGCTGTCAAGATAGAGAACTCGAATTAAATCAGGACTGAGGGATGAGATGACAACAGTAAGAATTATAAATAAATTCATTTTCTTTCCTGAGGCCAGAGCTGCAATGTTAAGAAAAAAGGATTCAAAAAACTTGTAACAGTTATAAGAACATCGAGTTAGCTAAATTTGCTTCAGGACTGAAATTTTCACTGAACATTCGCCCTAGATTAGCTCAGAAAAATAAAAAGTAAATTTGAATTTGCTTGCTATGAGTAAGACTTCCTTTTCCAATTTCCTGTAACAGCACATCCACTTTGTTCAGAAATCCCCCAGTGCATGTGTTTGATTCTAGTAGTACATGAGGGTAATGTTAATTTAATTTTATTATCAAAAATGGGTGAGTTCAGGTCAGCTGGGAAGTAAAACTTAGTTGAATTTCAAACCCAGCCATACCCCACTTCCATCCTCTTGTGTGGTTGATAGAGAGATGCCAGGCAGACCACATTCAAAAAGAGAGTCCATCACTGAAATCTTTTAAGGCAGCTGTGTGATTTCATTTTGTTTTAAACTAATGTCAGCTGGATTTCCTGTATTCAGAAATGATTCCAGGCTAAAGAAGGCAAGAAGTGTCCAGTTCATAATATAAGTGCATTTACAACATTATTCTGATCTACAATATTCTATCATGGTGACTTTAGCCCTCCAAATTCCCTGGGATCTCCCACCACCCCCTACAAGTTACCTGTTATCAGTTCCTCAGTTGCTTCCTGCACTAAAGAATGCCATGGCTGTCAGGTGGGAAATCTACTGAGAACAAGATAAAAGATATCCCGTAATTAAATCTTGTAAGATTTCTGGAAAGCCCTAACAGCAATATTTCCAATCCAGAAACCTCCCCTTGAACCCTCTCCTCTAGTGGCTGCAAGTAAATATCAGGGACCCTTCTCTATGTAAATAAACATTAACAGGATACCTTTGGTTCTGTTTGGTTTATTATAAATCACTCTGTTTCTTATCCAGACCAGGAAATGAACAGTGCCAGAATGGCTCAGTAATATGGAAGATGTAAATAGAGTAGATTGGATAGGAAGAGGTAGCATTTTTTTTATCAATATGATGATTTATTCCCAAGGTGCTTGGGACTGCTTGGAAATTCCATTATTTGCCTTTGGGGAATTTTTTTTTAATCTTTTAAATTAGCTTTGCTCTGTAGCTTTTTTCTGTTTTCTCCCTCTTCCTGACTTGCCTGTCTTTCGCCCATGATTTCATCCTGACTACTTGACCTTTGATTACTCCTCCCCGAAAGTCACTTGACAAAGACAGGCAGCTTCTAACTGTGCAAGACATCACAACCAACTTTGATCCGGTCCTCAGCAATCATCCACTCACAGCAGGGCTCTGTCATCATCAGGAACAGAGGCACTAGGCTTTCATTTTTCATCCTTGCTATGGTTGGCAAGGAGATCCAAAATAGTCTTCAAGTTCCACATAGTGTGTGGTCGCCTTAATCCAGTTTTGGGGGCCTTCCATCTAAACTCTAAATAGAACTGGCACTCTGAATGTCTGAAAGTTTATGATTGCCTGCCAAAAACCATCCACTCATTCACTCTATATCCATTAACGTTTTGGGATGGTGTAGTGGTTCAATGGTTAGCACTGCTACCTCACAGTGCCAGGGACCCAGGTTCAATTCCAGCCATGGGTGACTGTCTGTGTGGAGTTTGCACATTCTCCCTGTGTCTTCATGGGGTTTCCTCTGGGTGCTCTGGTTTCCTCCCACAATCAAAAGATGTGCAGGTTAGGTGAATTGGCCATGCTAAATTGCCCATAGTGCTCAGGGATGTGGAGGTTTGGTGCATTGGTCAGGGGTAAATATAGGATTGGGGAATGGGCCTGGGTGGGTTACTCTTCAGACTGGCCTGTTTCCACACTGTAGGCATTCTAACTCTGCATATCCTATTAAAAATCCCTAGGATACTATTAATTGACACTGGAAGACTGTTACCAACTCCGGGAGTCTCTCAGTCATCTGGGAGGATTAGCAATCCTGTGTACCTCATTGACAGCCATGATCAGCAAAATTAGAATCTTTACCCTTCTGCACCAAGCATTTTTTTTGTCTCATCACTGTAGTCTCAAGATTCACTTCATCAAATATGGACCTCGATTCACCACCTGAGTGCATGTGTTTAATTGCCTGAATCCAGGCATCACTCTCCATCACGATTGTCCTCTTTCCCAAGTTTGACAAAAACTGTGGCATATTTTAAATCCAGCTGAGCAGGCAGGTGGAGCCTTGATTTAACATCATGCAAAAGACAATATCTCAATTAATGCAATATCTGCGCCTTCAGCACTGCATCAATGTATAGCCTAGATCATGTGCTTTGGTGTGAATCTTGTTTGAACTTGGTATATTTCTGACTGAGGGAAGAGGTGCTATCAGTGAGCCAAGATCACACAAATAGTTGAACATTTTCATTAAGATATTATTCAGGGTAATGAGCAATGCACCAAAATCAAAATATATTTTCATTATTTTATCAATAATTTTGTTAAGACAGAGCACTTGGGAATTTAATACAATATTTGAAAACCAGATTAATGACTTAGTTAATGAAAATAGTTCATACAGGAATTTGACCTGGATATGTTAATCATATGCTAAAAATAATGCACATCCGAATTTTAATACAAGCTGAACGCATAATACAAATGAGGTTTCAGTTAGCCAATTCCCCACAGTCAGTGTTTTACCAGTTTTCCATGAATTTACAGAACTATAAAATTACAGATGAAAGGTAAAGATATTTATACATTACTATAATTTATGAAAATAAATGTACTGTTACTTTTTATTTCTTCTTAAGAAAATGGATTTTACAATTTTTATAAATTGTTTGGTAAGATGGTGTTTTTTCCCCAGAATCCTGAGTCGTGTTTATTCTTTCATGGGACATGATTGTCAGTGGCTGGCCAGAATTTATTGCACACCCGCAACGCCCCTCGGTGATGAGCTGCCTTCTTCAACTCTTGCAGTCCGTGTACTGCTATACGTTGATCCATAGTGTCCTTAAGAAGGGATTTCTAGGATTTTGACACAGCGACAGTGAAGGAGCGGTGATATATTTCCAAGTCAGGATGGTAAGTGGCTTGGATGGGAACTTGCAGGTGGTGGTGTTCCCATGGATCTGCTGCCTTTAGCCTTCTAGATGTGAGTGGTTATGGGTTTGGAAAGTGATGTCTGAGGATTTTTGGTGATTTTCTGCAATGTATCTTATAGGCAGCAGCGGTGTACTATCTACAAGTGACAGTGGAGGAGGTAGTGGATGTTCATCTATGTGATGTCAAGCAGGTTGCTTTATTCTGGATGGTATCAAGTTTCTTCAGTGTTTTTGAAGCTGTGCTCATCCAGGTAAGTGGGAGTAATCCATCATGCTCTTAACCTGTGCCTTGTTGTTGGTGGAGAGGTTTTGAGGAGTCTGGAAGTGAGTTTTCCACTACAGTATTCCTAGCCTCTGACCTGCTCTGTAGCCACTATGTTTACGTGACAAGTCTAGTTGTGTTTCTGATCAATGGTAACCCCAAGGATGGGGGATTCAGTGATGGTAACATAATTGAATGTCAAAGGGCGGTGATTAGATTGTCTCATATTAGAGATGGTCATTACCTGGCATTTGTTACTTGCCACTTGTCAGCCCAAGCCTGGATATTGTACAGGTCTTTCCGTGTTTGACCATGCACTGTTTCAGTTTCTGAGGAGTCAAGAATGTTGCTGAGCATGTACAAACATCAGCGAACATCCCCATTTATGATATATGATGGAGGGAAAGTCATTGATGAAGCAGCTGAAGATAGTTGGGCTTAGAACACTACTTTGAGGAACTCCTGGAGAGCCATCCTGGAGCTGAGATGACAGACGTCCAATAACCACAACCACCTTCCTACGTTCCAGGAATAACTCCAACCAGCAGAGAGTTTGCCCCTTAATTCCCATGATGCTATATTCAATCAAATGCTGCTTGATGTCAAGGGCTGTCACCTCACCTCTGGAATTCAACTCTTTTGTCCATTTTTAAACCAAGGCTGTAATGAGATCAGGAGCTGTATGGCCCAAAAAGAACACGAATTGGCATCAGTGAACAAGTTGTTGCTACGTAGGTGCATAGAGATGTACAGCATGGAAACAGACCCTTCGGTCCAACCCGTCCATGCCGACTAGATATCCCAACCCAATCTAGTCCCACCTGCCAGCACCCGGCCCATATCCCTCCAAACCCTTCCTATTCATATACCCATCCAAATGCCTCTTAATTGTTACAATTGTACCAGCCTCCACCACATCATCTGGCAGCTCATTCCATACACGTACCACCCTCTGCATGAAAAAGTTGCCCCTTAGGTCTCTTTTATATCTTTTTCATCTCAACCTAAGCCTATGCTATCTAGTTCTGGACTCCCCGACCCTCGGGAAAAGACTATGTCTATTTATCCTATCCATGCCCCTCATAATTTTGTAAACCTCTATAAGGTCACCCCTCCGCCTCCGACGCTCCAGGGAAAACAGCCCCAGCCTGTTCAGCCTCGCCCTCTAGCTCAAATCCTCCAACCCTGGCAACATCCTTGTAAATCTTTTCTGAACCCTTTCAAGTTTCACAACATCTTTCCGATAGGAGGGAGACCAGAATTGCACACAATGTTCCAACAGTGGCCTAACCAATGTCCTGTACAGCTGCAACATGACCTCCAAACTGCTGTACTCAATTCACTGACCCATAAAGGAAAGCATACCAAGCACTTTCCTCACTATCCTATCTACCTGCGACTCCACTTTCAAGGAGCTATGAACCTGCACTCCAAGATCTCTTTGTTCAGCAACACTCCCTAGGACCTTACCATTAAGTGTATAAGTCCTGCTAGGATTTGCTTTCTCAAATGCAGCACCTCACATTTATCTGAATTAAACTCTATCTGCCACTTCTCAGTCAATTGGCCCATCTGTTCCAGATCCTATTGTAATCTGTGGTAACGCTCTTCACTGTCCACTAAACCTCCAATTTTGGTGTCATCTGCAAACTTACTAACTGTACCTCTTGTGCTCGCATCCAAATCATGTATGTAAATGACAAAAGTAGAGGACCCAGCACCAATCCTTGTGGCACTCCACTGGTCATAGGCCTCCAGTCTGAAAAACAACCCTCCTCCACCACCCTTTGTCTTCTACCTTTGAGCCAGTTCTGTATCCAAATGGCTAGTTCTCCCTGCATTCCATGAGATCTAACCTTGCTAATCAGTCTCCCATGGGGAACCTTGTCGAACGCTTTACTGAAGTCCATATAGATCACATCTACTGCTCTGCCCTCATCAATCTTCTTTGTTACTTCTTCAAAAAACTCAATCAAGTTTGTGAGACATGATTTCCCACACACAAAGCCATGTTGACTATCCCTAATCAGTCCTTGCCTTTCCAAATACATGTACATCCTGTCCCTCAGGATTCCCCCCAACAACTTGCCCACCACAGACGTCAGGCTCACTAGTCTATAGGTCCCTGGCTTGTCCTTACCGCCCTTCTTAAACAGTGGCACCACGTTTGCCAATCTCCAGTTTTCTGGCACCTCACCTGTGACTATCGATGATACAAATATCTCAGCAAGAGGCCCAGCAATCACTTCTCTAGCTCCCCACAGAGTTCTCAGGTCCTGGGGATTTATCAAGACATCCAGCACTTCCTCCTCTGTAATCTGGACATTTTGCAAGATGTCACCATCTATTTCCCTATAGTCTATATCTTCAATATCCTTTTCCACAGTAAATACCGATGCAAAATATTCATTTAGTATCTCCTCCATTTTCTGTGGCTCCACACAAAGGCCGCCTTGCTGATCTTTGAGGGGCCCTATTCTTTCCTGAGTTACCCTTTTGTCCTTAATATATTTGTAAAAACCCTTTGGATTCTCCTTAATTCTATTTGCCAAAGCTTTCTCATGTCCCCGTTTTGTACTCCTGATTTCCCTCTTAAATATACTCCTACTTCCTTTATACTCTTCTAAGGATTCACTCGTTCTATCCTGTCTGTACCTGACATATGCTTCCTTTTTTCTCTTAATCAAACCCTCAATTTCTTTAGTCATCCAGCATTCCCTATACCTACCAGCCTTCCCTTTCACCCTGACAGGAATATACTTTCTCTGGATTCTTGTTATCTCATTTCTGAAGGCTTCCCATTTTCCAGCCATCCCTTTACCTGCGAACATCTGCCTCCAATCAGCTTTCGAAAATTCTTGCCTAATACTGTCAAAATTGGCCTTTCCCCAATTTAGAACTTCAACTTTTAGATCTGGTCTATCCTTTTCCATCACTATTTTAAAACAAATAGAATTATTGTCGCTGGGCCCAAAGTGCTCCCCCACTGACATCTCAGTCACCTGCCCTGCTTATTTCCCAAGAGTAGGTCAAGTTTTGCACCTTCTCTCGTAGGTACATTCACATACAGAATCAGAAAATAGTCTTGTACACACTTCAGAAATTCCTCTCCATCTAAACCTTTAACACTGTGGCAGTCCCAGTCGATGTTTGGAAAGTTAAAATCCCCTCCCATAACTACCCTATTATTCTTACAGATAGCTGAGATCTTCTTACAAGTTTGTGTCAAAAATTCCCACAGACTATTGGGTGGGTCTATAATACAATTCCAATAAGGTGATCATCCCTTTCTTATTTCTCAGTTCCAACCAAATAACTTCCCTGGATGTATTTCTGGGAGTATCCTCCCTCAGCACAGCTGTACTTCTATCCCTTATCAAAAATGCCACTCCCTCTCCTCTCTCGCCTCCCTTTCTATCCTTTCTGTACCATTTGTATCCTGGAACATTAAGCTGCCAGTCCTATCCATCCCTGAGCCTCGTTTCTGTAATTGCTATGATATCCCAGTCCCATGTTCCTAACCATGCCCTGAGTTCATCTGCCTTCCCTCTTAGGCCCCTTGCATTGAAATAAATGCAGTTTAATTTATTAGTCCTACCTTGTCCCTGCCTGCCCTGACTGTTTGCCTTGCTTCTATTTTCAACTGTACTAGTCTGAGATTGATCTCTTTCCTCAATACCTCCCTGGTTCCCAAACCCCTCCCCCCCTTCCACCACCTTACTAGTTTAAATCCTCCCGAGCAGCTCTAGCACATTTCCCTGCCAGTATATTAGTCCCCTTCCAATTTAGGTGCAATCCGTCCTTCTTGTACAGGTCACTTCTACCCCAAAAGCGATTCCAATGATCCAAAGATGTGAATCCTTCCCCCATACATCAGCTCCTCAGCCATGCATTCATCTGTTCGATCCTACTATTCCTACTCTCTCTAGCCCATAGCACCGGGAGTAATCCAAATATTACTACTCTCGAGGACCTTTTTAAATTCCTGCCTAACTCTCTGTAATCTCCCTTCAGAATCTCAACCTTTTCCCTTCCTATGTCGTTGGTTCCAATGTGGACAATGACCTCTTGCTGTCCCCTCTCCCCCGTGAGAATATTCTGCACCCTCTCTGAGACATCCTTGAACCTGGCATCAGGGAAGCAACACACCATTCTGCTTTTTCTCTGCTGGCCAGAGAAACATCCGTCTGTACCTTGGACTAGAGAATCTTCTAATGCAATTGATCTCTTGGAAGCCGACGTACCCCTCGTTGCATTAGAGCCCAATCTCGATACCAGAAACTTCCCCTGAGAATCCATCACTCTCTACATTTTCCAAAACAGCATACCTGTTTGAAATGGGTATATCCAGAAAAGTCGCCTGCACTAGCTGCCTACCTCTCTTAGGGGAGAGGTAGGCAGGGGATGAACTTGCAACACTTGCGCCCACACCTCCCCCCTCACTTCTCTCCAAGGCCCCAAAGGAAACTTCCATATCCGCCACAGATTCACCTGCTCCTCCACCCACATCATCTACTGCATCCGCTGCAGCCGGTGTGGCCTCCTCTATATTGGGGAGACAGGCCGCCTACTTGCGGAGCGATTCAGAGAGCACCTCTGGGCCACCCGGACGAACCAACCCAACCACCCTGTAGCACAGCATTTCAACTCCCCCTCCCACTCCACCGAGGATATGCAGGTCATTGGACTCATCCACCGCCAAACCACAACAACGCGACGGTCGGAGGAGGAGCGTCTTATCTTCCGACTGGGAACCCTCCAACCACAGGGGATGAACTTGGACTTCACCAGTTTCTTCACCCCCCTCCCCCCACCTTGTCTCAGCCGAATCCCTCCAGCCCGGCACCGCCTTCCTGACCTGCAGTCTTCTTCTTGACCTCTCCGCCTCCATCCTACTCCGACCTATCACCCTCACCTTGACCTCTTTCCACCTATCACATTTCCAACGCCCCTCCTCCAAGTCCCTCCTCCCTACCTTTTATCTTCTCCTGCTGAACACTCTCTGCTCATTCCTGAAGAAGGGCCTGTGCCCGAAACGTCGAATCTCCTGTTCCCTGGATGCTGCCTGACCTGCTGTGCTGTTCCAGCAATAAAGTTTCAACTACCTCTCTTACCCTTCCTGGAGTTAACCCATCTATGTGACTGTATCTGAGACTTTCCCCCTTCCTATAACTGCCATCCATCACATACTGTTGCTGTTGCAAATTCCTCATCGCTTCTATCTGTGTCTCCAACCAATCCATTCGATCAGATAAGATTCGCATCCAACAGCATTTATGGCAGATATAATCTGCAGTAACCGTTAAATTCTCTTTAAACTCCCACATCTGACAAGAAGTACATATCACTGCAAAGGCCATTTTTGCTCCTTTACAATCTACAGACCCAGAAAATAACACTGTCTTATTCCTCTACAAACACTGCCCCAGGTTAGATTAATTTTAAGTTTAATCAAGAGATTTATCTCCAAAAACATATAATCAAGAAAGAATCCACTATATTCACTACTGCACCCTTTCTCTTCGACAGACTTAAAATAACAATTAATTTATCCGATTCTGCGCTGTGAACTTTTTTTTCCCAAAGTTCCAAAACATGAAACAGCATATAAAACAGTTGACAAAATCTCCCATCTATTTACTGATTTTTGAGAGTAAATGGACCATGAATTGGCGCGGTTGGATTTGTCCTGCTTTTTGTGTACAGGATATACCTGTGCAATTTTGCACATTATTGGGAAGATGCCAGTGGTCTAACTGTACTGGAACAGCTGTGGCAAATTCTGGAGTAGAAGTCTTCAGTATTATTGATGGAATGTTATCAAGTCCATAGATCGGAAGTACCTGTGCCTCCAACCTTTTCTTGATCTCACGTAGATGAATCAAATCGGCTGAAGACTAACTTCCATGGTGCTGGGGACCACCAGTGGAGGCCAAGATGGATCATCCATGCGGCACCTCTGACTAAAGGTTGTTCCAAATTCTTCACCTTCTGTTTTAATGTGCTATGCTCCTCCGTTACTGAACAGCCTTCTCCTCTACAGAGTTATTTAATCATTCATTGCCATTCATGTCTGAATGTGGCAGGACTGAGACTGGGTCTGATCTTATAGGAAGGGGGGAAAGTCTCAGATACAGTCACATAGATGGATTAACTCCGGGAAAGGTAAGAGAGGTAGGCAGCTGGTGCAGGAGTCTTTTGTGGATATACCCATTTCAAACAGGTATGCTGTTTTGGAAAATGTAGGGGGTGATGGATTCTCCCGGGAAGTTTCTGCTGTCGAGACTGGCTCTAATGCAACGAGGGGTAGGTCGGCTTCCAAGAGATCAATTGCGTTAGGGGATTCTCTAGTCCAAGGTACAAATGGACATTTCTCTGGCCAGCAGAGAAAAAGCAGAATGGTGTGTTGCTTCCCTGGTGCCAGGTTCAAGGATGTCTCAGAGAGGGTGCAGAATGTTCTCACCGGGGAGAGGGGACAGCAAGAGGTCATTGTCCACATTGGAATCAATGACATAGGAAGGGAAAAGGTTGAGATTCTGAAGGGAGATTACAGGGAGTTAAGCATAAATTTAAAAAGGACGTCCTCGAGAGTAGTAATATTTGGATTACTCCCGGTGCTATGGGCTAGAGAGCGTAGGAATAGCAGGATCGAACAGATGAATGCATGGCTGAGGAGCTGATGTATGGGGGAAGGATTCACATCTTTGGATCATTGGAATCGCTTTTGGGGTAGAAGTGACCTGTACAAGAAGGACGGATTGCACCTAAATTGGAAGGGGACTAATATACTGGCAGGGAAATGTGCTAGAGCTGCTCAGGAAGATTTAAACTAGTAAGGTGGGCGTGGTGGGATCCAGGGAGATAGTGAGGAAAGAGGTCAATCTTAGACTGGTACAGTTGAGAATAGAAGCAAGTCAAACAGTCAGGGCAGGCAGGGACAAGGTAGGACTAATAAATTAAACTGCATTTATTTATTATGCACCCCTAAGGGGAAGACAGATGAACTCAGGGCATGGTAAGGAACATGGGACTGGGATATCATAGCAATTACAGAAACGAGGCTCAGAGATGGATAGGACTGGCAGCTTAATGTTCCAGGATACAAATGGTACAGAAAGGATAGAAAGGGAGGCGAGAGAGGAGTGGGAGTGGCATTTTTGATAAGGGATAGAAGTACAGCTGTGCTGAGGGAGGATACTCCCAGAAATACATCCAGGGAAGTTATTTGGGTGGAACTGAGAAATAAGAAAGGGATGATCAACTTATTGGGATTGTATTATAGACCCACCAATAGTCTGTGGGAATTTGAGATACAAACTTGTAAGGAGATCTCAGCTATCTGTAAGAATTAAAGGGTGGTTATGGGAAAGGATTTTAACTTTCCAACCATAGACTGGGACTGCTATAGTGTTATGGGTTTAGATGGAGAGGAATTTGTTAAGAGTATAAAGGCAATTTTCTGATTCAGTATGTGAATGTACCTACGAGAGAAGGTGCAAATCTTGACCTACTCTTGAGAAATAAGGTAGGGCAGGTGACTGAGGTGTCAGTGGGGGAGCACTTTGGGGCCAGCAACCATAATTCGTTTTAAAATAGTGATGGAAAAGGATAGACCAGATCTAAAAGTTGAAGTTCTAAATTGGAGAAAGGCCAATTTTGACGGAATTAGGCAAGAACTTTGCAAAGCTGATTGGGGGCAGATGTTCGCAGGTAAAGGGACAGCTGAAAAATGGGAAGCCTTCAGAAATGAGATAACGAGAATCCAGAAAAAGTATATTCCTGTCAGGGTGAAAGGAAAGGCTGGTAGGTATAGGGAAAGCTGGATGACTGAAGAAATTGAGGGTTTGATTAAGAAAAAGAAGGAAGCATATGTAAGGTATAAACAGGATAGATCGAGTGAATTCTTAGAAGAGTATAAAGGAAGTAGGAGTATACTTAAGAGGGAAATCAGGAGTTCAAAAAGGGGACATGAGATAGCGTTGGCAAATAGAATTAAGGAGAATCCAAAGTGTTTTTACAAATACATTAAGGAAAAAAGGCTAACTAGGGAAAGAATAGGGCCACTCAAAGATCAGCAAGGCGGCCTTTGTGTGGAGACGCAGAAAATGGGGGAGATACTAAATGAGTATTTTGCATCAGTATTTACTGTGGAAAAGGATATGGAAGATATAGACTGTAGGGAAATAGATGGTGACATCTTGCAAAATGTCCAGATTACAGAGGAGGAAGTGCTGGATGTCTTGAAATGGGTAAAGATGGATAAATCCCCAGGACCTGATCAGGTGTACCCGAGAACTCTGTGGGAAGCTAGAGAAGTGATTGCTGGACCTCTTGCTGAGATATTTGTAGCATCGATAGTCACAGGTGAGGTGGTGGAAGACTGGAGGTTGGCTAACGTGATGCCACTGTTTAAGAAGGGTGGTAAGGACAAGCCAGGAAACTATAGACCAGTGAGCCTGACATCGGTGGTGGGCAATTTGTTGGAGGGAATCCTGAGGGACAGGATGTACATGTATTTGGAAAGGCAAGGACTGATTAGGGATAGTCACCATGGCTTTGTGTGTGGGAAATCATGCCTCACCAACTTGATTGAGTTTTTTGAAGAAGTTTCAAAGAGGATTGATGAGGACAGAGCAGTAGATGTGATCTATATGGACTTCAGTAAGGCGTTTGACAAGGTTCCCCATGGGAGACTGATTAGCAAGGTTAGATCTCACGGAATACAGGGAGAACTAGCCATTTGGATACAGAACTGGCTCAAAGGTAGAAGACAGAGGATGGTGGTGAAGGTTTGTTTTTCAGACTGGAGGCTTGTGACCAGTGGAGTGCCACAAGGATTGGTGCTGGGTCCTCTACTTTTTGTCATTTACATAAATGATTTGGATGCGAGCATAAGAGGTACAGTTAGTAAGTTTGCAGATGACACCAAAATTGGAGGTGTAGTGGACAGTGAAGAGCGTTACCTCAGATTACAACAGGATCTTGACCAGATGGGCCAATGGGCTGAGAAGTGGCAGATGGAGTTTAATTCAGATAAATATGAGGAGCTGCATTTTAGGAAAGCAAATCTTAGCAGGACTTACACACTTAATGGTAAGGTCCTAGGGAGTGTTGCTGAACAAAGAGACCTTGGAGTGCAGGTTCATTGTGCCTTGAAAGTGGAGTGCAGGTAGATAAGATAGTGAAGAAGGTGTTTGGTATGCTTTCCTTTATTGGTCAGAATATTGAGTACAGGAGTTGGGAGGTCATGTTGCAGCTCAACAGGACATTGGTTAGGCCACTGTTGGAATATTGCATGCAATTCTGGTCTCCTTTCTGTCGGAAAGATGTTGTGAAACTTGAAAGAGATCAGAAAAGATTTACAAGGATGTTGCCAGGGTTGGAGGATTTGAGCTACAGAGAGAGGCTGAACAGACTCGGGCTGTTTTCCCTTGAGTGTCGGAGGCTGAGGAGTGACCTTATTGAGGTTTACCAAATTATGAGGGGCATGGATAGGATAAATAGGCAAAGTCTTTTCCCTGGGGTCGGGGAGTCCAGAACTAGAGGGCATAGGTTTAGGGTGAGAGGGAAAAGATATAAAAGAGACCTAAGGGGCAACTTTTTCACGCAGAGGGTGGTACATGTATGGAATGAACTGCGAGAGGAAGTGGTGGAGGCTGGTACATTTGCAACATTTAAAAGGCATTTGGATGGGTAAATGAATAGGAAGGGTTTGGAAGTATATGGGCCGGGTGCTGGCCGGTGGGACTAGATTGGGTTGGGATATCTGGTCAGTATGGACAGGTTGGACCGAAGGGTCTGTTTCCATGCTATACATCTCTATGACTCTAAGAAGGTAGGGTGGCAGGTGGGTGAGTGGTGCAGTGTGTGTATAGTTGCTCAGTAAACATTGATGTTCAGGACAGTTTGTGACAAGGGTGAAAGACTCAAAAGGAGTGATAGCATGCTTGATCCAGTCGAGCCAGTCAAGTTCGTCAGGGAGATATTGTCTCATGCAGAACCAAATTGGGTCAGGTCGAGCAGGGAAATAAAAGGATCTCAATTTCAGTTGGGCCATGCAGGGGGCTGGAGTTGGGTAAAGGAATATCCCTTTAGTGGGTACTCTAGGAATTGGGGAAGTCGATGATGGGTTGAGGAGTCAGTTTTTCAATTATCCAAGACTTAAACTATGTTTCCTGGAACCATTAAGGTGAAGTGAGTCAGAATGAACGCTCCCTTAAAACCTTTTCCTGAAGGTGGACATCTGAGGTCTGTGCTTGGCATCAACCTTCAAAACCAGAAGTAATTGGGACACCAGTTGGCATGCATGGAAGCACAGCGTAGTAGAGGAAACATTGGACTCAGAATCCTGAAACTTCTCTGACTATAATGGACTCTTTCAAAGGGTTCCAGACCCCGGGGAATTGCTTATTGGAAATTTCAATTTCCTGGACAATTTGATCTAAACGCTTCTCCAATGATTCTCTGGCCATTGGAATATCTAGGCCCCACATCAGATACATTTCGGGGGATGCAATAGGTGAGTACATGAAAGTGGAGGATTAAAAGGATATCCTGATAGGATGAAATGAAGAGGAATGGAAAAAAACTTGTGTAGTGCATACAGACCACATGAAGTGGTTAAGTTAAGTGGTCTGCTTCTCTGTTGTAGTTCTGATGCATGTACAGTTCTGTGCAAAGTTCTATTGTAGATTGGCTAAATTAACACAGCCTAAGACTCTCTTTAATATTTTTTCCAGGTGTTCTTCGACAAAACTCTATTGGTTCAATGGCATAATTGAGAATGCAAGAATATTCAATGTTCTATTTTACATTTCTACATGTGGTTGAATGAACAAATTGATGCCAGTGTCATTTGTGATGAAGGAACAGGCAAAAAAAACAAGCAAATTCTCAACTCTGAAAATAAAAGATTCTAACCAATACAAAACTCCCCACCTCTCTTCATATGTTCTTCCAAATTTCAGTTAACATAAATCATTTTAATGTGTACCTGTCATCTCACTAATGCCTCATTATTTAGCACAGGATGAGTCATTGCTTTGGCTTTAGCATATATTGTTCCACATTGAGCTAAACACAATTTAATACAGAGATACGTTATGCCCAAAAGTAGGCCTGGCGTAGACAAACCCCATACACTTAGTTTGAATTCCTCATGCTAGTCATTATAGTTGCTGCCAATATGCAGATTTGAGATGAAAGAGTCCCACTGGACCTAAATTGAGTAAGATAACTCACAAACTGGTATCCAAGAGTGCATACCATGGAGGGCCCACCTGCATCTTGGTTAGAACAGTTAAATTGCTTAGCAACATCCAAATCAGAACCAGTCAAAACAAACATCTGTTTAAATGGTCATCCGGTTCTAATGGAGGTCAATACCAGCACAGAACCAGTTTTTAACAAAATTCGTTCTGGATTTCAACCATTAGATTTACGCAAGACCTCGGTAGGCATTATAACCTATACTGGAGAACCTTTACTGATTAAGGGTACAACTTTGGTTCTGATCCCTTAGGAAAAGCAGCTTATTTGGTTACCACTGATTGTCGTAAAAGGGTCAGGTCCAAGTTTGATGAAATGAAATCGGTTCACCTAGATTGGCTCAACATTTTTCAATTATAAAATGGCTGCCTCAGTGAAGTACCCAAAAGTCTTCCAAAAAAGTCTCAGGGCTTTCAGAGGAACCAAGGCCACCTTGCATGTTGACCAGGAAGCAATTCCACAATTCTGTAAGACCTGTCCAGTTCCAAAAGTAGAGGCAGAAATCAAAAGGCTGGAAAGTGAAGAAATCATCAAACCAATCCAATTTGGGGATTGGGTCACACTGGTTGTACTGATTTTGAAGCCCAGTGGGTCGGTTCACCTTTGTGGGGATTTTAGACAAACAGTAAACCACATTTCACAGCTGGATAAGTACACAATCCCTTGGATAGAGGATTTATATGCAAAGATGGCGGGGGGGAGGTCCTTCACAAAGCTGGACATGAGCCACGCTTGCTGTATTTACATTGCATTTTGTTGAGGATTCTCAATTAATACCCATAACGGTTTGTACTAATATACAAGATTGCCATTTGGGGTATTGTCAGCCTGTTCAATTTTCCACTGGATGATGGAGAGAATTTTGCAAGGTGTACATCAGGTTGCCATTTATTTAGATGATATACTAATAACAGGGAAGAACAATAAGGAGCACCGAGAAGTTGGACATAGTCCTTAAATGTTTTTTCCGAAATGGGTGTATGCCTAAGACGGGAAGAATGTGTGTTCCAAGCCCCCCAAGTGACCTACTTGGGCTACTGAGTTGACAAGAATGGATTACACTCATTGGAAGATAAAATGAGGATGATTAAGGGTGCCCTGGCTCCCATGGGTTCACCCACTCCATCAAGCATTGACAAGACTCCTGAATCTGAGATGGATATGACAAATGTAGCCATATCAACACCTTTGCCAGTGGAAGAATGAATGAATTTCTACCAAGGCGTTCCTAGCACAATAGGCAAGCTCCCATACATTACACCGCCTGTATCGGAAGTCAAATCGGAGGAACATGAGCCAGTAACAGAATTCCCCAGGAGGCTATCCAAGGAAAATGTCTGGCCTATGTCTTCAGACTCAGGGGGGAGGAATGTAATGATTGTAATGAGGTCAATCAGCTGGAGTTCCCTGACTGGGGCTTTTAATCTGATCCAATCAGGGAGCCCTGGCTGACAGATAAAAAGAGGAGTGTCAGAGATTCTGTCTTTGATGAGATTGTGCCAAAGTCAAGGATTTTCCACGTGTAAATAAAGGGTGACTTGGTGGCAGGAGATAGCATGGAATTACAATAGGCCAATCAGCTGCTTTCAAAGAACCCATACAATCTGTTTTAATCACACAATTTCCATGGATTTTAATATCCCGAAGGAAAATGCTGAAAAATAAGTAACAAAGGACATTAACCTAAAATCTTAACTGTATTCCTCAGATACTATCTCACCAATTAGTATTTCTCTCATTTATTTGTTTTCATTTCAGATTTTACTAACAGCACCTGTACTGCAAAGCTACTTGGCTTCACAAATGCAGCCAAGTAAACTTCACTTCCTGAATTTCCTCAGGCTTTCTATTTATTTCAACAACACTTTCCAGCCCCACAACCTGAAGCAAACCAATGCGACCATTTGATGACCTTCAAATATAAATTCCCCTCCAGCTCATTCATCCTATCAATGCAATGATTATTCCTTCATCGGCACTAAATAAAAATTCTTAATTTATCATGCCAACTGTTTAAGACCTTGCTGAAATTCATTGGTTTGGTGTTCCATTCATTGCTTATGGAATGACCAGATTTTTCAGGTTCATAGCTGATCTTCCTTAATGCACAAAAACATCACTAGCTGTTACCAGCCTAGTACCCTGCCTTATCATCCAGAAACACAAGGGCAGCAGATACATGGGAATGCCACCACTACAAGTTCTTCTCCAACCCATTCACCATTCTGATGTGGAAATATATTGCCATTCCTTTGGTAAAAGTCCTAGAACTCTCTCCCTAACAGCATCATGGTTGCACCTACACCAAATGGACTGCAGCAGTTCAAAAACGCAGCTTACCACTACATTCACATGGGAAATTGATCCTGGCTCAGCTAGTGCAGTCCACGTAGTTTTAATAAATAATAAAAAAAGCCCACTCTCCCCAACTTCCCTTCCAACCATCACTACCCCCAGACTTACTTGCTGGCCAGCCCTGCATTTTCCTGACTGAACCCTCTAAGGTCTGGATTGGGAAAATGTATTGCAATATCTAATTGGCATCTGCAATTCTACAATTTTATGGAAATTTATTTGGCTGCAGACTTTAATTGCTATGGCTATTACATAGTGTCTTCTACTTTTACACAAATTTCTCCTTCTAATGTGTTAGCTTAGTTATCAATGCATCAGTTTGCTTTGCTGACATCAGAGCTGCCTCTGAATCAGAACTGTGTCAGTTCAAGATCAAGTCATGATCTTGGATTTCAACATATAATTTTGGTTGTCATTTCTTGCTGCCTGAGGAGGTGTCGTATTTTTTGAGATTGTGAAGTTTAGAAAGGCATTAAATGAATTTTCGGTTCCTAAGCAGGCAGGTACAAAACATTACACGTCACTGCTTACTGAGAAGTGAGTTCAACTGGTGCCCTGCTTCATCCTTGAACAAGCAGCACTTGTGGTTTGATGCTGCAGCATAAGGTTGGGTTCATGACAGACTGATCAAGGAACAGGTAAATTGTCTTCGGGCTTGGATTCCAAAACACACTTCATTATACACACTAATACTAAATATCGCAGGATGTTGTAATTGTAGAAATACCAGCTGTTGATTCTATAGTTCAGGTCTTATTAAGAACTAAACTTTCTTCTTCATGCATTCATGACTGTATGCTCATGTGAATCTTCCACCTGTAGTACAGTGTTGTCTAGTTTGGTCTAACTACACCCACTCTGAACATCATTTGATATTTATGCTTAATATTGTCCAGATCCATGGCATTATCACAAGTTTGCTCCTGGAGCCCTTACAAAACATTCTTCCTCAAGCTATTTAACCTTCTTCATAAAGATGGATTAACTGTTATAACATTCCCAAATGGGTTAGTTCAGTTACTTAGAATCACGGAATCCCTATAGTGCGCACAGAAGATATTCAACCCATCTGTCTGCACCAAACCTCTGAACAGCATCCCTCCCAGATGGGAGATTTGCCTCTTACTATGCTTTAAGTAGTCAACATGCTGTTTAGAATATTCAACATTAAATGGAAATTTTGTTGTATAATGCTTCTTGGATAGTTTTCGAGACTGTATATCCACTTCTGTCTGGATTGTTTGTTCTGACGTTAGATCCTCTTTTAATTTAAGAAATTCATTAACTCATTTATCAAAGAGACCAACAACAAATCAGTTGCAATTGGGCTCTTGTGGTAAGTTTTCATAGCTGCAAGCTTCAGGGATATTGCATAAAGTTTATGAATGAAGCTACATGTACACTCTCCTGGAAGTTGATACCTGCTATTGAAACATGATCTAGCCAGTGTCCTATTTGCACTTGAAATGAAATATTGATCAAAAGCTGTTATAAGGTTGTCAAATGCAATTTATTTCTTGTTAGGCTGGATCTAATACATGGTCTGATGTTCTTCCCATCTCATTTGATATCATGTCCAATGCTGTAGCTATTCAAAATGTAAGGAATATACTTACCATGTTTGCCAATTTGTTGATCTATCAAATGGTTCTGAAAGCTTCAATTTTTGTGGTAGAAAGAATGGTACTGGTGAATTTATCATGTTGTTTGATAATTGATAGATATTTCAAGTAAAGAACCATTTTAAGAATGCAGTTAGACTTTTGTCCTCTTTGTACCACACTTATTTTGTTGTCTTGCAGTACACTTAGTTGATTAAAATTGTTGAATCATTGTTGTCGCAAAGATTGATTTTGTAGAACTAGGACTGAAAGTTGTTTAAGTTTCTGCTGTTCTAAATACTCATTTTAATATAGACTTTTGTTGTCCTTTACCAATATGGCATCTTCATCAGGATGGATAAATATACTTATTTTCCAAGGTCACTGAAGAATTTCCCAAAGATCTGTGGGTAGGCTTTTGTCAAAATGGCTTCACTTAATTAAGATTCATTAACTTTTTGACTATATCAAAGATGCCTGTTATGACATCACTTTCACCAATGGTTTTCTGTGCTTGAGATATTTCCACACTGAATTTAACACTGTAATCAAATTTATTTTCTTTCTCTTTTTCCAATTATTTTATACTTAAATGAATAAAAACAATAAAATGACTTGACTGCCATGTAAAACTTTTAATTTGCTGTTAAAATTGTCAAAAAAATATAGTTTTAATTAACCTCTATTAGGGCCCTGGTTTTTCAAACTGCAATAATGATCAATTATTCCTGATACTTATCTTCCTTTATCAAATTTCTTTTAACCCATACCTGAAGAATTATCCTAACATCTTGTTGCTAACTTTAGCATTAAGTAAATAGTTCAGAAATTTCTTAACTTATTGTTAGAAATCTTGATTGCGCTCCTCAGCCTATCTTGTCAGATGGAAGTTAAACTTTTTTCTCCCCCGACTTAAAGGATCAAGTTTGCTCTGCATGGCTAGTACTCAAATTCTCCTCATAAGAACTCATTCAGATTTCTTCCTTTAGCAGCTAGTGGGCTTTTGCTGCTCTCACTGCTCTTCAAAAAAAACTTGTTTCCCCTGTTACAGCTATAAAAAAGCTTTTTGACACTCATCATGTTCCAGTAGTTACTTTGGAGAAGTCTCTTGTTCAGAGGTGTTTCCTTCATAGCAGCTGATCAGACCTGTGACTTTTCCAACTGCTCACAGGCCTAAAAGCAGTACCAAAATTTTAATAAAACATAGTTTTTTAAAAATTTCTCCAGACAATCCCAGGGTTGCTTCTTGATCTTCACTACTGCTCCGATTTTATCATAACTGTCACTTTTTACTTTGATGTCACAGTATGAGTTTGCATTCAAGACAGACTAGCCAATGAGAAGGTAAAATCAAAAGGTAAATTCAAGAGCTGCCTTCAAGCTCAAATTTAAAAGCTATATTGTTTTATACATATTAATATTACATTCTGCTATACATGGTATTCATTGACATACAAGGCTGTAATCTTATAGTCACAGTATTAAAACTAAACTATCTTCTTCATGCATTTATGTCCTTGTGCTCATGTGAGCCTTCCACCGTATGCAGTTGTGCAGACTGGGTTTGATATACTTTGGACTCACTCTGCCAACACTGCCCTGTTTATCTTCAATGATATACAGTTCTGTGACACCATTGAATGGTTTGTCCATCTTCCTGAAGACCTTAGAACAGTGTCTGCTAAAAAAAAAATGACGTGATTATGAACAGATGAATGAGGAATGGGAGTGCCATTCATTCTCTCGAAGTTGCTTCATCATTCAGTAATGTCAAAACTGATCTGATTGTAACTTCAGTTCCACACTCCCATCTATCACTGGTAACGCTGCTTAACAATAATCTTTCTACCTCTGCCTTAAAATGTTAAATGACTTTGCTACCTCCTCCTTTTCAGGAAGAGAGTTCCAAAGAGCACAACCATCTAGGAGAAAAAAAAAGTCCGAATATCTGTTTACATGGGCAATAAATGATTTTTAAATAGTGACCCCTATTTATAGATTCTCCATTATGAGGAAATATCTTCTTCATGTCTACCAGTGAAGACCCCTCAGGGCCTTTATATTTCATTCAAGTTCCCTCTTACTCTTCTAAACTCCAGTGGATATAAAATTAGCTTGTCCAACCTTTCTTAATAAGATAACTCACGCAATTCAGGTATTACCTAGTAAACATTCTCTGAACTGCCTCCGCACATTTACATCCTTCCTTAAATAAAATGACCAATATAGTGCACATTATTCCATATAGCCTTAGCTTCCCTAATTGCTTACTGTACCTGCATACTAATGTTTTGTGACTCATGCATGAGGCCAACTGGATCCTTCTGCATCTCAAATCTCCTCAATCTCTCAACACTTAGATAATAAGCTTCATTTTTAATTTTTACTGCCAAAATGGACTTCACAGTTTCCCACATAATATTCCCTTTATCGGATATTTGCCCACTCACTTAACCTATCCACATCTCTTTGAACCTTCCTTGTGTCCTCTTCCCAATTTGCCTTCCTACCAATCTTTGTGATGGGGCAAACTGGGCCTGTGTCTTCTGGAGTTTCAATGTATGAAAGGTGATCTCCCCCAATTATTGAGTCTAG
The DNA here is from genome assembly GCF_037043375.1 of Chiloscyllium plagiosum. NCBI lineage: Eukaryota > Metazoa > Chordata > Chondrichthyes > Orectolobiformes > Hemiscylliidae > Chiloscyllium > Chiloscyllium plagiosum. The sequence continues at coordinate 68,693,866 of NW_028270147.1, forward strand.
AATCAGGCAGTATAATTTAAAAATAAGAGACATGTTACTTAGGTCTGAAATTAAGAAATTTTCTTTTCTCCCAAAGGGATGTGGACCTTTGGAATTCTCCACCACTTTGGGCTGTGGAAGCTCAATCCTTGAGTATAATTATGGTAGAGATTGATAGATTTCTAGATTAGGTTAGAGTGGTGCTGGAAAAGCACAGCAGGTCAGGCAGCATCCGAGGAGCAGGAAAATCGACATTTTGGGCAAAAGCTCTTCAGTTGTACATAAGGTTATGGGGATGGGGTGGGTAAAAGGCATTGAAGTGTTCAATCAACCATGATCATATTGAATGGCAGCAGAGGTCTAGCAGATTGAATGGTCTACTCCTGTTCCTTTGTTTATATGACCCTATCTTGTTATACAATATCAGGCCTAATATAGCCTGCTTTCTGATAGTTTCTTACCAAAATCTTTGGGGCGGCACAGTGGCTCAGTGGTTAGCACTGCTGCCTTACAGTATCAGAGACCTGGGTTCGATTCCAGCCTCGGGTGACTGTCTGTATGGAGTTTGCACGTTCTCCCTGTGTCTGTGTGTGTTTCCTCCGGGTGCTCCAGTTTCCTCCCACAATCTAAAGATGTGCAGGTCAGGTGAATTGACCATGCTAAATTGCCCATAGTGTTAGGTGCATTGATCAGGGGTAAATATAGGGTAGGGGACTGGGTCTGGATGGGTTATTCTTCGGAGGGGCGGTGTGGACTTGGTGGGCTGAAGGGCCTGTTTCCATACTGTGGAGAATCTAATTTTAAAATGTTCTAGAACCAATCCTGAAAACATTCTATCAACTCTCCATCTGACGTTTCCAGTCAAAATGTAGATTGATATCTCCCAGGATTATTGCTGCACCTTTCTGACAGGCCCTTATCACTTCTTCTTTTATGTCCAATCCTACAGTATGGTTCTTGTTAACACCTCCATTTTTGACTACTTTTTAATCATTTGAAAATGTCCTGTGAGCTTCAAGATTCAGGTTTCAAGCCTCTTCATCCTACAGCCCTGTCTATGTGGTGTCAACCAAATCATACTTATTCATTTCTATTTGCACTTTCAGTTCTTCTGTTTTGTTTTCAGAGCTACATTCACTATATTGCCCCTCTCTACCGCTGTGTTACTTCTTAATCTCCCATCTTGTGGGGTTTCCTGTACCATGGTACCATGGTCAGCTAGCACATCTACATTGCAATTCTCATTGTTATCCAGACTATCTGAAAGAACCTCAAACCTGAGATTATTATCTCAATTTCTGTTTTTGACATCTGACTTGACCAAATTGACTTCCACATTTGCCTAAATAACTTCAGTGATTATACTTCAACACCTGTTAAGCAAGGCAGAAATGAACCAATAACTGATTTTGAGCACAAAAGCTGCAATAGATAGATTCTTGATCAATAGAGAAATCAAGGGCTATAGCATAAACACAAGAAAGTCGATGTGAGGAATGTCATCAGCCATGATCCTATTGAATGGCGGAGCAGGCTCAAGAGACCAGATGGTCCAATCCTGTTCCTATTTTTTATCATTTTATGGTCTCATGATTCCTCTGCATTGCATGTAACAACAGAGTCCAAATTAGACCTCAGGTATCACTACTATTATTTGGATGATCTTTGTCGCACCTCCACAGATAACTAATTTATTGGCTTCAATAGCAACAGCCTAAAGGTATGGCCAGGAAGAGGGGAAAAAACAATAACGAATCCAAGTATGACTGGAATATTTTAGGGTCAAATGTAACCTTGTTTCACCTGGCCTATGATAGCAATGTTTCTGAAAGATATTTTGTAATAAAAGTTAAGTTATCGTAACTGCTGAAGACCAGATAACAATTTCCTGACACAATCTTTAAACAAAAGATGGGTCCCTCATTAACATATGCGAGAAGCTTAATGCCTCTTTTAAGTTTCCACCACAGATGGATCAGGTGAATTTCGCAGCAGCATGAAAATCCACAAAAATCAGGTATGGCCCATGCCTCTGTTAATCATTCTGTTACCATTTCAGATCCAAAATATCAATGTAGCACAAACCATTCTTTATACCATATTGACTTTGGAACATATAGGCAGTATATAGATACATCTTCTTTGAACACGATAAAAGATTATCAGTTTTTTTATAAGCAGTGCCAATTTTAAGTGATCAATTCAATTACAAAGGCTTAAAGTAAAATCATTTTTCTCTTTGTTTGACTGCTCTCTTCTATATTCATTTTATTAAAGGCTACATCAGTTGGCAAATGCTCTTCTAGATTATTTGCTTCAACTGTTTACTTCTAACAGTTTCGAGGTTCCTGTGGCAAAGCCAATGACGAGGCTGGATTGTCATTAAGGGGAAACATTGAGTTGTGAAACTTCCTGACCTGGCAGACTGATCTCTCTTAGAAGAACTCCCCAACTGCAATAGACTTCATGTCACCTCAGTTCTCAAATGACCCCTTTATACAACCTTATCCCCCTGCCCCATCATACTCCGTGAAATTAGTGACACCACTTAATACCTCCACGCTCCTTCATTTCACCCATGTCTCCCATGTAACCTCCATCGTCATTTACTCTGTATTCAATATAGACAGACCTCAGAGTGTATTTGTAACCTACTTTAAACAAATAAACTTTGAATAATCCCATCTCATTCTAACCAACCATTCTGAAAAAAATCTCTCCCTCAAGAAAAGTCATACCAAAAAAGGTTAAATCTCTTGTACTGATTGTAATAAAATCATCCAGTTGGACCTCATAGAATGTGTCTTCAATTAGGTCTATTAATCTGGTCCAATCAGCAAAACCTGACTGACATAAAAAGGTTGTGTTGTCAGGGATACTGCCACACTGGTGCCTGACTGTATATGAAGAGGTACTATAGTCAAGGACTGTTCAACATGTAAATAAAGGATAACTTGGTGACAAGGTACCAGCCTCTGTAGAGTTATTTCATCCCCAAGTGGTTAATCTGTTGTAAAAGCAAATACAGTTGGTTCTGCTTTAATGCAATAGTTCCCTTCTTGTGTAATCTCACAGTATAAGAAAATTATGTAATAGCCACACCATTTAAACCAATGGGGCTGGAATCACATTATAGCCAATACAGGTAGGGAGAGTTCATGTTCTACAAATAGCAGTCGAAATTCTTCAATTGCATTAAAGCCAATTTGTGTTGAAGAAACTATCCTTATGGCAGATCAGACTGTATCTATTTAATAATCATATCAAAGAGGATGAAGATGTGCTAGGAGTTGAGAAGGAATATTCTCAGTGACATCATATGCAAGGGTCTTCTTGCAGCCAACCCCATGGCATAGAGAGACATTTTCTTCAGAAATATCTAGAAGATACCAATAGCCCCCATAAGGTCTTCTCTACCCCTTTTTGTTGTGTGCCAAATTGTCCTTCAAGAAAGAGCATGGCAGTGATTGTGAAGTACTATGTTTTGATGATGATTCTGTCTTAGCTGAAAACTGGAGATTTCACACAGGTATGAGCAACATTAGCAAGGCTAATGGTTGTTGTCTGTCTCTAACTGCCCTTGAATTAAATGGCTTACTAGGCCATTTCAGAGGGCAATTAAGCACATTATTGAGGGCCTGGATATTAGGTTCTTTTCCCGAGGTTTCACACACGAGATGCAATTTGCACACACCAATTTCTGCATACAGTTAAAGTTTATTCAAGCTTATAGAAGCTAGGTGACCCCTTTAACCCCCTTTGCAGGCGTGCGAAGTCGAGTCAAAGAGGACCCGAACAAAGAAAACACATATTCTTTATACAGGTCAGTTGGCCATGCTTACAGATACTCTGGCCCACTTCCCCATAGTCACATACTACTCAAGACAACCCTCAGTCACTCTCTCACATGTTACCTCAAGTACAATGGTAGAATGGGATCATCCTCAGAGATAATGTAAATGTTAATGCCCTAATCCTAGGGAATCATTATGCAGACGATTGCCTGACTCAACAATTCCCAAAGATAATGCAGACACTACATACCTAGTTTCAGGGCATGGCTAGAAAACATTTCTGAATGGAAGAGATTGAATGAGAGTTTCACTTAACAATAGCAGTAGAACAGCAGTAAATGGCTCCCAAATGAAGTGCAAGTCATCCACATTCCTGCATGAACGTTGTCCCCTCCCACTTCCAGAATGTTCACTCAGTGCAGTTTAACTCTTTAATATTACATTAATGTCCAGGGAGATATTCCCATTTAATCTTTTAACATTACATTGAACCACATGTAGACCAGACCAGGTAAGCACGGAGAATTGAGAAACATATGGGTTTTACTACAATCAATGATGTTTTTGTGGACACCATTATGGAGAATAATTTTTGGCTTCTTATTTTACTAATTTAATGAACTAATTGAGATGATATGATAGAATTTGATCCCATTTTAGCAGTCTTCAGGTAGATTCATTGCTGCCATGAGTCCCAGCTGGGCTGATCTCAACAATCAGCTACTGCTGAAGCTGTCGGGTCCCATACCAGGCACTGGGCCCAGGCTTGTCTACCTACTCCATTGCTGCTGCCAGAGCACAAATTCAACTCCTTCCACCAAAGTGGAGGAGAAATCTGCATCAGGCTTGCTGAACACCCTGAAGCCGCCGAGCTCTCCACAGAAGATAAGTAAGAACAAAAAAGCAGCGAAAGAAGACTAAAAAAAAGTAAAAGCAGAAGGAGTAGACAAGGGTGGTGTGGCAAATCAACTCAAGGTTGGCTGACTGCATCCTGCTGGTGTTGGTCTCTGCTTTGTATTGGAAGAGCCTAGATCCAGGTTCATGGCTAAGCACTTTAGAAGGACCATGATGTTGAACTTTTAACTTATTTCTTTATTTTTCTATCTTATCTCTAAGATTTTGTACCTAGGTACCTTTGTATCTAAGATGATGCTTGGAATGATGACTTTGCACACTTATCACTGTGCTCCTATATCCCTGTACTTGAGTACACATGACAATAAAATCTAATTCACTAAACTTGGCAAAGTAGCAAGAGATGCTGAGTACATTGGCCAAGTAAAAGTCACAAAACTCAGACACCAGACACAAATGGCAACTAAGTGCTAAAGATATTAGCATAGTGTAAAGGTCTATCGTTTCTACAGTCATCCTGGATAGACATATCTCATTAACTAGCAGTCTGCCACAGGGATCACTGCTAGATCCACTGTTATTCATCATTTCTATAAATGATTTGGATAAGAATTTAGGATGTATCATTAGCAAGTTTGCAGACAATAACAAGGTTAGTTGTATAGTGAACAGTGAAGAAGGTTAAAGTCATAAACTGTGGTGGGAAAACCACAGCCGGTCAGGCAGCATCTGAGGAGCAGGCAGGTCGACATTTCGAACATAAGCTTTTCATCGGGAATGTGAGTGGGGGGAGGAGAGATAAATGGGACAGGGTGGGGCTGGGGGCAAGGTAGCTGGGAATGCAATTGGTAGATGGATGTGAGGGGTGATGGTGATAGGTTGGAGTAAAGGGTGAAGTAGATAGGGAGGAAGATGAACAGGTAGGGCAGTTCAAGGGGGTGGTGCTGAGTTGGAGGGTTGGATCTGGGATAAGGTAGGAGGAGGGGAGATTAGGAAACTGGAGAAATCGACATTGATCCCATGTCATTGGAGGGTCCCAAGGCAGAAGATGAGGTGTTCTTCCTTCAGGCATTGAGTAGCTAGAAATTGGTGGTGGAGGCGGCCCAGGACTTGTGTGTCCCTGGCAGTGTGGGTGGGGGAGTTGAAGTGTTCAGCCACGGGACGGTGGAGTTGATTGGTGTGTGTGTCCCAGAGATGTTCTCTGAAATGTTCTGCAAGTTGGCGTCCTGTCTCCTCAAGTACAGGAGACCACATTGGAATGCAGCAGGATCTTGATTAACTGGGCCAGTAGGGTGAGGAATAGCAGATGAAGTTTAATTTAGATTAATGCAAGGCTTACACAGTCAATGGTAGAGCCCTGGGGAGTGTTATAGAATAAAGAGATCTAGGGGTACAGGCACATAGCTCCTTGAAAGTGGAGTCAGAGATAGACAGGGTGATGAAGAAAGTTTTCAGAATGCTTGCTTTCATCAGTCAGAGTACTGAGTATAGGAGTTGGGACATCTTGTGACAGCTGTACAAAACGTAGATGACCTTTGGAGTACTGTGTGCAGTGTTGGTCACCGTACTATAGAAAGGATATTATTAAACTAGAAAGAATGCAGAAAAGATTTACTAGGATGCTACCTGGACTGGTAGGTTTGAGTTATAAGGAAAGGTTGGATAGACTGGGACTTTTTTTCTCTACAGTGCAGGAAACTGAGGGGTGACCTTATTGATGTCTATAAAATCATGAGAGGCATAGATAAGGTAGATAGCCAACAGCTTTTTCCCATGATCAGGAAGTTTTAAAATTAGAGGGCAGATTTAAGATGAGAGGGGAGAGATACAAAAGGTTCCAGAAGGGCAATTTTTTCACACAGAAGGCAGAGAGTATCTGGAATGGGCTGCCAGAGGTAATGATGGAAACGAGTACAGTTTTGTCATTTAAAAAATATCTAGATAGGTGCATGGATGGGATAGGTATGGAGGGATATAGATCAAATGCAAACAAATGGGACTAGTTTAATTGTGAAAACTGGGCAGCATGGACAAGTTTCATGCTATAGACCTCTATGACTCTCTAACTCCAGACTAAACAAAGAAGGGACGCATATTAGCAACCAAGCACCACCAGTTAGCAACCACTCAAGCCCAAATCAATGGAACAAACATTAAAAGGACATTTAGCAATTAACAAAGCCATCCAAACTATAAGTAGTAATTAAGCAGAATTTCTTGACTAGCAAAAGCTATAGGAAGATCCAGAAGCTCTGGGAAAGATATAAAAATAAGACATATCTGTAGATTGGGAAGAGACCTTCAGAGGAGACCGGAATTGTAAAAGACAGAGACCAGCTGACCGTCGGGAGAGAGAAAGAAGAAAGAAAGAGAGAAAGAGAAAGCAGCTTCACAGTCCCACTGACAGAAACAGACAGAGAGAAAAAGCAACTGTAAGTCTACAAGAGAGTTGGGAAATATCGTAAGCTTAAGGGGCCAAATAGGATGAAAGGTAGTGTTGTTTTGCTAATGTAACTTGTTTCCTAATAACATTGAGACTGTTTGCATTGGTATCAGCTTGTATTGTAGTGGTTTGACCGCTTCAGTATTGTGGGATACCTGTGCAAATTCCTAACATTCTGGTTTGAGCTGTCTAACTTGTTTAAGGAAGGACTAGACAATGTTCCTAGAAGGTTAGTCTGGACTTCTGGATTTATACATTATTAGTTTCCCTTATGGACAGAGCAAAAAATTATGAATGTGAGGCTGGCATGATTGATACATGTGTTAGGATGTTGTGGATGTAAAATTCTGCCCCAAGTGTCAGGAACTGTTGATAAGTGAGTGAGGGAGTGTAGCACTATGAAAAGTGTGTGTTACTGGAGTAGTGGTGAAAAGGAAATGTTATGTGAAGATCCATTCACTAACATTGATCACCAGTGTGAATTGTTAGATCTCTCGTGGCATTGTTATCATTTCTTGTGGTACAGAGTCCTAGAGTTGATCTCCCTGTTCAAGCTCTTTTCTGAGAATTGTCCTTGAGGGTCTTCTGGAACCATGACAACAACATAGCCACCCATCTTCACCACTAATGCCTCCAGCAACACATCTGCCACTCTGGATTCCTGTCTCTACCTTGGTGATGAATTTTCTGATGTTTAAATTGCAACAATTTTCTTCCATACATTTTCCTTACTTTTAAGAAGGCATCCTAACTAAAAGAAGGGAAGCCTGCATACACCACACAGTTTCCAAAGACTGTCAGTAACCCTGCTTGCCACAGTGACATTAGGCAGTGTTTAGGAAAGAACAGCAATGAGAGAGTCACTCAGCCCAACAATGTATTCATTCAAATTGAGTGGCCACAGCAAATTTGCATGTTGTCCACCTCAACCTGAAGAGAAGCGGCAAATCAAGAATTGCAACACCCAGAAAATAGGGGGCAAATTAATCTTGAGCCAATTGTCCCTTACAAATCTCTTTGGTAAACTGTCTGAAATTCAAAGAATTCACAAAGCCTGGAAAAACTCTAAGTTTGAATCCTAGACTGAGCTGAGTAAACTGGTTTCAAATCGAATGGATTTACTAGTCTCAGATCATGGTGGTGGAAATTAGCCATAAACTCTTTGCCTGGTTGAGTTTAGCAGATATTTGAGGGTAGGATTGGACTCTGTTTTGACACCCTTCACACTTAAATAGTTTACTGACACTTTTGTAAAGGTTCAGATACTGGGAAAGGCACTAAAGATTACCTGAGCCTACGAGATTAAAGATTCAGTGCCATTATGGTAGAAAGATAGAGAGGACACCAGAAAATTCCCACTGTCAGGAAAGGAGAGAGAACAAAATTACTATGGAAAGAAAGAGGAGATTTTTGACAGAATTTACTATGAAAATAATACAGTGAATTCCAAGGGGTAAAAAGTTCCAGGATATGTTGTAGGTGATATTTTATTTGTAATATATGCTTTGAGGCTAAACTGCATCCTGCCATGCATTGCACAAATTAGAAAACGTTGTTCAACTACTGTTCTGTAGCACTTTATTTACATTCTGCTCTGGTAAACTCTTCTTTATTTTATGACAGCATTCAGAAATACTTGAATAACAGGGAAGCCAATCTTTGGTACAGATTTAGTCATGCCATTATTCACTAGATGGTGAAGTTTTGCCATATCTTATTATGTTAAAGGTGCTATATAAATACATTTATTTTTATTTATGCTTGCAGAAATTAGAGGAGCTCTATTTCTTGGTGGCTTGCTTTTAATGTTAGTGGGAGCTGGTGAGATTTTCTATTTTCTCCTAACATCACAACCATTGAATAATAAATTTGCCAAGTTCACAGGAAGCCAAATGAATCATATAAATGTGGTCTCACACTGTGTGGAAGTTAGCCTCGATTGCACTGTGTTTGATCGTTGTAACTATTAACTTTGGCTCAAAGTGCTTGCACAATTTGTGCTTTTTCCATGGTGCCTACATGTTTACATTTACAATGGACACCAGATGTGGCACCTTGTTGTAGATTACCATTTTTAGAAGAAGAAAAATTGGCTAGCTTATGTAAATAACCAACTGGTAACTATGTTGAAGAAGGATCAGTTGATCCATGAGTGAGAGTGGAGGGTGGGTGGGGATGTAATGGATGTAGGAACATTTAGTATCATTACATAGTACTCCTGACTACTGCATCACTTTTGCTAAGAATATCCTATTCCACAAGCAGGGCATGGTGGTACAGGAGCACACAGTCAGCAGAGTAATGAGTGATTCAACATTGATTCCAGATTTAAGTCCCATGGCGTCAGGTCAAATAGGAGAAAGGAAATCTCCTGCAGATTTCTACCCTTTCTGAAGAATCAGTGCTTCTCCATGTTGAACAACATTTGGAATTATCACTGAAGATTGAAAGGACATAGAATGTACTTGGGTTGGGTAATTATGCATCCTATAGTAGAGTAGAGTCATAGAGTCATAGAGATGTGAACATGGAAATAGACCCTTCGGTCCAACCCGTCCATGCCGACCAGATATCCCAACCCAATCTAGTCCCACCTGCCAGCACCCGGCCCATATCCCTCCAAACCCTTCCTATTCATATACCCATCCAGATACCTCTTAAATGTTGTGATTATACCAGCGTCCACCACTTCCTCTGGCAGCTCATTCCATACACATACCATCCTCTGTGTGAAAAGGTTGTCCCTTAGGTCTCTTTTATATCTTTCCCCTCTCACCCTAAACCTATGCCCTCTAATTCTGGACTCACCACCCCAGGGAAAAGACTTTGTCTATTTATCCTATCCATGCCCCTCATGGGTTTATAAACCTCTATAAGGTCACCCCTCACCCTCCGACGCTCCAGGAAAAACAGCCCCAGCCTGTCCAGCCTCTCCCTATAGGTCAAATCTTCCAACCCTGGCAACATCTTTGTAAATCTTTTCTGAACCCTTTCAAATTTCACAACATCTTTCCTATAGGAAGGAGACCAGAATTGCACGCAATATACCAACAGTGGCCTAACCAATATCCTGTTCAGCCACAACATGACCTCCCAACTCCTGTACTCAATACTCTGACCAATAAAGGAAAGCATACCAAACACCTTCTTCACTATCCTATCTACTTGCGACTCCACTTTCAAGGAGCTATGAACCTGCACTGCAAGGTCTCTTTGTTCAGCAACACTTCCTAGGACTTAACCATTAAGTGTAGAAGTCCTGCTAAGATTTGCTTTCCCAAGATGCAGCACCTCACATTTAGCTAAATTAAACTCCTCTCAGCCCATTGGCCCATCTGATCAAGATCCCATTGTAATCTGAGGTAACCTTCTTTGCTGCCCACTACACCTCCAATTTTGGTATCATCAGCAAACTTTCTAACTATACATCTTATGCTCACATCCAAATCATTTATATAAATGATGAAAAGTAGAGGACCCAACACTGATCCTTGTGGCACTCCACTGGTTAGTTTGATAGTTTTACTTCTCATTAAGCTAGTCAGGCCCTGAAGGTCACAGCTGTCTGACAAGACTTATATGAGGCAGTGAAAGAACCAACTAGAGGGAAAACCTTCTTGACCACTTCCACACCAATTCATCTGTTTCAGATATGAAAGTATATGAGTTTCTATGAGTCTTTGAGAGTATTCGGCAGGAGAAACTACCTTATTTTTTATGAGACGAAGTCTTATTATTGAAGGTAATACTTTTGATGTAGTATACATGAAATTTAATTAGGCTTTTGTTATGGTCTCTTATAGACTGGGTAAGAATGTAGGAGTCTGTAGGATCTTAGGCAAAGAAGCACATTAAATCCAAAATTGGCTGAGAGGCAGGAAACAGACGGTGATGGTGCAGAAATGTTTCTATTTCTAGTGGGGTTTGGCAAAGCTCGGTGCTGGGGTCTTTGCCTTTTGCGGTGTATATTAATAATTTGGATTTAAATGGAGGGTGTATGGTCAAGAAGTTTGAGGATGACACAAAAATTGATAGGGTGGTAAATAGTGAGGAAGACAGCCATAAACTGCAGATATCAACGGACTGGTCAAGTGTGCAGAGTGTCAAATGAAATCCAATCCAGAAAAGTGTGAAGTAATGCACTTAATGAGGAATAACAAGGCAAGGTACCGCAATGTGAGAGGTAGGACTATGAAAAGTACTGTGAATCAGAGGGATTTTGGTGTACATATCCACTGATCCTTGAAGGTAGCAGGGAAAGTGGTGAAGTCATATGGTACCAGGAGCGAGCTGGCAAAATGGATATAGAACTGGCTTAGTCATAGGAGACAGAAGGTAGCAGTGGAAGGATGCTTTTCAGAATGGACGGTTGTGACTAGTGATGTTCCACATGGATCAGTGCTGGGACCTCTGATTTGGAAGGAAATGTGACTGGTCTAATTAATAAGTTTGCAGATGATGCAAAGATTGATGGAATTACAGATAGTGAGGAGGATTTTCAGAGGAGACAGCATGGTATAGATCAGTTGGATGGGCAGAAAAATGGCAGATGGAGTTTAATCGGATAAATGCAAGGTGATGCATTTTGGAAGACCAAGTACAGGTGGAAATTATATAGTGAATGGCAAAACTCTTAGGAGTATTGATATGCAGTGGACCTGGGTGTGCAGGTCCACAGATAACTGAAGGTGGCAGTGCAGGTAGATATGGTTGTAAAAAAGACCTATGACATGCTTGCCTTCATTGGAAGGGGCATTGAGTATAAGGCTAGACAAGTTATGTTGCAGCTTTATAGAACTTTCGTTAGGCCACACTTGAAATACTGCATACAGTTCTGGTCACCACTCTACCAGAAGGATGTGAATGCTTTGGAGAGACTACAAAAAAGATTTACCAGGATGTTGCCTGGTATGAGAGATTTTAGCTATGATAAAAGGGTGGATAGATTGGGTTTGTTTTCACTGGAGCACAGGAGGTTGAGGGGCGACATGATAAAAGCTTATAACATTGTGAATGGCATGGATAGAGTGGAAAGTATGAAGATTTTTCCCAGGGTGGACAGGCAATTACGAGGGGACACAGGTTCAAGGTGCTTGGCAGGGGGAGTGTGAAAGGTGTGTTTTTCCACATTAAGGGTGATGAGTGTCTAAAAAGTGCTGCCAGAAGAGGTGGTGGAAACAGACACAATAGGTATTCAAGAAGTACCTGGACGAATACATAAATAGAAAGGGAATAAAGGGATACAGATCCTGTAAGAGAAGACAGTTTTAGTATGGAAGGGTGCAGACTTGGAGGGCCAAAGGACCTGTTGTATGCTGTATTGTTATTTGTTTGTTTGAAAGTAGACAAGATGATTAAGAAGCACATGGGATATTTGTTTTTATTAGCTGAGGCACAGAATACAAGAACAAGGAAGTTATGTTGGAGCTATATAAAATGATTGTTAGGCCACATCTGGAGTACTGCATGCAGTTCTGGTTATCACATTATAGGAAGCATGTAAATGTACTGGAGATGGTGCAGAAGAGATTTATCAGGATGCTGTCACAGCCTGAGGATCTTTGTTTTCCATGGAGTAGCAAATGTCAAGAGGGTACCTGATGGAAATATATAAGATAATGCATAGCATTGATAGGGTGGATCGGAAGGCACTTTTTCCATTAGTAGATGGGTCAATAACCAGGAGGCATGGACTTAAGATCAGAGGCAGAAGGCTAAGATGAGAATTGGGAATGTTGATTTTATGCAGAAGGTTGTGGCAATTTGGAATTCAATGCCTGAAAGGGTGATTGAGTCAGAAACTCTCTTAACATTAAGCAGTGATTAAATATTTACTTGTGTTGCCAACATCTCTGGGACTATAGGCCAAAAGCTGGAAAACAGAGTTAGTGTAGTTGGATTTTTGTTGCTTAGCACAGTCACAGTCAGACAAATGACCTCCTTCTGTGCTATAAACATTCTGAGATTTCAAGCATTAATTTCCTCCATTATGTTTTGTAGCACATTGCTGTGTAAAATAGGATAGATTCCAGTGACATCAAGCAACTGAAAATTGAACATTAATGTGGCAATGTGAATCATCATCAAGACAGGCAACCAACCCTGGTTTAATGAGAAATGTAAATCAGTGGGTCACATGCTGTTCTAAGTGTATTTAAAAATTCTCGTGACATCTTGGTTAAGGCAGTAACACTGGGGACAGTATTTTCCCAACCCTGGCATGGTTGGCTTAGAGGCAGGGTGGTGGACCTGGTTGAATCCATAACACATATCAGCCACTGGAGATGTTTCACTTGATTAAGGCAGACAGCCAAATTAAATAATTAAAGCCCCAAATAGCAGCAACTTAATCCCTGTTGTATTGGAGGCTATTGGGAGACCATCAGAGCAAGAGACTCCATCTTCTAAAGAGAAGACTGCTGACAGCAAAGGCTGGCAGCAAAGGCTGGCCCAATTGCTGCCACTGAAAAGGTTGCTTTCCACTCCGACAGGCTTACCAGCTTAGCCCTCTAAATTAATAGTTTAAATTTATGCGTCTGAGTGCACTTCAATATTGAGGCATACTCAATGTATCCTGCCTGCCTCAGGCTGCCAAGGTTCTACAACTACAGAGCTGTGATTGACCTAACAGCAATGAGAGCCCAGCAACTACCCTTAATATTACACTGAGCACCAAGGTGACCAATTAAGATGCCATTTCTAGGAAAACAGTGAACTCTAGACCCAGTAAGAATGGGCTTAGGAGCCCCATTTACTCATAACATCGAGGCCACAGAGTTCTTGGCAAAGTTTTGCCCTGCAGTTCAGTTGGTTATATTCTTACCGCTGCATCTTAAGATTCCAGGTTCAAGATGCACTCCAGGACCTCAGTATAAACATCAATGCTGACATTTCAGTGCTGCACTGTGGGAGTGTCCCATGTCAGGGGTAATATCTTTAACCAAATTGGATGTTAAAGCAAAGCCCTGACTTCTCTCAAATGTGGGAATAAAAAAGTCCACAGTGCTATTTTGAAGGGATGGGAAGTTATTTCTGCTGTAGTGGATATGTAAAGGTTAATCTAAGAGCTAAAAGGATTCTTTATTCAATTTAATATATAGCACAGCCACTGAGTGAAGCATTGTCCAACTGGAGGTAGTTCAAGCACACAGCAGGTCAGGCACAGTCTCTTCATGGAAACTGATGCCTCTTACCTACCTACTGTAAGTAATGTTTAATATGCCTGTAAGCATACTTACTGAACTGTAATAAACTACATCTTATTATCAAGGACAAGAGCCTCTTTGCTGAGACTTACTCATGTTTCATACTTCACCATAGATTACTAGGAAGTCCCAAAACTTGCATAGGAAAATGGGCTGGTGGCAGCACTGTATTCTAACCACAAGTAGTTAGTAATCAAAGCATCACATCATACAATAATGTGGTGACATGATGTCCTTCTCATCAGTGCCAAGAGTGAATACGTTAAAAACAAAAATTCAGTTAAGCATTTTTTTAGAAATTTACTTTTTTATTGACAGACTGCAGCTGTCCCTTTAAGTGTGACTCTTCAGGAAAATGCAATTTTTAAAAAATGACATCAAACAAATGCCAGCTCCTTATTTTCATATGCACATTGCCTAAGGCAAGTGTCTAACATGGGCTCTAGACATCTCCTTTGATGCCTATATCAATGTGGCAGATAGTACGCTTGAGACTCACATGACACTATGTCTGCCATATTGGATGCTTTGTTGCCAGCTTTGCTTCTGATTTCTAGGCTGATGATCGCAGCAATAAATCTTCAGTCATGAGGAAGTTCAGGGAAAGGTGATCAAAGATATTTCAATTTTTCATTGTATATAAATACAAAGACTACTCATATTTGCTTAGTGATTGAAATTTTATGCACTTTTCAAATAATAATGTGTTTCCTTCATTGTGATGTTATCATTAAGAAAATATAGAAGGGAACTGATGAAATGGACATAGTTCTATGGAAGAAATTGAACATGTTGCAACATCTACAGCTAACATCACAGCTTGCTAATTATTTAAGGTGCTCAGCTTTGTAGTTCACAGGTTGAATCCTTGAGTGATGTTTCTGCAGAGGCATTACATTGCAGCTGACAATAGATTAGGCTAAACTCACTTCTTAGATTCTTACTATGTGTGATTGCTTTTGATATAAACACCATTAACAAGAGAGTAATGCTCAGTGAGAAGTCCGTCTATGAAGAAAACTAATCTTCTAATCCAAGATATTGCTTCATCCAGTCAAAGGCAATAGCAATATATTCCTTTCCTTTCTATGTTTGCATCAATAATATAGATTGCAGGTAAAACTAACACTACATAAATAATATGGTGAAGGCATTTTGAAGTTGGTGCTTTTTTTTGGTAAGTTGTTTCAATCATAATTTATTCATTCAAAAAAGAGCAATGCATTGACGTTCCAATGAACAGTCCTTCCCACCAGCTAGATAAACCAATGTGTTGCTCTGTTTGCAGATATGGGCTGTAAAGCTTTCATTAAGAGTGAAAATGGCATGCGTTTAAATTGCATTTGGGCAGATGGGGAGGTTAAATTAGTTCATTAGATAAATCTGGAATTAAAAGTTATGATATCAGTGACAGTGACCATGATGGGTTATTTATAAAAAGGCATCTGAATTAATTAGGTAGGAAATTGCACTCTGGGTTATCTCAATTATAAATCTGTCAGTCGGTTCAAGTAGTGTATGCTATTCATTGGTTATATTAGTGCTGGTTGGCTCTTGAAGTCTTAACACTCTTCAGTATTGATAGCAGTGAAATTTTTTTATTCCACTCCAATACAAGCACGTATTCCCATCTAGTTGACTGTATGAAACAAATTTATTTTGCCAGTTCACAATGGATTTTCATACTGTTATGAGTCTAGGAAGCCCATTGAAATTTCCTGCTAGCTAACCTTTGACCTAGCGTTTCTCAACCAAGTGTCCCTTCACATTACATAGTTTAAATCCTTCTGCCATTTGAAGAAAATTGAGGTCAAGACATGCCTTCCCATTCCAAAAGACAATAGACAATAGACAATAGGTGCAGGAGTAGGCCATTCAGCCCTTTGAGCCTGAGAATTCTTGATTGTGAAGTACATATATGTTTTCTATTTCTTTTGTCCTCTGTGTTAGAAAGTTGCCTGCAATTTACCTTTAATCTTCAGGGCTCACTACTTGATAATACAGTGACACTTGAGGGAGAAAATAGAATTACAGATAATGGTATTACAGCTGAGGAAAGGCAACTGCAGAGGCATGAGAGGGGAACTGGGTAGAATTGACTGGGAGAGGAGCATAGCAGGAAAGATTATGGAACAGCAATAGCAGGAACTTCCGGGAGTAATTCAGGATACAGAGCAGAGATTCATCCTGAGGAAAAAACAGCATTGTACAGGGAGGATGAGGCAACCATGGCTGACGAGGGAAGTCGGGAATAGCATTAAAGTAAAAAAGAAAGCATTTAATGTGGCAAAGGGCAGTGGGAAACCAGGGTATCGGGAAGTTTACAAAGACCAACAGAGGGCAAAAATAAATGGAGGGAGAAGATTAAATATGAGGGGCGTAAGCTAGCCAGTAATATAAAGGAAGACTGTAAGAGTTTCTTTAGATATATAAAGGGCATAAGAGAAACAAAAATGGATATTGGGCTGCTGGAAAATGACACTGGAAAGACAGTCGTGGGGAGAAAGGAAATGGCTGAGGAACAGAACAATTACTTTGCATTAATCTTCACAGTAGAAGACATGGTTAATATACTAAAAATTCAAGAGAGTGAGGGGGCAGAGCTGAGTATGGTGGCCATCACCAAGGAAAAGGTGCTAGAAAATATGAATGGCCTGAAGGTGGATAAATCACTTGGACCAGATGGACCACATCCCAGAGTTCTAAGGGAGATAGCTGAAGAGATAGCGGAGGCATCAGTGGTGATTTTTCAGGAATTGCTAGAATCAGGAAGGATCTCAGAGACTGGAAAATTGCTAACATAACACCCCTGTTTAACAAGACAGTAAGGCAAAAGATGGAAAATTATAGACCAATTGGCCTATCCTCAGTTGTGGGTAAGCATGAAGGATGAGATTTATGAATACTTGGAAGCGTATGATAAAATTGGGCAAAGTCAGCATGGTTTCATCAAGGGGAGGTCATGCCTGATAAATCTGCTAGAATTCTTTGAGGAAGTAACAAGCAGGTTTGACAAAGGCGAGCTAATGGATGTTATCTAACTGGAATTCAAGAAGGCCTTTGACAAAGTGCTGCATTGGAGGCTACTGAGTAAGCTAAGGGCCTATGGTGTTAAAGGTAAAGTACTAGCACAGATAGAAGCTTGACTGTCTGGCAGAAAGCAGAGTGGAGAAAAAATAGCCCTTCTCAGGAGGTGACAAGTAGCATTTCGCAAGGCTCAATGTTTTCACTTTGTATATTAATGATTTAGATGAAGGAACTGAGGGCATTCTGGCTAAGTTTGCAGACAAAAGTAGATAGAGGGACAGGTAGCATTGAGAAGGCAGGGAGGCTGCAGAAGGATTTGGACAGGTTAGGAGAGTGGGCAAAGAAGTGGCAGATGGTGTACAATGTGGGAAAGTGTGAGGTCATTCACTTTGGTAGGAAGAATAGAGGCATGCGCTATTTTCTAAATGGGGAGAAAATTCAGAAGTCTGAAGTGCAAAGAGACTTGGGAGTTCCAGTCCAGGATTCTCTCAAGGTAAACTTGCAGGTTGAATCAATAGTTAGGAAGTCAAATGCAATGATGGCATTTATTTCGAGAGGACTTGAATACAAAAGCAGAGATGTACTTCTGAGGCTCTATAAGACTGATCAGACCACATTTGGAGTATAGTGTCTAGTTTTGGGCTCCATATCTCAGGAGGGATGTACTAGTCCTGGAGCGTGTTTAGAGGAAGTTCACGAGAATGGTCCCAGGAATGAAAAGCTTAACATATGAGGAACACTTGAGGACGCTGGGTCTGTACTTGATAGAGTTTAGAAGGATGAGGAATGATCTAATTGAAACATACAGAATATTGAATGGCCTGGACAGAGTGGATGTTGGGAAGATTTTTTCATTAGTGGGAGAGGCTAGGACCCAAGGGCACAGCCTTAAAGGGAAGGCCTTTTAGAACAGAGATAAGGAGAAAACTATTCAGCCAGACAGTGGTGAATCTACGGAATTCATTGGAGCAGAGTTAAGTCTATTTAAGACTGAGGTAGATAAGTTCTTGAGTATAAACGGGATCAAAGGTTACAGAGAGAAAGTGGAGGAATGGGGTTGAGAAACTTATCAGCCATGATAGAATGGTGGAACAATCTCGATGCGCTGAATGGCCTGAATTCTGCTCCTATGTCTTATTGTCTCTGACCTGAGATTTGTGAGCTGATCATTGGTGTAAATATCAGCTTACCAAATGTATCTATTTTCTTGAGGAACACATTAGGTTTTTGTTCTGTTTGAGATTGTTCTACCTCACTAACCTCTTCATAGAATCATAGAATTCCTACACTGCAGATACAGTCATTTGAACCATCGAGTCTGCACCAAACCTCCGATAAGCATCCCACCCTGTCCCTCCAGGGATCTTAAGCTTTATTCTTGGAGACTCTGTTGATTGAATTGGGAATGTTCCCATATATTGGTGATGCAGCTGGTCCCTGCTTCAGAGTTGCTATTTCTCCTTCTCATGGAAGTTGCCACCTCTCCTGCTAAAATTGAAGATTTCCATCTTGCTGTTATTCAAGTTGAGGACTCCTACATTTGAACCTTACCAGATCGGAATGTTTTTATCATTGACTGGAGCATTCTTCCTTGTTGAGAATTCCACAAATCTAGTCCATTGACATGATTGAAATAAAGCAAGTATAGCAATAAGGATTGGTTGTGTTAGAGTCTTATCAAGTGAATTGCAAAGCAAATAAGAATTTTAAAGGTTAACGGGGCTTTCAAAGTATGTTAAAGCCTCTTTGGACTTGCCAAGAGCTGTTGCAAGAGCTGATGTGTTGCATTATGACATTTAGAGGTGGGGTTTGGGGGGGTCATCATTAAAATAAATAAGAGGCAGGGGAATGAGTTTATCCACAAGGTTATACAATTACAGTAAAGAAAACTAAGCTATTTTCCTGATTGTTAAATTTTAGATAACAACTTTGTGAAAAAAGATCCTGTAGTCTCATGCGAAATATTTGATAAGTATATGTTCAAGGTGTGCAGAAAACATTACATTGAGGAACTGCCTGACCCAACAGGTTATGGTAAGGAGCAATTTGAAGTTGGAAAACCATATGGTTTAGATCTAGACTTTAAAGAATTTGTTCAATTCAGGGACAGAGGAACAAAGTTTGCACCATGCTTTCGAAATAATAGTGGTATACCTAGTATGGATGGTATTCACATCAGTTTTCTAAAACCTAATCCAAGCAAGAGAGAAGAGAATAGAAAGGCTCTCGGAAGAAAAACCTTTAGTGGTGGTGCAGTGGTAATGTCACTAAACCGATTTACTCTAGGCCAAAGACAAAGGTCTGAAGATATGGTTTAAATCCCACCATGTTAGTTGGTGAAATTCAAATTCCATTAGTAAATCTGGAATATAAAGCTAGAATCAGCAATGATGACATGAACTGAATTTTACAAAAAAAAAACTTTGGGAAATTTCATGGAGGGTTTTTCTCCTTGAGATCTACTGAGATATTTAAATGTGATTCTCCACTGTTTACCTCATTATATAAGCAACATGCCCCTATAACATTCTGCTCATTAGCTGTAGAAGTACTCACTGTTGCTGGGACCTTCCAGGATTCACATAGCTGATGCAATTCTTAAAGACCAGTTGTTCATAAGGTCAAATAACAACAGCTAGGATTAATCATTCACATACTGGAAGTGAAATGAAACAAAGGTTTGAGGGCACATAGGTAGCGTGAAATGTCATTGGAAATAGAATTTTGCATTCATAAATGTATGCCACTTTATATCATCACCTGTCTGGTTGAACATCACAGTAATTGCAGCTAAAAGGATGAAGCTACAGAGATTACCCGTTCTGAGCATCTTACCATGTTAGAACTGTCTAAAAGAGTGTTACTTTTTTGCTAAAGACAAACATATCATACCATTTGTCCTAGTTAAACATGGGAGCATCACATGTTGGAAAGCCTTCAAACAGTTGTTCATGTTAACTTTTATTGAACAACAGGAAAATAAAAGAAACAACAAAGCAGTTACATTTGCTGCTTGCCTCTTGAACAACACGTAATGTACTGTCAATGAATGATCAATGCACTCAGTTCATATCTATTAGAATTAGATGTCAATTAGTCCTGTCTGGCTAGTTGTGCCCAATGCTGCACCGCTCTATCATGCTGGAAGTGATGTTCCTTCCGCTCCATATGTCATCTTCTCCTCGGAAGACTACTGCTCCCAGCTTCATTATCCATTACATCCCTTCTATGCCTGCTCCAATTACATTTTAATTTTTCTGTACTTTTGATTGTGGACTGTAATGGGAAAAAGACTGTTTAGGAAACCAAGGATTGAGTAGGGGGATTGCTGCACTTTTTAAAAGCAAGCTACCAGCACTTACTTTAAATTCCATTTACACTGCTGTTTGTTTGAACAGTGGGGGGCAGTTAGTCACAGATGAAATGGCACTAGGAAGTGCATACAAGGTGAGATTCAGCCACCAACAAGTAGCTGATTGGTCTATGGAGTGAGGACTATCGTCTTCCGCCTGGGAAAAATTGTGAGATTGGTAGCTGAACAAGTTGTGGGTGTGAATGATATAGTCAGAAATCTTTGGAACTCTGAAAGAGGAGCGGTGTCTTTTTCTCTGCAGCAAAACCTACCTAAGGTCTGAAGACAGAGGGTTTATTTTGCCTCAGCAGTTATTGTAAACTGGCTTTTAACCAATTATTTTATAAGTTCTGAACCAGTCACTCTGTACTGTGTGCAAGCAAGTGGAAGTAACTGGAGAAGAGATCAAAGAGCAAAAAATCCTGGTAAGCCAAAAGGATCATTTCAACAAACCCTGTGGATAAGAACCATTGAACGACCTTCCCAGATTTTCCCTCCAACCATAATACCAATTTTTTTTGTCTATCTGCGTCCATTCTGTATGTGTTTATAAGGTGATTTTTACAAGGGGGTTAGAGTTTTAATTAGTAGGGTTAGATATTGACAGTTCATAGTTGTTTATTTGTAGCTAGACCTATTTATTTGAAATAAATAATAATTCCTGTTAAGTACAGAATCCTGGTCTATGTTTACTGTCAAACTGATAAACCGAGGCATTTGTATACTTCTATAAAATCATTTACTCATAAAGAAAATTCCAAGAATTGCAGGGCTCAATTTAAAGTGTGCTACCCTAGTGAGCCATGACGCAGTGTGCGAGCCACCGCACCTGACAATAATGCAACATACTCTGCCTGGACTGTATTGCAAGGCCTCACCAGACTCAATAAAAGCATCATTTTATTTTTAGCAGGCCCATCATCCACAGACTGCAGGACTACTCCACAATAGCCCTGGTAGGGGAATATCTTTGAGGAGAAAGTGAGGTCTGCAGATGCTGGAGATCAGAGCTGAAAATGTGTTGCTGGAAAAGCACAGCAGGCCAGGCAGCATCCAGGGAACTGGAGAATCGACGTTTCGGGCATAAGCCCTTCTTCGGGTAGCGGAATAGGCTGTATTGTACTCAAGTTTTTTCCTCAGTTGAGTAAACAGTGTCAGCAGCCATATTTGCAGACAGTAGCTCTGGTCTTTTAGCAGCTATACTTGTAAGGCATCCAGCCCTTGCAGTGAAGCAGGAACATTAGAATTCTAATGGATACAGGCATCATGGCAGTTCCAGGTACCTGTGAACATCTGTAAAATGTAGTACCAATGATTACCAATGACTTATACATTGACTGAATGGAGCTCTTTTCTATTGATGAAGTTGGCATTATGATGTGACTCTTTCCAAGTGAAGTGTATATTGTCAATAGTACCCTGCACCTGGGAAAAATCAGCTATGTTGACAAAGCCTACCGGCTGAGCTGCAGATCTGATCTCAAAGGGAAATGAAATGAAATTGTGTGAACCAACATGAATTGCATCAGCCTTGACACAATTGTGGATTGAGGATTGGCAGATGGTTTTCAATCCAGAAAAATGTGAGGTGATGCATTTAGGCAAGACTAATTTTAAAGCAAATTATACAATGAACGAAGAGCCTTAGGAAAAGTTGATGGGCAGAGAGATCTGGGAGTGCAGGTCCATTGTAC
Source organism: Chiloscyllium plagiosum (assembly GCF_037043375.1). Lineage (NCBI taxonomy): Eukaryota > Metazoa > Chordata > Chondrichthyes > Orectolobiformes > Hemiscylliidae > Chiloscyllium > Chiloscyllium plagiosum. The sequence goes on from NW_028270147.1 coordinate 68,716,215, forward strand.
CCTGAAGGTTGCTGCACAGGTGGATAGACTGGTCAAGAAGGCATATAGTATGCTTGTCTTCATTGGACGGGGTAGAGTATAAGAGCTGGCAAGTCATGTTAAAATTGTACAAGACATTGGTTCGGCCGCATTTAGAATACTGTGTACAGTTCTGGTCGCCACATTACCAAAAGGATGTGGACGCTTTGGAGACGGTGTAGAGAAGGTTTACGAGGATGTTGTCTGGTATGGAAGGTTCTAGCTATGAAGAAAGGCTGAGTAGGTTAGGTTTATTTTCAGTAGAAAAAAGGAGATTGAGGGGGGAACCTGATTGAGGTTTACAAAATCATGAAGGGTATAGACAAGCTTTTTCCCAGGGTAAAGAATTCAATAACGAGAGGTCACGCTTTCAAGGTGAGAGGTGGAAGGTTTAAGGGGGATACACATGGTAAGTACTTCAGACAGAGGGTGGTGGGCGTTTGGAACATGTTGCCAGCAGAGGTGGTAGAGGCAGGCACAGTAGATTCATTTAAGATGCGTCTGGACAAATGCAGGAGTAGGTGGGGAGCAGAGGGATACAGATGCTTAGGAATTGACCAACAGGTTTAGACAGTACATTTGGATCGGCTCAGGCTTGGAGGGCCGAAGGGCCTGTTCCTGGACTGTAAATTTCCTTTGTTCTTTGTTCTATGCAGACCCACAGTGATCCCTGGAAGCAGCCAGGTCCTTAGCAAAGGAGTGCAGTTGTCACATTGACCATTAGGATTTTCTGACCACCCATCCATTTAGTTGCAACTCCAGCTCCCACAGATGACACATTTCTGTAAAGGTGTGCTGGGACATCCTCAGTCCTTGGTAAAAATGCATTTCACTCATCTGGAGCAAATGACATTGAGAATAATAGACTCTGGGCCTCCTGTACATTCTTGGAGGGACTTGCTGCTGTGGCTGCTTCATGTGGATGCTGTTTGGCAGCTGCTGAAAGTTGCTGCTGGTCTTGGTCTTGATGACACATTTGTTCTCACCTCAGTTACTCTGCAGCTTCATTGTTCTGCAGCCACAGTAGTAATAATCCCACCTGTGGGTGGATCTTTTGGTCACGGCTCCAAAGAACCTATGTGAGGAATATCAGAATCAAAATAGGATCTTAGTAACGTGAACAGTTAGCATTCACCTCACACACAAGTGACAGTTTAGCATAGTCCCTGGTACAGTGGGACATTGGAGGACCTGATAAGAAGGGTCGTAGAGTGTCTCTACATCGACCTTTAACATGGCAGATTTTATTCCGATGTATATCAAGTCATGTCATGTAAATACTGTGAAGATTCTAAATGTGGTGAAATTACTGAAACCTTGCCAAAACCCCCATATCACCAAAGAAATGCAGCTTGGCATGTAAGAACATGTTGTCAAATACTTACAGTTCAAGGAGAGAGAAAATCAGCTCCACCCCCTTGTTTAACCTCTGAAACTTTGTATTGTTTTTGCAAATGGTGTCCACGGGTGACATTTTTTAAGGTCATGTATGATTACTTCCGTTTCAGAGAGGATTATGATCAATTTACAATGACAAATGACATGGTCAAGATTGCTTTCTGTCAGGATTTGTAGTCTTGTTGGTCACTACATGTGTTTAACATGCAGAATTCTATGATATACAGATATCTTACACCTCTACTAGGTAGTGTCTGTTTAATGCAATTGCCCCTTGAAGGGTCTCATATCATACACGGTATAGTCCATTTCCTCAGATAGAAAACAAACACTTTTTCCATTCACTCTGGGTGCGGTGACAGCTGTTTTTCCATTTCAATTGCACATTTGCTATTCAAATGAGGATAGAAGCCAGCACAGGTAGCTTTTCACCACCATCCCAACAACCTTCATGCTTCGTTCTTCCTTGCATTCTCTTTGACCCCCATCAGTATTTTCCCCACATAATTCTCTCTATTAAACTTTTATCTCCCGCCTTGACCCAGTGAGCCTTAGGTCTATAGCTGAATAATGCCAACAATTGCAATGCACTGTCCTCTTGCCAAAGCCAGAGTGATGTGACTTGTCAATGATTACCCCCAGGACTGACTGTGGCCTATTCCTCGATTGACTTGGATGTATATCCCCAATTAATAACTGACCACAACTATGACTGATACCTGTGTAGCTACCTAACTTATTGCTAATCTCCAAACTGACTACAACCCACTCTTCAGACTGTCATGATACAGAACCCCTGATACTGAATGCCGCAAGGGATCAACTGATCATGTTGAAGCCATTGGACTAAGATCAGATGATGTCCTTGACTGACTGTGCCAATACCCCCAATTGCTGGCATGCCCCTGACCTGACTGAGGATTTTGATTGATGGATTTTTGATTAAAGTATGTTCAGCATGTTTGCTGCATATGCGACTGGCATGTACTGCAGGTGTTACATTGACGTAATGCAGTGCCATGCTGCAACATGTCTGTCCCCTTAACTGATCAGTGCTGGCAAACCTATTGAAAACAAAAGACTTGAATTTCCACTGAAGCTTTTAAGTGACAATCTTGCTACTAAGCAGTGAGAAGCCTATACGACTTGCACCATAAGGTTTCTTTGTATATCAATGCTCCTAAGCGTCCTGCCATTTACTATATACGTTCCTCTTGCATTAGACCCCCCAGAATGCTTCACCTCACATGTCCAGATTAAACTTGATCTGCCATTTTTCCACCCAACTTTCCAACTGATCTATATCCAGCTGACAATCTTACTCATTACAAATCCATTCCTGGCTTTGTAATTACACTAAAATGTAGAAGTAGTGTGAGTCGAAAATGTGTTGCTGGAAAAGCGCAGCAGGTCAGGCAGCATCCAAGGAGCAGGAGAATCGACGTTTCGGGCATGAGCCCTTCTTCAGGAATGAGGGAAGTGTGCCAAGCAGGCTAAGGTAAAAGATAGGGAGGAGGGACTTGGGGGAGGGGCGTTGGAAATGTGATAGGTGGAAGGAGGTTAAGGTGAGGGTGATAGGCCGGAGTGGGGGTGGGGGCGGAGAGGTCAGGAAGAAGATTGCAGATTAGGAAGGTGGTGCTGAGTTCGAGGGTTGGGACTGAGACAAGGTGGGGGGAGGAAACTGGAGAAATCTGAGTTCATCCCTTGTGGTTGGAGGGTGAACCCTCCAACCACAAGGGATGCTTCTGCCTCGGAACCCTCCAACCACAAGGGATGCTTCTGCCTCGGAACCCTCCAACCACAAGGGATGCTTCCGCCTAGGAACCCTCCAACCACAAGGGATGCTTCCGCCTAGGAACCCTCCAACCACAAGGGATGCTTCCGCCTAGGAACCCTCCAACCACAAGGGATGAACTCAGATTTCTCCAGTTTCCTCATTTCCGCTCCCCCCACCTTGTCTCAGTCCCAACCCTCGAACTCAGCACCAAATTTCTAACCTGCAATCTTCTTCCTGACCTCTCCGCCCCCACCCCCACTCTGGCCTATCACCCTCACCTTATAACCCTCACCTTAACCTCCTTCCACCTATCACATTTCCAACGCCCCTCCCCCAAGTCCCTCCTCCCTACCTTTTATCTTAGCCTGCTTGGCACACTTTCCTCATTCCTGAAGAAGGGCTTATGCCCGAAATGTCGATTCTCCTGCTTCTTGGATGCTGCCTGACCTGCTGCGCTTTTCCAGCAACACATTTTCAGCTCTGATCTCCAGCATCTGCAGTCCTCACTTTCTCCTAGAAGTACTAGGAGACGGCACGTGGGCGGCACGGTGGCACAGTGGTTAGCACTGCTGCCTCACAGCGCCGGAGACCCGGGTTCAATTCCCGCCTCAGGCGACTGACTGTGTGGAGTTTGCACATTCTCCCCGTGTCTGCGCGGGTTTCCTCCAGGTGCTCCGGTTTCCTCCCACAATCCAAAGATGTGCAGGTCAGGTGAATTGGCCATGCTAAATTGCCCGTAGTGTTAGGTAAGGGGTAAATGTAGGGGTATGGGTGGGTTGCGCTTCGGCGGGTCGGTGTGGACTTGTTGGGCCGAAGGGCCTGTTTCCACACTGTAATCTAATCTAATCTAATCTACTGTGAGTCCACAAGTTCTGAATAATATAGCATTGTTCAAAAATGTAAGGCAAGGCAGAGATGTTGCAAGCATCCAAGTTAGCACAGAGTGAATGCTGGGAGGCCTGAGATGAGAGACCATCCCCGCATGTAAAGTGGCCTGGCAGCATCATTATAATAAATGGTATTTGTGTATTCCGAAGTGCAGTATTGAAGTACTGAATTGTATAATAAGTGAGTCAGCAATACGCTATGATAATGTGGTGAGGCTGGTGCATATCTAATGCAACCTCCTTGGATGAAGGATGCAAACGGTTGCTGAGATGTTGAGAAATGCTGAACAAGACTGAGGCCTAGGGGAGCAGGCGCATGCTGAAGCTACCAGGTACTGTTCAGGCTTTTATTTCAGAAGTTGCTATTGTATTTTTACTCTTTATTGCCCAGTAAAATAGCCAACCGCATATAAATGAAGTGAAATTAAGTAATCATGAGATATGAATAAACGTAAATAGGCCTCTCACTGCTTAGTAGTAAGATTCTCACTGTTAAAAGTTTCAATGGAAATTCAGTCTTTTTTTTCCCCACTGTTTGATCTACTGTTTTTCTTATCATATTTTAGCAACTGACTCACCCAGGATGTCCAAGGGCTGGGTGCATTGTGCCCATGAAAATAAGACTGATTATATGACAATAATATTATCAGCAGTAAGGACATTATTTGGGAAGATTCATAGGGACGAGATTTACTCATATTTGGAAAAGAATGAACTTATTAGGGATAGTTAGCATGGCTTTTATAAATTTGATTGAGTTTTATGAGGAACTGACTAAGGTGATTAATGAGGTTAGGGCCATGACGTTTTGACCGATTATGTCATATATATGTAGGAATTTGGATTTTCCTTTATTTTACCCACAAATGCTTTCTTGTGTACTCCCTTAGCTCTCCTAATTTCCCCAGCCCTTCTAGAGACTGTGCCATTATTGAGCCCAAAGTATCGGCCATAAGATTCTTACATTTTCTAAATTCAAAATCTTGGTCCCTTGAAATCCAGAGTTCTGTGGTCTTGGTTGCACCATTTGTCTGTATGGAACATATTTGTCCTGTACTCTTGCTATTTTCTCATTGAATGCCACCCACTGCTCTGACATAGTTTTACCTTCAAGTCATTGGTCCCAGTCCACTTGGGACAAATTATATCTTATGTTAGTCAAATTCATCTTTCCCAGTCTAGACCTTTTATTTCCATCCGTTCCTTATCCATGGCTATCCTAGATGTAACTGAGTTACTGTTACTATCTCCAAAATGCTCTCCTACTAATACACCTTCCACTTCTTAGGCTCATAACTGATTTATGATAATCGTCCCTTCCTTTGGTGGACTTCTGATGTCCTGATTAAGAAAGTTCTCCTGGATGCAATTTAAGAATTTTGCTCCATCCACACCTTGCACAATCAAATTATCTCAGTTAATACTTGGGTAGTTAATTTGACCCCTGGCACTGAACGCCACGGCTATATACTCCCAATCCTTGACTCTTGGAGTTATTGGAACTTTCTCCTATTTTCTGCCTCCTCCACAAAGCCCCAGGGAATATTTTGAAAGCTGGCTTTTGAAAAAAAAATTATGTCATTCTTCAGTTTTCCAGGTGTGATTCACTTTCTCGACAACTGCCAGAACTGACTCCTACGACAACTTGGCACATGCCAAGTCTAAGGAGTCCAGACAGGCTTCATGTGGCACTACAAAACTACAATTTTCAGCTTTTTTGTTCATGCATAGAGCCAAAGAACATTGTGGTTAGTATAATCTGCATGTTGAAATCATGCAAATAAGAAGGCAGGTCAAAGTTGGCCTGGTGCTTGGAATTAAGTTGACTGTGTATTGGTTAATGATGTATTGCAATCCCTGTACCTATTTTCTGAGGTTACCCAATTTAGTTCCTTATGTGCCTTGCCGTGATGACTTGTGCCAACAATACATGTAAGGTGAGTCATAGGCCTTAGACAAAAAGGATGAGCAAACTAGGGACCAGGGCATCACATGAACAATAGAGTGACTCACTTTGACTACATCTTCAAATATCTTCAATTGATAGGTTGTCCAGCAGAACTGTCAAAGATCAAACAGCAGCTCATCTTCCCATATTCTCAAATAGTATCCTATAATCTCTATTTAACTTTAAAAATTAACCCCTGACATTTGTTTTCTAGACTTCTCTCCTGAAGGGATGACTCACACTCAGTTACATTTCCCCACAATTGGTTCTCAGTATACTGTATTCTCATTTTTAAATCTATTTCCAAGTATCAGTAGGAGATTCCACTAGTGGAGGCTTTCAATCACATCTAACAGGGATTGATCTTCTAATTTTGAAGATGAATTAACAGATACCAAAGTAAACTAGATACTGACTGTACTTAAATTATACAAATAAGCACATAATAGAAATGATATATTTAAATATCCAAAGGCAATTAAATCAAAAATGTTTTATAGGATAAAAATGTACAAGTTTTGTTCAAAATCATACAAAGTTCTAAGTTTGACAACAAAAGAATGAATGAACAACAATCAAGTTAAGCCTAAAGTTTCAAAAAAAGTTTCATTTTCAACTAACACCAGAGAGATTAGGGGAGCAAGAATGATAAAATTGTGGGGAAATCAATTCTGTTCAATTTCCATCTATTGAACTGTAAGTTGGATATTCGAGTGGGCCTTGTGGAAAGCCATGAACACCCTAATTTGAAACAGACACAAGTTTCACTAATGTATTATAATGAAGTAACAATTTTGATATCAATATGGTTTTGTGTTATTTCTATTGCTATGTCCATTTCAGTTTGAGTGCTGGTAGACAGCAGTTGATTCAAGCAAGACTTGTTTTAACACTATGCAATTCTCAATAGGTAATTGTGTTCATTGTTTTTACCTTGAAGCTTATTTTCAATTGGTTTAAAAGAAATCTCTACGTAACAGGGCTTACAAGAGGGATTTAGATTTGGTAATTGTAGTCCCTAGCTCTCTTTAGTTTAATGCAAGACATATGTCCAAATCCCTTGATTGTTTCTAACATCTTTGGTTGAATGTACTAGACATTCTCCGAAGCACTGGAATTTTCTTCTTAAACTTGTCCACCTCTTTCTCCTCTAAAGATAAAAAGTAAAATCTCTTAGACCTCACTTGTCCGAATATCTCCAACTTTGGCTCAGTATCAATTTCTTTACCGAAAATTAATAAAGCATGCCAAGGTGTTTTATGATAAAGGTGTTTTTAATTAATGTTAAAATGATAAGTGGTAAACTGCTGAAAGGCAACTGGTAGCTCAGCTGGATACAATGCTTGTGTTGGGTAGTATGGTTCCCACTGCAGTCTCCCCTCTTGTTTCCAAAGCAGGTACTAAAATTGTCCTCATTCCAAGTTAGATAAAAACATGCATTTTTCAAGAAGCTGCATGTTTCACTTTGTTGAAGTCTTAAATCATAATATTGTGCTAAGTGAAAAAAGTTATTCTTAAGAATTTTTTTTTAAAAAAAGGTCAATGTCCTCTCACAGGTGAGGTAACTGATCATGATCGCCACTTGTATTTGGAGATCCTGGGACTCAAAGGAGCTTGTGTTGGCTCCTGGTCAGAGATAAAATTTGCAAGTTTCTAATTTTCCTCTGGCACCAACACTGACCAGTGAAATGATTATAGGGCTTGGATTTTCTGTGCTGTACATCTATGACTCTATGGCTTTAGCCAACACACCAGGGATGATTCCCCTACTAGTCTTCATAATGGTATCTTGTACATGCACACTGCATAAGGCAGAGGCCATGGCTAAACATTAGTACCTTTGTGTCAAACTAAACTTTTCAGCTCAAGAACTGAAATGGAACTTGAACTCACAACCTCCTGACTCATAGCCAAAGAGTGCTCCTGACCAAACCAAAGCTGACATCTCCAAAAACTTTGAGACTGAGTGTTTTCTCATTATCTAACTGCAGCTGCGAGAAAGGAATTTTGGAATTATGAAGCAGGCAATTGTAAGATTATACAGGTCAGCATAGAATGTGACTAGGAGAAGAAGAATTGAGATGATACTATTCTCACAATATACTCTCTGCTGTTTTGCCAGCAGCAGAGAAATCACAAGCTCCCTGAATGTTAAGACTCCACCAACTGAATGGAGGTAGGCTGGAAGGAAAGGCTCCACGCCATAAAAAAAATGGGGCTGAAGTAACAAAAGACAGAAATCGGAGCTTAGACCAATTCAATTGAAAGGCTTCCCCTCCACCCTAATAAACCTGGAGTCTTTTTTTATTTAACTACTGCTGCCCAGGGCAGAGTAGGCATCTCCATGGTGAGGTTCCCTCCTGGATTCCAATCCTCCTGACTCAACAGCTCCCACCTTGTGAGGCTGCCAAGGCATCAGTGCTACCTAACTCTGATTGGGCCAGCAAAATATGGATCCTACCTATTTTCTTTCAGTGGTCACCTTCACCAAGAGGCCTTCTTTGGAAAGATTGCAGAAATTGATTTGCTCCTGGCATGTGTGGGCCTGGAACCCCCAATGTTGGGTTCTAAATCCCCACCAAAGCAATTTGAAAAAAATGTAATAGAGAAATTTGGTAGGAAAGATAAGAATGCAGTAGGCTAGTCATTGTGCTGTGCTGTGCTGTTTTGCCTTTTCAAGCAAGATCAGTTTCTGTTGAAATCATAGTACACACTGAGTGACTCAGCACAATGTGAAAGAAGCAAATGCTGTCATAGATATGCTATTTGTCTGTACAGCTAATGTACAGGTAGCACTCCTGGAAGCCTAACAAAAATGCAGTAAAGAGGATTAAGGGAATTAAACACTGCTACGACACGTCTGCAGTCACTAAATGCATGTAAAGGATCCACTACAGATTTAACAAATCAAGGGCAGCAGTAGTCAGGGTTACAGTGGTTGAGAAAATACTGGACTAAACAGTGATTAACAAATGAATAGTGATATTATGATGCTCCTTCAGACCTTCACGTAGCAAGAAGGAAATATGTACAACTCCAAGCTGCTAGAAAATTATCGAAGCCTGCAGAAAAGAAATGATTCAAAATGGTTATTCCAACAGGTTTTAATCTTCTATATCCCTTAATTAAACCCTTTTTTGATTCATGTGCCCAACTGAGACATTGGCAATTCAAACAATATATCATTTGGTGATGTAGCTTTATGTATTAATATTTGTGGTTCAGAGGCAGGGATCACACCAGCAAATCATATACACTAAAGCAACAAAATGGAAAATCACTGCATTTTGGTAACATTGAGGCAATTGTGACAAGTAGAGGGTCACTGGTTATTTTGTAAATCCGCTTTTCAACCTTAATTTCCAACATACAGCTCCATATATTTCCCTGGCAGCACAGAGACCAAAGGTAACTGTGGCCGTAAACCTGAGTGCCATATTTCTTTGTGCTGCTTGAGCCATAATTTTGCTGTCAGCAATGTAAAGCTCCTCACTGCCAATCTCATGGCATTCTACCTTTCTTGCTCATGCTCATGACATTCCAGTGCTGAGAAGATTCTACCCAATGTGTAGTTTCTAAAACTTTTTTTGTTCTGCAATAACAGATTGGATAATCTGCTTTCAGTATCAGTGGAGGGATCAGGTACAATAAGAGCAAAGCCTCCAAGCTCCTTTCCCCAAACTCAAGCTGTTATTGAATTTATTGGGTTTAGGTTTACTGTTTTTTATCTCTAGCTAACTAGTGAGACCTACACTTCAGGAGCTCATGGGACTAACGCCCTGCTTAATCCTATATTTATATTTAATCTTCTGCTGCATGAATAAGTTTCTTATTTTCTGTATAAGTCAATAGGTTTGATTGTCAATAATTAGTTACAATTAGCATTGAATTATGGATAATTTTATGTTGTTGGTCCATGAGCATTCAGAAGTGGATTGCGACTATCCGAAGTCTAATATATTAGACACTAATAAATATGAATTTTCAGTTGACCTGATAGGCCTGATTGAAACCAGACTCCAAAATGCACATTCACTATCCAACCAATTATCTAACCCTGTTAATTACATAAACACTTTATTCATCTGATGGATTAATCAGAGTAGTGCCTAAGTTATCTGTTGTTTAAGAATATTCACAAGCAAATTTACCATAGAAACAACATATGATCAGATTAATTTTTCTTTAAAAGCTACACTTCCTAATGGTTTTTGGCAGATTCACTCCATATGGCTTTCTAGGTGTTGTCAAACTACCTTGTCTCAGGAGGTGTCTGCTGTTCCCATACACATCAGTAACAATCCCACAAATTCAGAAATTTTGCCAATTATGTCTAAATAATCTTTCAGGTTAATGGCAGATCCTTAAGGGGAAGATAGTCATAGGAGATAAAATATTGTTTGTCTCTATTGTCCAACATGGAATATAAAATACTGAAAATTAAACAATACCAGTTATTTGAAGATGTCACTATCTGCTTTACTCTTTAAGTGAAGTGCTCATCAGGTTAAGGAGATAAATTTTCCAGTTATACACCTAAATATCAGACATGCTACAATTTTATGCAAAAGGAGGTAGAGTCCTGCTCTGAAACAGATATTTTTGAATTGTTTTTCCAAGTATATCATTGTGGGATTGCATATTTATTGGATAAAAATGTTCCTCCCTTCCTAAAAAGGTCTGTGTGTTTTACTATGGTTTCCTATTTGAGTGGGCTGCTGACATATTCAAAATGGGAAATGTAAACATGCTGAGAAATGTGGTTCTGGCCTGGAGTGTGCATTTTGAGTATACTTGGAATTTGAGAAGCTGCATGCAATCTTTAACTATTTGAAATAGTTCTTCTCAGTTTCAGGCTGCAGCTCAGTTGCATGCTTCAGATGTTTCGTGACCAAGTGCACAGAGAGGGATTGAGTTTGGGTAACAGCAATCAGCAGTTTTATCGTTCATCTCTTGATTGACCAAAGTGTCCATTAATAGGTGTAGGCAACAGGTTATTAAGGGGATCAATATATAGTACTTCGTTATAATAATGACAAACATGGACTATCAATATCCAACTTCCATCATTTTGTATCAATACCTGAGACTTTCAAGGATTAAAATGAGTTTTTTTTAAAAAAAGGAAACTACTGACCTAAAATTGATTTTTTGACAAGCTCAGGCAACCCACATAGAAAATTGAAAACTTGCTGCAGCACAATATACCTTTTTAATCAAGAGTTCTTGAAACTTACAAAAAAGATAATCAGCCCTAATCATGTGATCATAACATTTTATAGTACGGTACCTAAATACTGCTTAAAAAAATGCGATCAAAGCTTTTTAGCATGCACTCATCAGGATAAATGCAAGAATGGCAAAATTCAAATGGAATAATAGTGTACTTTACATGCGAAAAGGGTGCAGATTTTCAAGTAGATTATTCTGGGGAACTGTTCCCATTCATTTGTCTAATTCAAAATAGGATCCAGTGTTTGTACAGGTTCTTTTTTGGCTTGTGGAAGACAGGCCCCGATGAATGAATGTACATAGCTTCTAGCAGGCATAGGTGAGCCACATTATGAGCCCAACAGGTAATCTTAAATTGGTTGTTAGTACAATTATAGCACACTTGGGATTGTTCAGCAGCCCAATTACAGAATCACATCTGCCAGTAAATATTGTTTGCAAAATGCAGAACATGGTTATTTAAGTACAGTAAGCACTCCATGCCATTCAGAGAGTTGTAGGGATTTTCTCTTTGAGTCACCAGTCATGGGAACCACAATCCATCTATCTCGTATTGCATCAGCACTGAGATTCATATACATCGCTCATTTGTATGTCAGGCAGAATGTCATTTTGGTTGGATGACAAAAGTGATTGTAGAAAATACACTCTTGTTGCTCCATCTATTTGTACATCTCATTCTTCCAGGATAACTTGAAATTTGACTGGCTACTCTTCAGGTGCAAGAGTGGTGGCATTAGTGAATTTGCGTCATATACAGCAAGCAATCTGATCTAGATAGCTTTAATGCATCCTATTTTGGTATAATTCATGCAAATGACTGAGATTGTTAATAAAGTCAATCTTAAATGCATGGAGCTGTAGGAATAAAACAAAAGGTTATACTAGCCAACAGGTAAAGCTAGCCCCTGCAAAGAAACAGAACATGCCGAGGAACTGAGCCTTCTTTGAATTAAGTCGTTCCCTGGTGCAGTCTTCATACCTTGAACAATAAGTGCGAGTTAGCAACCAATCAGCAGTTTTAGTTCATGCAGTATCACTTATTTCTCCCTTTGAAATTTGACATTCTTGCATCTGTCTTGAGTACACAGAAGTCTTTGGCATCATAAACATTTTTTCCCCAGAAATAAATTGATGCTTATGCAATTCAGCCTGATCTGCTGAGCATTCAGTTCTCTTCACTTTTTTTTCCTTTTATTCAGTTTTTTTGAAAAATTGAAAACTTGCTGCAGCACAATATACCTTTTTAATCAAGAGTTCTTGAAACTTACAAAAAAGATAATCAGCCCTAATCATGTGATCATAACATTTTATAGTACGGTACCTAAATACTGCTTAAAAAAATGCGATCAAAGCTTTTTAGCATGCACTCATCAGGATAAATGCAAGAATGGCAAAATTCAAATGGAATAATAGTGTACTTTACATGCGAAAAGGGTGCAGATTTTCAAGTAGATTATTCTGGGGAACTGTTCCCATTCATTTGTCTAATTCAAAATAGGATCCAGTGTTTGTACAGGTTCTTTTTTGGCTTGTGGAAGACAGGCCCCGATGAATGAATGTACATAGCTTCTAGCAGGCATAGGTGAGCCACATTATGAGCCCAACAGGTAATCTTAAATTGGTTGTTAGTACAATTATAGCACACTTGGGATTGTTCAGCAGCCCAATTACAGAATCACATCTGCCAGTAAATATTGTTTGCAAAATGCAGAACATGGTTATTTAAGTACAGTAAGCACTCCATGCCATTCAGAGAGTTGTAGGGATTTTCTCTTTGAGTCACCAGTCATGGGAACCACAATCCATCTATCTCGTATTGCATCAGCACTGAGATTCATATACATCGCTCATTTGTATGTCAGGCAGAATGTCATTTTGGTTGGATGACAAAAGTGATTGTAGAAAATACACTCTTGTTGCTCCATCTATTTGTACATCTCATTCTTCCAGGATAACTTGAAATTTGACTGGCTACTTTTCAGGTGCAAGAGTGGTGGCATTAGTGAATTTGCGTCATATACAGCAAGCAATCTGATCTAGATAGCTTTAATGCATCCTATTTTGGTATAATTCATGCAAATGACTGAGATTGTTAATAAAGTCAATCTTAAATGCATGGAGCTGTAGGAATAAAACAAAAGGTTATACTAGCCAACAGGTAAAGCTAGCCCCTGCAAAGAAACAGAACATGCCGAGGAACTGAGCCTTCTTTGAATTAAGTCGTTCCCTGGTGCAGTCTTCATACCTTGAACAATAAGTGCGAGTTAGCAACCAATCAGCAGTTTTAGTTCATGCAGTATCACTTATTTCTCCCTTTGAAATTTGACATTCTTGCATCTGTCTTGAGTACACAGAAGTCTTTGGCAGCATAAACATTTTTTCCCCAGAAATAAATTGATGCTTATGCAATTCAGCCTGATCTGCTGAGCATTCAGTTCTCTTCACTTTTTTTTCCTTTTATTCAGTTTTTTTCCCCCAATTCATAAGATATGGACATGACTCGCAAACCCAGAGTCATAGAGCTGCAGAGCATGAAAACAGATCCTTTGGGTCTAACTTGTCCATGCCAAACCAGATAGCCTAAATTGATCTTGAACCATTTGCCAGCATTTGGCCCATACCCCTCTAAATGCTTCCCATTCATATACCCATCCAAATGCCTTCTAAATGCTGTCATTGTACCAGCCTCCACCACTTCCTCTGGCAAGTCATTCCATACATGCACGACACTGAAAAGGTTGCCCCTTTAGGTTCCTTTTAAATCTTTCCCCTCACCTTAAACCTATGCCCTCTAGCTTCGGACTCACCCACCCAGGGAAAAGTTATTATCTATTCACCCATCTGTGCCCCTCATGATTTTTCAAACCTCTAAGGTCACCCCTCAGCCTCCAACGTTCTAGGGACAATAATGCCAGCCTATCCAGCTTCTCCCAATAGCTCAAATCCTCCAACCCTGGCAACATCCTTGTAAATCTTTTCTGAACCCTTGCAAGTTTCAGAACATCCTTCCAATAGCAAGGAGACCAGAACTGCATGCAATATTCCAATAGTAGCCTAACTAATGTCCTGTACAGCTGCAACATGAACTCCCAATTCCTATACTCCATGCATTGACCGATAAAGGCAAGCATAGCAAATGCCTTCTTACTATCCTATCTACCTGTGACTCGACTTTCAAGGAACTATGAACCTGCACTCCACGACCTTTGTTCAGCAACACTCCCCAGGACCTTACCGTTAAGTAGAGAAGTCTTGCCCTGTCTTGCCTTTCCAAAATGCCATACCTCACATTTATCTAAATTGAACTCCATCTGCCACTCTTAGGCCCATTGGCTCATCTGATCAAGATCCCATTGTACTCAGATAAACCTCTTTGCTGTTCACTAATTTTGGTGTCATCTGAAAACTTAAACCATACCTCCCAAGTTCACATCCAAATCATTTATATAAATGATTAAAAGCAGTGGACCCAGCACCAATCCTTGTGGCACACCGCTCGTCACAGACCTCCAGACTGAAAAGCATCCCTCCACCACCACCCTCCGTCTTCTACCTTTGAGCCAGTTCTGTATCCAAATGGCTGGTTCTCACTGTATTTCACATGAACTAACCAGCCTACCATAAAAGAACCTTGTTGGATACCTTACTGATGCCCATATAGATCCCATCCACTGCTCTGCCCCCATCAAACCTCTTCGTTACTTCCTCAAAAATCTCAATCAAGTCATGAGACAGGGTTTCCCCCACACACAAAGCCATGTTGACTACCTCTAATCAGTCCTTGCCTTTCCAAACGCATGCAAGTCCAGTCCCTCAGGATTCCCTCTAAAAACTTGCCCATCACCGATATCAGGTTCACTGGTTTATAGGTCTCTGGCTTTTCTTACCATCTTTCTGAAATTAAGTTTGGCAAAAGGAGTTGAGCAAAGAGAGACAAAGATTAGATTCATTGGTGAACCAAAAACAAAAAAAGCTGGAAATCACAAAAAGGTCAGGCAGCATCTGTAGAGAGACAGCAAGCTAATGTTTTGAATCCAGATGGCTCTTCAGAGCTCTGATTTCCAGTAATTTTTGCTTTCATATCAGATTCCAGCCTCTGCAGTAATTTATTTCTCCCTTTAGATTCATTGGTTGTTGACTGACAATTGAGAGATGAAAATATTTCCTTGTCATTTATCAGCCAAAGCCTAAATGTTGTTCAAGTTGTGCTGCATGCTGGTACTGAGTCCTTCATTATCTGAAGAGTTATAAATGCTGCAGAACACAGTGCAGTCATCAATAGGCATCTCCAATTCTGACCTTGCATCGGAAGTAAAGTCATAGATTAAATAGCTGAAGATAACTGAACACAGGACACAGTTCTTGGAAACTCCTACAGGAAGGTCCTGGGTTTGGGATGATTTGTCTCCACCAACTGCAACCATTTTCTTTTGGTGTTAGGTATGATTACATCTATGGAAGTCTTGTTGCCATTGAGTTTAACATTACTAAAGATTCCTGCTATAATTCTTGAATAATAGCTCCCTTGATGTCCAGGTCAGATACCTCTGGAATTAATTGCTGTTAGATAGAATTGATCATTGAAAATACTATCAATTTGCTGTTCATTGAGAATAAGTTGATGGGGTGGTAACTGTCCTGCTTTTTGAGAACAGTTGGACTCTTGTAGTGCAGTGATAGTGTCCCTAACTCTGGACCATAAGGCGTAGGTTCAATTGTCACTAGCTCCACATGTGTCATAGCAACCTGGATAGGTTGATTGGAAAATACATATATATCTGAACAATTTTTCATTTATTTCAGAAGATTTCAATGTTGCAAGTGCTTGGCAGGAGGAACAATATGCACTTGACCATAATTCTTTAAGGCATACCAGGATGTTGTTGGGTTTAAAACCTTTATAAACACACATCCAGTGCAAGGAGCCCAATTTTTATATCATTAGAAATGAATCAAAATGACTGAAGACTGGCTTCTGAGAGTGCAAAACTCAGGAGGAAGCTTAGTGGAATCTCACACCAAAAATTCCAGTTGAGACTGTTTTAATATTGTCATGTGCAAGCACATTAGGTTCCACTAACAGGAATGGGAATATTTGTGAAGCCACCTTTCCCTGTTAAGTTGCCAATCACCATTCATGACTAATTACAATAGTACTTGAAAAGTTTGATCTTAATGTTTAGTCTTGGAATTGATGGCTTTTTTCATATAGCATGCTATTGCAACTTCAGGTTGGCATCTCATTTTTAGGTACACCTCACATTGCTCCTAGCATGTTCTTCTGCATGCTTCATGGAACCAGAATGGTGAGTTGCCTTGATTCTAGTGATTGAGTGAAGGAGATACTGGGCCATAAAATTACGAAAGTAGCGCAGATCTTGTTCAGCTGTAAATATCCCTTCATTTTCAAATAAGTGGGCAAAATGGCCACCTTACAATGAAATGCGGTTCAACCCCAAATCCCATCATAATTTACCCAAGAGAAAACATTAGACATAAATACATACGAAGCGAATCCAATCTCCCAAGTAATAAAAGCAGTGCATACAACCCAGACACCCCTGGTAAACCAGCAGATGGCTCACCCCTACCCACCTTCCGGCCACTAAAGGCAGCCTGCCCCATGGGCATTCTCAGCCCGTCCCTATGCACCTTACAGCCATCTCTAGGACAGCTTGTCCCTATACTTCCCCAGGACAGTAGTACTCAGGATGGCTTACTTGGTTTCCAGCTCTCCAGTCTGCCCATTTGTCCTCTGGCTCTTAGGTTCACGGGGTGACAGTTTTTGGGATGACCTTCACGTGTTCGGAACAATCTACTCACCATCTGGCTCCTGGGAAGGCCTGCCAGACCCAGGGACACATGAGACAGTCCAAGTAAACCCACCAACCATCAAAAAGGCTGAATCCATTTCCAAAACAGAGTCCACACCTGAAAGGCAGCTAACATGCACTTTGCAGTACACATGCAGGTGTTCCATCTCCACAGAGACCTGGTCCACCCACAGAGGCCCTGGCCCATTCACAAAGACACAGTCCATTTGTAAAGGTGCAGGGATTTGTGATCTGTTACTAAGACAAATTCCCATTAGTAAAGGTACTGGTGGAACTTCCTCATGCCAAAACTGACCACCAAACTTTCCTTCTCTATCTGGAGATATTTGCATTTGGCATCAGCCAAAGTCTGGAAAGCATATGTTATCAGGTGTTCCTTTCCCTTAGCCACTGGTGAGCTGATATTACCCCAATACCATAAGGGGAGGCATTGCATGTCAGTATTCTTGCTTCAGAGTGTACTGGACCAACAGCTTAGATGACAATATTTGCTTTTTCACTTCTCTAAAGGCTATTTCTTGGCTTCCTGACCATTTTCAAGGCTGACCCTTTTTCAATAGCAGGTATAAGGAGGCAAGATGGATGCCAGGTTATGTATGAATTTTCTGTGATGATTTACTAACCCAAGGAAAGATGTAAGCTCCAGTACAGATGTGGGAGCCAGGGCTCCTTTGATCACCCTCACTTTCTCTTCCAATGGGTGTAACCTAGTTTTGTCAGTTTTAGGATGCCTGGAAAATATTTATCTTCCCTTCTAAGGCATACACCTACCTGGAAGAAATGTTTAAGAACTATAACAGTTCTCCAAGTGCTCTTTTTTGGTCTTCCTTGTTATTAGTATGCCATCCAGATAAATGGCAACCTGGGGTAGTCCTTGTAAAATGTTCTCCGTGGCCTGCTCGAAAAGGGTGTAGGCTGACGTTATTCCAATTGCAGGTGGACATGGCTCATGTCCAGCTTTGTAAATGACAGCTCCCCCACCAACTTCATGTACATGTCCTCTGTGAGAGATTGAGTATTTATCAATGGTAAACCAGTTTACCATGAGGTTTAAAAACCCCACAAAGGCAAACTGAGCCATCAGACTTCACAATCTGATTGAGCAGTGCTGCCCAAACTGCAAACTGTACCATTTGATGTTTCCTTTGCTCTTCAGCCTCCTGATTTCCATTTCTATTACAGAATCCCTAGTGTGGAAACAGGCCCTTCGGTCCAACAAGTCCGCACCAACCCTCCGAAGAGTATCCCACCCAAACCCACTACCCTATCATGTTGCTCTCCATTTACCCCTGACTAATGCAACTAACCTACACATCCCTGAACACTATGGGCAATTTAGCATGGCTAATTCACCTAACCTGCACATCCTTAGATTGTGGGAGCAAACTGGAGCATCCGGAGTAAACCCACGCAGACATGGGGAGTTTGCACATTCTCCACAGAGACAGTCACCCCAGGCTGGAATCAAACCTGGGTTCCTGGTGTTGTGAGGCACCAGTGCTAACCACTGAGCCACCACTCTACTTTAGCCTGCAAGGCAAATGGCACTGGGTAGGCCTTGCAAAATCTCAAAATTGCTTCCTGGTCAATATGCAAGGTGGCTTTGACCTCTTTGATAGTCCTAAGCCCTTCTTGAAAAATTCCTAGGTACTTCATAGGGTAGCACGGTGGCTCAGTAGTTATCACTGCTGCATCAGTGCCAGGGATCCAGGGTTGGTTCCACCCTCGGGTGACTGTCTGGGTTACTCATCACAGGGTCAGTGTGGACTTGTTAGGTCGAAGTGCTTCTATAATTCACTAGGACTTCATGGGGGTAGCCATTTTCCAATTGAAAAATGTTGAGCTAATCTAAATGAATTTTCCTCAGCAATTCCACCCCAAAAGGCTTGGGCCTAAGCCTCTTACTACCATTAGCGGTAACTGGTTCTTATAGGAGACCGAATCCGAAGTCGTACGCTTAATCTGCGACAGTTCCACAGTGTATGTTCTCGATCTGACCGAGGTCTTGTGCAAACTTAAGGGCTGGAGACCCAAGTAAATCTCATCAAAGACAGGTTCTGCAACAACGAATATAGCTACACCTGTATCAACCTCCGTGGAAACTGGGTGACCATTTAACCAGTACCAATTTGAATCTTGCATGTAAGGGGACTTTGCAGGGTGCGCACTGTCCTGGGTACCAGCCTATGAGTTTTCTTATTCAAATTAGGTTTTTGCTGTCCCAGGTCCACATACCAGCAGCAACTACAATGGCTTGCTAGCCCAAATCCTGAAGAACTTTGTAGACACTTGTTCAAGACTCAGCTTTGTTATGGGGTTCTGTTATGGGTTGGCCTAGGTTCTTCTGCTCAGGATATGCCCTCCATGAGGGTCTGCAAGTGCCTCCACTCAAGTGGTATTCCCCAAGCTCAGACGGGTGAGGATGCCCACTTCCATTGGGATGCCCTGAAGTTCCCATACTCCACTTGCTGCATTTTCTAATGACAAAGTCAATTACAGTGCCACTTTGAAGTCCAATTGTGCTTCAGCTAGTAGCTGCTTCTGTATGGTTACATCGTTAATCCCACATACCAAACAAACAGTCACACAAGTATCTCATTCAGAGTTATTCCAAAATCACATGCCTCTGCCAGTCATCTTAACCTCATAAAAAATCCCAATATAGACTCCCCCAGTTCTCTAAAAGCAAATAAAACTGATAGTATCTCAAAATTAGAGGACTTTTGGGGTCATAATATTCTTTAACCAATTGCATCAACTGTTGTAAGGTTTTAGTGTCTGGTGCCCCTGGGAAGGTTAAGCCCCTTATAACCAAAAATGCTGCAGGTCTGCAACCAGTCCAAAAGGATTACTCATTGCTTTTCATCTACCCCAATGTCATTAGCCTGGAAGAAGTATTGCATTCTTTCCACATACTGGGCCTAGTCTTTGATAGCAGGTTCAAACAAGTCAAGTTTCCCAAATGAAGGCATAATGCTAGAACTGCTTACTGCAACTCCAAGACAACTATCACAAGCAAACATTCTTCAGGCACATATTGTTTTCTCCTATCACCACTGAAATAGCTGCACAGAGGTCAAATTAGGTTTTTGCTGTCCCAGGTCCGCATACCAGCAGCAAGTCACCCATCATTTACTTCTTCATAATATACTGGCGACAACCAACTTAAAGTTAGTCCCCTGAACCGAGGGCTTGGTAAATCTCATGTTAATATTGGTCAGCTAAAACTTTCCTGATTGATTGGGGTTAACCTGGGCCAAGCACTTCATAATCAAAGAGGTCCACCTGGTTCCAATCACTACAAGTATTAGTACCATTGAATCCATTTTTTCCTCCTTCCTCCTTTTTAAGCTTGCTCGGCCAATGCATCAAAGACACTATATTGTGTGGAAGTTATTTTATAATCATATTTTTAAGAACCAACCACACAATTATCAGGAGTAAGGTCAAAATGCAGAAACTTCAAATGCAAATATGAGAAGCAGCCAGCAAAATAAATTTACCATCCTTGCAGTAATTCATCACAATGATAGCAATATTATGATTCGGGATGTTTGGACATGCTCTGAATTAAATCAGCTCCTCCCCTGTCCACAATTTCACTGATATTTTCTTATCAATCTGTTCAGAGGTGTTATTATACACCTCTGCAAGTGAGGCTTAAACCGCAGGCCACACTACAACCAGAAGAGTCCTCCTCCCAATTTCATAATCGGAATACACAGCAACTAACATTGAATGACTGTCTAAATATAGAAAGTCACATGAATACCAGTTAGGCACAGCTCTCTCCACTGATAAGCTCAAATGAATACAGGAACGTAATATTTTCTATGATTAGATTACCTGCTGACACTTGTCTGTCAAAATTCAATCACGTGCAGAAACACTGCATGGGTCATTTTGTGTGGAGTCAGGCAACATAATATTTGTGCTGTTTGCTGATTACCAACACCACGAATAGCATAATCAGCATCACCTGCACTGCTATTCGTTGACTGCATATCTCTCTAAGAGCAAGATATAAGGCTATTTGAGGCCACTTACAGGAAATCACCACCTCTTAAAGAGGGAAGATGAATTCTGGTTATAGACAACAAAGCAATGGTCTGAAGAGGAAAAATGGTTGGAAGATTTAATTTGTGTTTTAGAAGTTCTGGTTGAAGCAATTTAAGGACAGTGCCAGGAAATTAGTGCAAAAGATAAAACAGTCATGTTGTAAAGTGTTTAGTGGCCCTTCAAAACTTTAAGATAAAAATACTCCATCTTAATTTATCACATTGCCTTGGTCTTGCTGCATATTTACATGGATTTATTTAGTATTTGAAGAGTTGTGAATGGTGCTGAACATTGTACAATCATCAGCAAACATTTTCTGACCTTGGGATGGAGCAAAGATCATGATTCAGCAGTTATAGATGATTGAGTCTAACACAGAGGAATTTCTGCAGTTACATTCTAGAACTAAGATGTTTAACCTCAAAAACTCACAAATATCTGGCTATGTGCTAGGTATTACTCCAATCAATTCACCCTGATTCTCATTTACTGCAGTTTGCTAGGGCTCCTGAATGCCATTCTTGGTCGGCAAGGGTGGTGTTGGTAATCAGCAAACAGCACAAATATTATGTTGCCTGACTCCACACAAAATGACCCATGCAGTGTTTCTGCACGTGATTGAATTTTGACAGACAAGTGTCAGCAGGTAATCTAATCATAGAAAATATTACGTTCCTGTATTCATTTGAGCTTATCAGTGGAGAGAGCTGTGCCTAACTGGTATTCATGTGACTTTCTATATTTAGACAGTCATTCAATGTTAGTTGCTGTGTATTCCGATTATGAAATTGGGAGGAGGACTGTGATAGACCATGGCTGTAATAGGCACAAGCAATCAGAGGCCCTTTAGACCGGTTGCCAGCAGCAAGCAAATGGAAGACCTCAAGGCCAATAGATCCTGGAGGAGTGGATAAGAGGAAGAGCCCAAAATAGGCAGTTAGCAGCAGAGGAATGGAGAGGTAGAGAACATCATGATAGGCAGTCAGCAGCACCAATTTTGATCAATGGGTGCAATCAGAAGGCTTCCCAGTCAAATCTATAGTTAGACAGGGTTTTCTGTTCTCTCCTATCCTGTTCATGCATTGGTTGACAGGGCTTGGTATGCCATTGTCATTACCAATGTTTTGGTCAATGCCAAATGATCTCTGTGATTTGGTTCCTTTTCTTAGCAGATTTAAAGTGGTTTGAGTGGCTTGCTAGACAATTTTAGAGAGTACTTAAAAGTCAACAACACTACTATGGACCTGGAGTTATATGCAGCCAGATCAGGTCAGGAAATTCCCTTCCCAAAAGAACGCTTATGAACCAGATGGGTTTTTATAGTTTTATAGTCACCCACAAGACCAGTGTTTAATTCTAGATATATTAACTGAATTCAAATTTCACTTCCTATTATTCACCATTTGAACATGAGTCCCCAGAGCATTATCCTGGGCCCCTTGATTAATATTTCAGTGACATTAATGCCAAGTCTCTGCATGCTTGAATGTCTGAGCTTCCTGTCTAAGGCTAAACCAGACTGTTCATAACCTTAGTGTCAGATTTGAGATAAGCTTCAGAACCAATATCTGCTCCATACCTACTTTGACTCCCCTAATTTTGCTGCAGAAACACTTTTTTTTGTTAACTCTAGACTTCACTATTCCAATGCACACCTGGTTAGGCTTCCATCATGTATACTCCATATACTTGAGCCATTTGACCTTGTCTTAACTTGTAGCAAATTCCATTCATGCAGCATCCTTGCTGACATAAATTGGGCCCGATTGGGAAATATACAATTTTATATTTCTACTCCTTATCTTCAAATCTCTTTAGGACTTCACTGCTCCCTTTCTCTTTATCCCTGCATTGGCATAGCCTTCAGAGATATCTGTACCATTCCAATTCTATTCCTTTGGAACATTATTTACTTTAATTGCTCCACTAATTGTGCCATTGACTGCTAAGGCCCTAGACTCTTGAAAACCCTCCTCCAATCTTCTTGCAACTCTATCTTTCTTTCCTCCTTTAAGATGCCCATCAATCATGTTTCAGGTCATCTGCCCTAATAACTGCTTATGTATCTTGGTATCACATTTTGCTTGATAATACTCCTATGAAATTCATTAGCATGTTACATAATATTAAAAGGTTATATAATTAGAAGTTGCAGTTCTTTTTTCTTACTTGCTTACACTACATTACCCACAAGCTCACTACTCTCTTGTTACAATCACTCCAACATCCTTCTTTTTCCTCACGTTTTATATTCACAACTATTTCAAACCCGCCATCTGATATCCCATGTCTTAGCAGCCATTCTAACATGATAGACAAGTTCTTGGAACATCTTACAAAACTCACTAACATGTTCACTCCTTTCTTGCAAAAGGTCACATGAAACTTGAGATAGGAGACTGGTTGGACTTTGTCCAGAGGCTATCTACAGCTCTTTTCCCTACAAATAAAACGCAACAGCCAAAATAGTTTGGGGAAGAATCAGGGTTACAGTGAAATAGAAAGCTTGGAGAAGGCATCAAGCAAGGTTTTGTACCAAGTTATCCTTTCTTTCTTGTAATACCAACATCTCAACCAAATGCAGCTACTCTCAGTAAGGAGAAAGTGAGTACTGAGATGCAGTAGATCAGAGTTGAGAGTGTGGTGCTGGAAAAGCACGGTAGGTCAGGCAGCATCTGAGGAACAGGAGAATCGACATTTCGGGCATAAGCACTTCTTCAAAAATGAAGCCTCTCATTGCTGCTGAAAGACTTAAGCCTGAAACATCGATTCTCCTGCTCCTTGGATGCTACCTGACCTGCTGTGCTTTTCCAGCACCACACTCTCAAAGCTGTTTTCAGCAGCCATTTCTATTTTTGTACCTTTTGTTTCACATTAAAGAATTGGTGGGCGGCACGGTGGCACAGTGGTTAGCACTGCTGCCTCACAGCGCCTGAGACCCGGGTTCAATTCCCGCCTCAGGCGACTGACTGTGTGGAGTTTGCACGTTCTCCCCGTGTCTGCGTGGGTTTCCTCCGGGTGCTCCGGTTTCCTCCCACAGTCCAAAAGATGTGCAGGGTCAGGTGAATTGGCGATGCTAAATTGCCAGTAGTGTTAGGTAAGGGGTAAATGTAGGGGTATGGGTGGGTTTCGCTTCGGCGGGTCGGTGTGGACTTGTTGGGCCGAAGGGCCTGTTTCCATACTGTAATGTAATCTAATCTAAACTCACTCAGCTGTTCTCATTCTTTTCAGGAATTGAAGATGAGACCAGCCTTCCTGATGATGCAGTGTTATTAAATCACACTTTTGCAAGCATTAGTTCAGATTTTGGAACTAGGCATGACTTTGAGGCTAGGAAGGTTTCATGCAGTGAATCATCATATGTAGAGACATATGTGCTAAACAATGGAATAGAATATCTCAGATACATACTTATACCAATATGATCACATTGTTGCTCTGTTGCAGAAGTTTCAAATCATTGTTTCATATGGCCTAGCCATATGAAAGCCATGCAATATAAACTGCACAGTAACATCTTTCAGTGAGCTTGCAAGCAATAGTTCAGAACAGTGAAGAGCACAGCTCCAACTTGTGAGGGCTTTGTGCAGAACAGGAGACCATTCCAGCAGCTCCCATAATCAAAACAGTAGTTCCCTTCTTGATAGAGTTCACGCTGACAGCTTCAAAGTGACAGCTCAGCTGGCTGCTGCTTAGACTCTGAGGGCCAATATTGATAGGTGCCTTCAGATGATACAGTAGCCCTGAATACTGCTTTCCTGCACAGCCACAGGAATGTACAGGAAATTGACCTGAGCTTCATTGAAGACCCTCCTATCCTTCCAGTACAACAGCAGCCTGCTTGGCTACTAACCAATTTGTCAGTATTCTTGTCAGCGTGAACTCTATCAAGAAGGGAACTACTGTTTCGATTATGGGAGCTGCTGGAATGGTCTCCTGTTCTGCACAAAGCCCTCACAAGTTGGAGCTGTGCTCTTCACTGTTCTGAACTATTGCTTGCAAGCTCACTGAAAGATGTTACTGTGCAGTTTATATTGCATGGCTTTCATATGGCTAGGCCATATGAAACAATGATTTGAAACTTCTGCAACAGAGCAACAATGTCTGGTGGACAAACTATCTGAACCCATAAAGAAATGGTACAGTCTGCCGATGGGCTCTCTTGATCCAGAGCTGCTTGAGGTAATCATCCACACCCATCTAAAAGCAAATTATTGCGGATGCTGGAATCTGAAACCAAAAGAGAAAATGCTGGAAAATCTCAGCAGGTCTGGCAGCATCTGTAAGGAGAGAAAAGAGCTGACATTTCAAGTCTAACTGACTCTTTGTCAAAGCTTTGACAAAGGGTCAGTTAGACTCGAAATGTCAGCTCTTTTCTCTCCTAACAGATGCTGCCAAACCTGCTGAGATTTTCCAACATTTTCTCTTTTGGATCCACACCCGTCTGATGTGTCCTCAATTGAAATACAGTAGTTTTCTACCTCACAAGGTGTAGTCACCCGGGAAAAGACTTTGCATGAGCGCCAACATAAGACAATATAGTAGATACTAAAAGCTGACAAAGGAGACTCTTAATTATGTTAACTGTTAGCTCAAGAAGTAATTAAGTTGCTTGATTGAATTTATCTTTGTTCACAATTTGATGATACTGTTTATGAAGTGACTGCAAAACACAGAAGGATGAAATGAAGGAAAGGAATGACTAGTGATGGTAGGGAAAGTGATCAAAATGTTCATGCAATTCATATTGAGAATTAGAGGAATAGGTTGCATGAAGCACTCTTCAATGAGCAGATTTGATATCTAGAAACACTGACGGTTAATATTTATCTCTGCTCTTCCTCCTGCTGGACTTTTTCCCCTGGACACTTGCTCAGGATGGAAACAATGCAACGCATGTAATGTAACTACAAATTTGAAAAATCATTCTGGGTAAAACACAGAGGCCAGGTGATAGAAGTAATGATTGAGCATGACTGCATGATATTTCCTGTGGTGAAATTGCTCTCTAGATGTGCCCTTAGTCCTGACAGGCATGTTAGGTCATATTTGGAGGCATCCCTATTGTCAAGCAGGAAACTTTAAGTTGACAATTGTTTGAAATACAAGCAGTACGAAGGACTGGCGCAGGATGAAAGAATCGTGGTTTCTGCAAGGACAGTGTGACACTTACATGATATACTGCCTGTTATACAGGGAGGAGTGGAATTCCTTACATTTCATAAATTTGCCAGACTAGTTAGAGGGAGACATCAGTGTAATATTGAACATAACGCAACCTCCCAAAAATAGCAAAGGACTGAAAATTGATATGTTGCTGACGTCACCTACTTCAACACAAAAAGACCTCATGTCACATAAGTTAA